>NC_091213.1:8576227-8636227 GCF_040958095.1 Procambarus clarkii
ACGAGAAACACGGAAACTATTTTCAACTGAAAATAACCGGAATTGTCGATCGTTGTAAATTGTTCCTTTAAAGTGAAGAAACTATAGCAGGAAACACATATTTTTTCCTTCTTGCAGCTGTATATGTTTTGTATAAACTCCAAAAGGAGAGTATAAGTGCTAAGATCACCACCAGGACTAAACTTATATGATATAATTTGATAGAAAAATGGGATACTATATGTATATTACTACTATATGGGATACTATATGTATATAAGTATCCCATATATATATATATATATATATATATATATATATATATATATATATATATATATATATATATATATATATATATATATATCCAGTGACCTGAGTTATAATTGATAGATAGCCCAATATCCCAGAATATCAAGTATACTGAGTTATATTGCATATAATCCAGTAATTTTTTCCTTAAATTACCCAGTATTTACCCAGGGCTTTCCTGAATCAAAATTCCTGCAATTGATATCCATTGTTTCGTGATCTATTTTGTGATAACAATAATACATTATATTATTTTCCTTATTATAGCCTTTCATCCATTGGAGTACTTCAATTCTAGTTCCTTTTTTGATATTTCTAGAGACTGTAAATTATACTTTCCTAATCTCTCTTCGTAAGCTTATAATCCCATGGATTAGTAATATCATCTTTCTCTGGATTTTGACAAAAGCCACAGACAACATAACTCAAAATACCCCTCCCCTCCAAAAAACAAGTCCTGAACATACAAACATACCTTAAACAGAAAACTCTTAAGAGATTGGGTTTACGAGCACGGTAAACCCGCCATTTCAGGTCTGGGTTTACACAAGCCGCCACCACCACCAGCTTCCCCAACACCCCAGAGTTCAACAATGTTATTCTGAGCGTGCATGACTAATGGTCAGGTCAGCCACATGCCTGCTGCGAGTCATCACAGGCAGGCTGTTCCGCGGTGAATTATGTCGACGCTCTGCAGTTAAGAGAATTTGTTGGGTTTTGCGCCTTAACTTAGCAGTTGTAAACTAGTGGGCAGTCAAGTCAGTAGTTCTACGACTACTGACTTGTTTGAGTAGTTAAGACTACTGACTTGACTGCAGCACCAGCTCCTCTACTCTATGTAACACACACACACACACACACACACACACACACACACACACACACACACACACACACAATGTAGACATGATAGAGCCCTGTAGGCTCAGGAATCTGTACACCAGTTGATTGACAGCTCAGAGGCGGGACCAAAGAGCCAAAGCTCAACCCCCGCAAGCACAAATAGGTGAGTACACACACACACACACACACACACACACACACACACACACACACACACACACACACACACACACACACACGTGTCCCTCAAATCAAGAAAAGAAGCGGAGACGCAATATAAAAACACACATCTCCCAAGGCTAAGAAACACTGAAGCAATGAAATAAAACAAATTCCGAAAAAATCCAAAGTAAAACAACTTGACATTTCCTGAGACTGTAAACAAAACAGTCTTCCGACACGTGTTCGGTACAAGAGGTGAACACCTCCTGGAAATAGAGGTAAACAAAACCTGTAAAATCACTGATCGAGACACACGTGAAAGTTTGACTAGAGGTCGCAAAAAACATCAAGAAGTGGTCGCAAAAACCACCAAGAAGTGGTCGCAAAAAACATCATGAAGTGGTCGCAAAAAACATCAAGAAGTGGTCGCAAAAACCACCAAGAAGTGGTCGCAAAACACATCAAGAAGTGGTCGCAAAAAACACCAAGAAGTGGTCGCAAAACACATCAAGAAGTGGTCGCAAAAAACATCATGAAGTGGTCGCAAAAAACATCAAGAAGTGGTCGCAAAAACCACCAAGAAGTGGTCGCAAAACACATCAAGAAGTGGTCGCAAAAAACACCAAGAAGTGGTCGCAAAACACATCAAGAAGTGGTCGCAAAAACCACCAAGAAGTGGTCGCAAAAAACATCAAGAAGTGGTCGCAAAAAAACATCAAGAAGTGGTCGCAAAAAACATCAAGAAGTGGTCGCAAAAACCACCAAGAAGTGGTCGCAAAAACCCTAAAGAAGAGGTCGCAAAAACCCTAATAAGTGGTCGCAAAAAAACTCAAAAAGAGGTCGCAAAAATGCCACTTTAATACAAAGACATAATAATGGCTGCAGAGTCGAACAAGGTCCACAATTCATGCTCAAGATGGCTGTCAAGACGGGCCAAACCGTCTTGACAGCCTTCAGCCTCTAAACCTAACTTACAATGTCTCACAGTAGAGGAGAGCTATATACAGGCAGCTTACTCCTGACCTACAAGTATGAAACAATAAAGTCCCTAATTAAAAGCTGCTAATTACCATATCACTATTCTTAATAATAATAGAGATTTATATATTATATTGACATTTTCAATAAAGGCCTCGAGCTTTTCTATACCATCAATAAAACAAAAATCTATTTTCTGTCTCATTCTATAATATGTAAAAACACCTGTGCGAAAATCAGTAGGAGTAATAATGGGGATTCGAACCCACCACCCAACCCCACTGGTTATTTCCAAGAACACACCTTACATAAAATATGAAAATACATATAAAACACCTCTGTTTTCAACATCAATCTCAATATAATTCCTTAGCATTGTGGCCAAATACAACACGTGTATTTCACATACGAAAAAAAAGTTCCTAAAATTGAAAAGGATTACGAAACGAAGAAATAATTTTAACACGACTAATGTATAAAGAGTGGCCATGGGCCAGGCAGTGCCCGGGTGCCACAGAGACGCACTTGGCACCGACACTAGTATGTGGCACCATTTTATATAGTGGTGATCAAACAGGGGGAGCGAGGGTGTAAGGGGGTGTCCCCCCCTGGTTTTAAGACAGGAAGAACAGATTGACAGGGATTGAGGGAGAGCTAGGAAGGAATAGGCGAAATCGCGAGGGAATTCAGAAGCAAATGCATGAAATAAAGATATGAGAGAGAGACATAAAGACAAGTGAAGATAAATGAAAGACTAAAACGAATAACAAAGAACAAAATAATTACAGGAACAATACACTTTTGTGTATTTCAACTAAAAAAAAAAAACATTATCCGCTGATTTTTATTTGACGATATATTTTTAACATGGAAATAAATTACTCAAATACAAGCAAAAAAATTATTCCAGCAGGAAATGAGGGATTTCCCTCAATTGAAAAAATTTACCATCAACCTGAGCTCTCCTTGTGCCTGGGTTACATGGGTTACATGCTGGGATTACAGTGGGTCACATGCTGGGATTACAGTGGGTTACATGCTGGGATTACAGTGGGTTACAGGCATGGTATTACAGTGGGTTACATGCTGGGATTACAGTGGGTCACATGCTGGGATTACAGTGGGTTACATGCTGGGATTACAGTGGGTTACAGGCATGGTATTACAGTGGGTTACATGCTGGGATTACAGTGGGTTAGATGCTGGGATTACAGGGGGTTACAGGCATGGTATTACAGTGGGTTACATTCTGGGATTACAGTGGGTTACATGCTGGGATTACAGTGGGTTACATGCTGGGATTACAGTGGGTTACAGGCATGGTATTACAGTGGGTTACATGCTGGGATTACAGTGGGTTACATGCTGGGATTACAGTGGGTTACAGGCATGGTATTACAGTGGGTTACATGCTGGGATTACAGTGGGTTACATGCTGGGATTACAGTGGGTTACATGCTGGGATTACAGTGGGTTACATGCTGGGATTACAGTGGGTTACATGCTGGGATTACAGTGGGTTACATGCTGGGATTACAGTGGGTTACATGCTGGGATTACAGTGGGTTACATGCTGGGATTACAGTGGTTACATGCTGGGATTACAGTGGGTTACATGCTGGGATTACAGTGGGTTACATGCTGGGATTACAGTGGGTTACAGGCATGGTATTACAGTGGGTTACATGCTGGGATTACAGTGGGTTACATGCTGGGATTACAGTGGGTTACAGGCATGGTATTACAGTGGGTTACATGCTGGGATTACAGTGGGTTACATGCTGGGATTACAGTGGGTTACATGCTTGGATTACAGTGGGTTACAGGCATGGTATTACATTTTATAATCGTTGAATATTAATTGGAAACATGTCATTGTTATTATTAATAGAATCATTATAGTCATTAACATTATTAATCTATTACAAAATTCATTAACTTCCTCTCCCATCCTGCCCTTGTCACCCATTCCTCACCCTTTCCCTCTTCTCCTAATCTGCCTTTCTCCCTCTCCCCCTTTCCCTCTCTCCCTCTCCCTCTCCCTCTCTCTCTCTCTCTCTCTCTCTCTCTCTCTCTCTCTCTCTCTCTCTCTCTCTCTTCCGTCTCTTCCAGCATGAATACTCGACGTTATTCTGTTTGCTGTTAATTGGTCAAATATGGTGAAACAGTTAGACTTCTCGCCAACCTAACAGTATTGACCCAAAAATTGTCTAGCTGTCAATATTGGCCAAACACCATCAAAAGGTCAATTTTGACATTTTGATCGTGTTTGGCCAACTGCTTTATATTAGACAACCATGTTCGGTCAGATTAGATTCTCCTGCAACCAAACAACGTCTACCTTTTATATATATATATATATATATATATATATATATATATATATATATATATATATATATATATATATATATATACCTTGGCAGGAAGAGATTTTATCTGCCATAAAACAGGAGGGAAATTATTTCTTATCCCCTTTGTTATATTATGCTCTCCTGGAGACTTTACGGTAAATTCCGAGACAGTGGTCGTAAACTCACTCCCTTTTCCCCCCCTCCTCTTCTGGAGACGTGACCTGGAGAGGTGAACCCCGAAACGGTAGTGGTAAACCAGTAAAGACACTGATCGTAAACTTTCTCCTCTCCCAGCTACCTCGTTTCCTCTGCACCACTTCAGCCACCTGCAGCAGTTTGGTCTTTCTCGTTTACAACGTCTTAAAATACCTATTAATTAATTTATATTTTATAGCTATCAACCTATACGTGGTTCCGGAGATATTAGCTGTGTGGACATTAGATCACAGGACCGTGAGGTGGTCACACCTTGGTATCCAGCCTCGTACAATGTTCCCCCTTAAATATGAACCTTGTGTCTGGTACGCCCACAGATAAGGAGATTTATATATTCATTCGTTTTCTGCGTACTTTATACAAGGAACCCAAAACATTGTTGACCAGACCACACACTAGAAATTGAAGGGACGACGACGTTTCGGTCCGTCCTGGACCATTCTCAAGTCGATTGTCGACAATCGACTTGAGAATGGTCCAGGACGGACCGAAACGTCGTCGTCCCTTCAATTTCTAGTGTGTGGTCTGGTCAACATACTTCAGCCACGTTATTGCAACCCAAAACATTCTCCCTCTGTCAACGAATTTCATACAAGTTACCACAAACTTGTTATGGTCTTAGACCAGAATAAGTTTGTGGTCTAGTAGACCACAAAATTGGTCTAAGTTTGGTCTAGACCAGAACCACAAAGTTCTGGTCTAGCAGATTAGAACATTTACATTTTCACAGCCATTCCCCATACAAAGATCCCTTAATATTAATGTATTTTTCCTGTTAAATCCATGCAAGAATTCCTAAATACTGTCCCGCTCTACGAGCCAGTTAAATAATTTCTTGGTTACAAAGTAAAGCAACTGAACCCTGATCACTATATCAAAGGTTCCACATCACATAATGGCTTAGAACACTCTCCTGATAATTACCGTACCTGACAAATCACACTGACAAAACCAGGCCAAATGCCCTGAGACCTGAACGTAACCTTAAAAACCAAGAAAGTTTGTTTTCATATTTTACTACATTATATTTTACCATAAACATACAATATTTACCTACACTCCACATTTTTCATCAAATATCTCCTCCCAAATCCCAGACTCAACACCCTCAACACCTCATACTAAACCTCTATGTCCCCACAGAGGTTGAGTATGCTGAGGGGTGTCCACACCTCATGGATGAAGTGTGGACATGAGGTGTGGACACCCTCTACACCTCAGAGTCATCTTTCACATCCATGAAGCACCCATCAGACTTTAAACTTACCCCTCTACAACTTACAGTCATCATCCACACGCTCCCAACACCCATATTAAACCTCATGGTCTAGTTTAATGCAGCTTGCTGAGGTTCTGAGGTCACACTCTGGAGAATCCAATTCCCATTGTAAATGATCGTTGAGCGGCTTGTCAAAGGTTCAAGTTCGACATCGCCTCATTTGTAGCGCTTGCGGCGATTGGGGAAGAGGTAGCATTAGAATGGGTGATGAAACAGGGTGAAACTGGAGTTCGAGAGGCAGAGAGATATGGGGGGAAAGGAACTGGAGAAGTATTAAGTGAAGCACAAGGCAGAAAAGTGAAGGATGAAGAAGGGAAGAAAAGTATTGAAGCTACGTCAGAAAGGTGTGAAACTGAATTCACGTGATAGGATAAGTGTGTTAAGAAGGAAGAAGATAGGAACGGAAGGAAGAAAGAGAGAGAGAGAGAGAGAGAGAGAGAGAGAGAGAGAGAGAGAGAGAGAGAGAGAGAGAGAGAGAGAGAGAGAGAGAGAGAGAGAGAGAGAGAGAGAGAGAGAGAGAGAGAGAGAGAGAGAGGAAAGAGAGAGACATAGACTAAGATAAGGGAAAGTGGGAGGCATGATAAGAGCTGCTCTTCCTAGCTCTATTTGAGAAAGAGGAAACTTCTGCTTCATCTTATCTTTCTAATGTGACTTTCTTAACTTTAGTGAAATATAAATCATTACAAGATATCCCTTGACCCGTGGCATCATGGCGGACTACACTGTAACTCTCAAGGTAGTTAAATGTGGCGTGCGACTGCCGTAGACTTTATCGCAGAAAAATTACACCTTATTTATATTATAATCAAACTAACTATAGAATGGCCCCCCAGTCCGACCCTGGCCGAACCCAAACACACCACTGACTATCCCAGACCACCACGCCCATCCCCAGCACATCCCCGCCCCCTAGACCACCTCGCCCAACCCCAGCACATCCCACAGAACACACCCCGTCCACCCCCTCGGTCTCACCAAACGCTCAAACCTCCAGGAATTACCGGCGCGCTGAGCAAAGTTGAACTATTTAATAATAGCGCGATAATGACGCCTCAGCTCAGAAAGTGACGTTAGACAGAAAATGACGAGTGTGACGGACGGCCCAGAACAATTCATTTTAGACGGACTAGAAACAGACGGACGGCCAGAACACATAGACCTTGGAGGGAAAGAGACGGACGGTCTGCCAAGAACATCGCCGGCTGCAAGCGAACCTGTAAAACAAATGAGCAGCAGCTCCCGTGTTCACGTTATGTTAACCAGATATAACTCATGTCGTGTTTTTGTTGTTGTTGTTGTGTGGTACATTACGAGGTTGTAAACACCGGATCCCGACACCTGGGGAGCGAGAGTGGTTGGGGAGGGTCGTGGGCAGTGGGGGAGAAGGGGGGTGTGTGTGGAAGGGTAGAGGAAGGGTAGAGGGAGGTAGGAAGGAGGATGGGGGATAGTAGAGTGTAGTGTGGGTGTGTGTGTGGGGGGAGGGGGAGGCCAAAGGACCTCTCAACACTCTCAATCTCTACTAATATAAACCGCTATTAAACAAGTATAAAAATTTTAAATTGAATATGCCTACATCAAACTCGAAATGGTGTACGCGGCTGCCAAGCCGTTATGGTTATATATATATATATATATATATATATATATATATATATATATATATATATATATATATATATATACATATACATATATATATATATATATATATATATATATATATATATATATATATATATATATATGTATATGTATATATATATATATATATATATATATATATATATATATATATATATATATATATATATATTGATATTTATCTGAAATTTTATTACGCAATACATATTCATATGTGTGGTGGTTAGATAAGGTTTATAGATCCTGTAAACATGTTTACAGGACACGAGTATGTAAATCTATGTATACTTGTGGGTGTAAATCTATGTATATTCACGGGGGGGGGAGGGTGTAAGGGAGGGGGTGTGGGGGCAGAGGGTGGAGGTGGGGGAGGGGGATTTAGGGGGTGTGGAGAAAGGTCTAGACACGATGAATGGAACTGTTATATTCTGCCAACTCTTTTGTTCTTCTTTATCCTTGTTTATTTTGGAGTTTGTAATTGTTCCTATATTTATCCCATTTTCACTCAATTGCTGCGATTACTTCAGTTGTTAATCCCTTGAAATAATTTGGTTTAATATTCAGATTATATATTATATTGTCTATATTAATCCTTCTTCTCTCTCTCTCTCTCTCTCTCTCCCTCTCTCTCTCTCTCTCTCTCTCTCTCTCTCTCTCTCTCTCTCTCTCTCTCTCTCTCTCTCTCTCTCTTTCTCTCTCTCTCACTCTCTCTCTCTCCCTCTCTCTCTCTCCCTCTCTCTCTCTCTCTCTCTCCCTCTCTCTCTCTCCCTCTCTCTCTCCCTCTCTCTCTCTCTCTCTCTCTCTCTCTCTCTCTCTCTCTCTCTCTCTCTCTCTCTCTCGCTCTCTCTCTAAGCATGGAGGAAGTGAGCTTGATAAAACAGCGGTATATAGAGTTCTGTTACCGTGTTGGTCTCAGCACCAGCCTCCACTACCCTTTATATGCTCTCTCCACTACTGTGTAAGGATCGTAATTTTAACTCCAGTTGCTCCATTAACTGTGGGGGTGGTGGAGGTGGTGGGAATAGTGGTGATAGTGTAGGAGGAGAAACATAGATCGTTGAGCCAAAGCTCAGCCCCCGCAAGCACAAATATGTCAATGCATTGGACAACCCACAACTAGAAAGCCGGGGTCCAAGAGCTGGAAGCTCGTTCCTGCAGGTACACATACTAAATATATACACGTCTACATATTTTTTTCTCTAAACGCTATAGTAGCCTCGCCTTTAACATATATCCAGGATGCGCTGAGCGAGATTCTCAAGATAAAGCTGGAATTTATCAAGCGTGAAATGCTTTCTTACGGGAGAGAGAAGAGATATAAAGGAGGAATTGGATTCTTTTGCATGTTCTCGTTTCCTGACCAGACTCGTATGGCCTTGCTCAACACTTTGATGCCAAGTATCGGCTGGTCGACACGAGTCCCAAAATATCTCCAATAATACAAATTATTTTGGCAAAAATAATTAATTATTTTTATTGCCATTCTGCCTGCTCGACGCATGAGATAAATTGATTATAATTAACTTTATTTTTTCACTCCACTCACCTGGGTCCAAGCAGACTCGAATTGTGTAGAGTCTTTTTTAATTTATTTTTCAACCTGAATGCCATTAAATGTTGTCACCATCTCACAATTGAGTGCAATTGCAAGAACCGGTAGCACTGTGTAGGATATTGTAAAGTCTTCCGGTATCTGATCTAAGTCAATTCTCAACTGCCTTCAATAGAAAGAACAACATTTTAGAATGCCATTGGTTTCTGTTGATATATTATGCTGATTTTTTCTCCTTGGTGTATAGTGTCTTAAGGTCTTGTGGTTGGACGTTGAGGCCATCGTGAGCGTTTCTGTTGGTGACTGTTAACAGTACCGTTAACTAGGTGTGTATCCCGTTCACTGTTAGAGGCACCGTTATCCAGGTGCTGGGTGAGCCCCTAGAGTGTGTGTATCCCGTTCACTGTTAGAGGCACCGTTATCCAGGTGCTGGGTGAGCCCCTAGAGTGTGTGTATCCCGTTCACTGTTTACCAAACATAGGTCTACACCCTAACAAAGACGCCCTCAATCTGATTCAAGAAAACGAACAAGAAAAATATAGTGTTAACACAATATAAATATTTGACACGTATCTACGACAATGCTCTTGATGCGGGTCTAACCAAGGCAATTAACCTGCAGCAAACACGCCTGTTGACCACACCACACACTAGAAGTTGAAGGGACGACGACGTTTCGGTCCGTCCTGGACCATTCTCAAGTCGATTCTCAACAATCGACTTGAGAATGGTCCAGGACGGACCGAAACGTCGTCGTCCCTTCACCTTCTAGTGTGTGGTCTGGTCAACATACTTCAGCCACGTTATTGTGACTCATCGCCTGCAAACACGCCTGTTAATAGTGTTTTTTTTTCACTATAACTGCCATTAATAAGTTCCGTGCTGGTGACGAGACTTGTAATGAAAAATTAACTGCCAGTACCCATATTTTGGCCATATGCTCTAGTGCCTTGGCCATATGCTCTAGTGCCTTGGCCATATGCCTTGGCCATATGCTCTAGTGCCTTGTTTTATCTCGTTAACTGGTAGACATATGAGTCGTGTGAAGCGTGTTGCGGATGCTCTCATTCCTGTTTGGGCAGCTGTGATTGGTCAGACTTAGCTCATATGCTTTTGAAGATAAATGTACACTTGGCACATCAGCTTTTGTTTATAGTTAATACGTGGCACACTAGCAATTGTTATGATTCACATCTTACGCATTACCAGGTAATATAATTCACACTTGGCATGAACATATTATGATTCAATTTTGACAAAACCATTTCCTACGAATCACAAATTTAAAAAAAAAACTATTTTTTTAATATAATTCACATCTGGCACATCAGCTTTTCTTATACACACTTGACATATCAGCTTTTATTATGGCTCACATTTGGCACATCAGCTTTTATTGTGGCTCACATTTGGCACATCAGCTTTTATTATGGCTCACATTTGGCACATCAGCTTTTATTACGGCTCACATTTGGCACATCAGCTTTTATTATGGCTCACATTTGGCACATCAGCTTTTATTACGGCTCACATTTGGCACATCAGCTTTTATTATGGCTCACATTTGGCACATCAGCTTTTATTACGACTCACATTTGGCACATCAGCTTTTGTTATGATACTCACTTAAGAGACCAACAAACGTGGAGAAAGGTGCAAATATTCCTGGCACGAGTAACAACACAGCCTCGCTACTTGGCTAACTTTTTTACCGTTAAAAAAACTAATGATTATGATAAGCCTAATGTGATAAGGAAGTGGGGTGGTGCGTATGAGGGCAGAGGGGGTGGAGCTTTAGGGAAGAAGGGGCGGGGCTTGAAGGCAAAAGAGGGCGGGGTTAATATGTGAAATGGGAGGGGATTGATGCAGTAGAGGCGGGGCTCAAATTGAAGGATGAGGTATGGATGCTCCAATAGAGGGTCTAGAAGGAATGAAGGTGGAGTTGGATATGAAGAGAGCCAAAGGGACCAAAGAGCCAAAGCTCAACCCCCGCCAGCAAAACTAGGTGAGTACACAGGATTACTTTTATATTATTTGATTGTTTTCTTTTGATACTCTGTACTGCATATTCAAAATAAAACCTGTGTGTTCACCTAATTGTGCTTGTGGGGGTTGAGCTTTGGCTCTTTGGTCCCGCCTCTCAACCGTCAATCAACTGGTGTACAGGTTCCTGAGCCTACTGGGTTCTATCATATCTACACTTGAAACTGTGTATGGAGTCAGCCTCCACCACATCACTGCCTAATGCATTCCATTTGTCAACTACTCTGACACTGAAACAATTCATTCTAACGTCTCTATGGCTCATTTGGGCACTCAATCTCCACCTTGTGTCCCCTTGTGCGTGTTCCCCTTGTGGTAAATAGCCTGTCTTTATCTACCCTATCAATTCCACACACACACACACCTCTGTGCGTGTATGTGCATGTAAGTACATGTGTTTGTGTGTGCGTGTACGCATCTTTCAATTTCATTTTCCACTGGTAATTCCCCGTTATGGAGCTGAGAGTCATCCCAGTCATAACCTTTACTGATGTGTCACTGAAAAGTTAATATATCATGAAATTAATATTGCATCACCTGGTAACAGATTGACAACTTTTTGTTCTGTATTTCTCTCTGTGCACACACATATATATATATATATATATATATATATATATATATATATATATATATATATATATATATATATATATATATATATATATATCTGTGTTTACGTTATATAACAATAAACCGTCAAAATGAACCTTGGAGAGTTTCAACTTTCAAGTGATAACGAACATACGAAACATTGCTCTATTGCACTAGTGCAATAGAGCAATGTTTCTACAAGATGCGCTGCTTTAGCTCTTTCGTACAAGATGCGTACAAGATTCGTACTTTTCGTACAAGATGCGTTGCTTTAACTCTTTCGTACAAGATTCGTACAAGATGCGTTGCTTTAATTTTTATGTCTACTAGAAAGACTGCTACCAAAATATACTAAAATATAATTGGTATACATATAGATTAAATTTATGTACCTGGGTATATATATATATATATATATATATATATATATATATATATATATATATATATATATATATATATATATATTTACCTCTTTTACATTTGTTTAAAATAACAGAGAGTTAATGTACTTGATAGGTTAATGTTTCACGCACATACTGGTGTACACACACACACACACACACACACACACACACACACACACACACACACACACACACACACACACACACACACACACACACACACACAAGCCAATGGTCTAACGTGCACAAGCATCCAGAGTCTTCATGCAAGTCATCCGCTCTTCCCCCCCCCTCCCCCCTCCCAACCTCCCCATCTTCTCAACTTCTCTATTCACTTAAGATTTCTCACCCCCTTCTCCCTCCCCCTACTCCCCTTCCCCCACCTGTCTCTCCCCCACTTCACCCTTACCCTCGTCCTTACCTATCCCCCCTCCCCCTTCCTAATACGACCTTCCCATCACCCCTCCTCATCCCCCCCTCCCCCTTTCTCTTCACACCTCACACCTTCCTCACCTACCCTCCCCCTCCCCCCTTCCCCTCACTATCTGTCTTCATTTAAGTATTTCTCTTAAACAGGCCGAGAAATGCTGGTGGCGGTCTTCGGTAATTACAGGGAAAGTGAAGTGGTGTGTGGGATAGGTAGGGGGGTAGAGGGAGGGGGAAAGGGAGGGAAGGGAAGGGAAGGAAGGGTAGGGAAGGGAAGGGAAGGAAAGGGAAGGGAAGGGAAGGGAAGGGAAGGGAAGGGAAGGGAAGGGTAGGGAAGGTAAGGGTAGGGAAGGTAAGGGGAGGGAACACAGCCTATACAGACGTTATGAGGCGGTTGTGACGGCTGGGATGTGATCCCAGAAGGTGGGAATCCTCTCTTCCACAACATCAACAAATTTCACAACATTGAAATAAAATAATAACATCAAAAAATGCAAAATAAATAATCCCTCAATTAATACATTTTGTAACACACACACACACAGACTGTGTAACACACACACAGAGAGAGACTGTGTAACACATTGCATCAACTCTTGCACATCAACATTGACCTCTCAAGTCTTGCAACATTTATATTTCAGGTGGAAAATATATATATATTTTTTTCAACCTCTTGCCACATTTGCTCCCCCCCCCCCCCCGACCCCCCCCCCCGACCCCCCCCCGACCCCCCCCCCCCCCCCCCCCCCGCCATCTATTGCAACACACACTGCACCACCGGAAGGAGCAGACTCTACATCATCAACAATCAATTGATTGATGAAGATTAAGCCACCCAAGAGGTGGCACGGGCATGAATAACCCGTAAACTCAACAATCAAGGTGTCAGACAATTAGACTCTGTCATTTAATACTGCTAAGTAAACTGTCACACTTTGTTGCTTAATGAAGCCACGTGTGTACACACATGGAAGGTAATTACCACAGTTCAGGTGTAATTAGCATGTCACGTGGTTCTTTAATGAGCGATTGGGTTGACTTTAATGGTGTTGAACGGTGTGAGGGGACGTGATAGGGAGTGGAGGAGGGGAGGGTGGGAAGAGAGTGGATGAGGGATTCTTGATTTTTTGAGGAAAATATGCGAATTTGTGTGTGTGTGTGTGTGTGTGTGTGTGTGTGTGTGTGTGTGTGTGTGTGTGTGTGTGTGTGTGTGTGTGTGTGTGTGTGTGTGTGTGTGTAAAGCAGAAGAGAACATTTATATCCCTAGGAGAAAAGGAGAAAACGAGAAGAGGAGAAAAGGGGATACTCCTACTTTTTTTAGGTAGTAGTGAAACACTTACCAGAGAGAGAGAGAGAGAGAGAGAGAGAGAGAGAGAGAGAGAGAGAGAGAGAGAGAGAGAGAGAGAGAGAGAGAGAGAGAGAGAGAGAGAGAGAGAGAGACAGACAGACAGACAGACAGACAGACAGATACAACACAGTAATCCACACTCCCCAGTATGGTGACTCCCCCATACTGGTGCCATCTCCCCAACACACACCACAAGGGGCACTATACACCCTACCAACTCCACACAATATTGACACTGACGGAAAAATTTCTCGTTCATCACGTAGGGATTTAACTGAAGGTAGTAATAATATGGTGATCAACTCGTCCTCTCAACTAATTCGTCGCATTTCCACCAATCCGATGAAATTGCGACGTATTAGCAAAATATAAAACACCGCAATGTTGATGTTTTCAATGCACGACCCCTCGATATATGTTGCTCGGATTCGCATGTTTCTGATTGGGCAAAACAGGTTTTTTTTCCCCCTGATTCGGGATTGGAAAGAACGCTGTGTGATTCGTCCGTTATGCCACTTCATTGTCTCTCGCAGAAATGGTAGGCAGATAGTTACCTTGAGATGATTTCGGGGCTTAGCGTCCCCGCGGCCCGGTCGTCGACCAGGGCCTCCTATGGTAGGGGAAAAGTTCGTATAGACAGCCTTTAATACCTTGAAAAAACCCACGAAGACCTTAAAACTAATCCACTTTCCGTTTTCTCCCGTTTAATATTCCCTGTTTTGTTTCAACAGGTCGGGGAACCATGAAAGTTGCTAAGCACAATGTCCTATTTTCCTTGAACACGACTAAAGAGACAAATTCTCCACCCTGCTGTCTGTAGACTTGAAAATCCGGCACTTAGCTTCTCCAGCAATCTGGCCCACTAAAGCCTGATTGACAGAGATCAAACCGGTTGATCCGGCTCGGCCCGTCCTGGCAGCAGCCGGGTCTTGCCTCACAGCCGGACACAACCCTCAATGGCAACTCTATTCTGTCAAACCCCGGCCAGCTGCTTCGAAAACCTCAATAGAACCGGGAACATATAGTAGAACACATAAGTAAATGAATCGTCTAACAGGAAGATGTATAGGATAGATGTATAGGATATGTATAGGATAGATGTATAGGAAAATTATAGGATAAACAGTTAAAATATCCTTAATTATATATTCAAAATCCTTCATAACTCCCTTAGTAATCTTGTGCAATCGTGCCTGTATGTGTGTGTGTGTGTGTGTGTGTGTGTGTGTGTGTGTGTGTGTGTGTGTGTGTGTGTGTGTGTGTGTGTGTGTATTCACCTAGTTGTATTCACCTAGTTGTGTTTGCTGGGGTTGAGTTTTGCTCTTTCGGCCCGCCTCTCAGCTGTTTACTAACTACTTTCTTTTTATCTCCACACTACACACATACACCCCAGGAAGCAGCCCGTGACAGCTGACTAACTCCAAGGTATCTATTTACTGCTAGGTAACAGGGGCATTAGGGTAAAAGAAACTTTGCCCATTTGTTTCTGCCAGGTGCGGGAATCGAATCCGCGCCACAGAATTACTAGTCCTGCGGGCTATACACCAGGCTACCAGGCCCCTAGCCTGGTGTGTGTGTGTGTGTGTGTGTGTGTGTGTGTGTGTGTGTGTGTATACAGTTCCCTTAGGGAATGTCAAGTCCTATCATACTGTAATGTTCTTCAACATATACACATATCAGTGTGTTCATTGTGATACTACGCTCTGCACCCCCCATTTACTATACATATACATAAATGTATGGTGTACACCAACATATATACATACATATATACATACAAGTGGTGGCAGGTGGCCCTTCCCTCTCCTCTGGCGTTATGGACGATCTCCCCTCATAGTAATATATTTTTTCCCCCATGAATATATTAATATTTCATGATGTATGACGAGGTTCGTCCTGTGTTTTAACCCCTCCTGCTGCCTGTGAAGTATGGCGTCGTTCATCCTGTATTTCGATCCTGCTGTATGTGAAGTATGGCGGGATTTACCCTGTGTTTTAAACTCTTCAGTGTCTGACTGGCCGGGGTTCGAATCCCTCAGGGGGTCAACGTTAAATATATATATTTATATGAATTGCAATATCCAATTCACAATAATATTCTATGTAACTTGATAGGGCACTAAAAAGTTGCGCCATGGGGCCGAAGCCGCCTATGATAGTGAGGGTTTTTATTTTTATAGATTATATTCTTAATCAATTCATTTTATTTTTAATTTTAAAATGAACTGAAGTGTTTTATCATCTCCCAGCGCCATCTGATATATGTTTCAAGAATTACTCACGTCAGTATGGAGTTGTTAGACTTGAAAACACTCTTTATGCTTAATTTGTGTATTATGCCGCTTCTCAGTTGTTAATGTTCAGACGGGCTCACCATAGCCCGTGCTGCTTGGAACGTTTTGTTCCAAGTAGCAGATCTTAAACAACAACATGTTAATGTTCCGTTTCTATAGTCTCTTCTCAAGGTGGCATCAGTACATCTTTGTAGTTTCTTATCCAGACAGCATCACTTCATCTTCCAAGTTTCTTATCCAGGCAGCATCATTCCATCTCCCTAGTTTTTTATCCAGGCAGCATCATTCCATCTTTGTAGTTTCCTCTGCAGACAGCATCATTCCATCTTCCTAGCTTCTTATTCAGACAGCATCACTTCATCTCCCTAGTTTCTTATCCAGACAGCATCACTTCATCTTCCTAGTTTCTTATCCAGACAGCATCACTTCATCTTCCCAGTTTCTTATCCAGACAGCATCACTTAATCTCCCTAGTTTCTTATCCAGGCAGCATCACTCCATCTCCCTAGTTTCTTATCCAGACAGCATCACTTCATCTTCCTAGTTTCTTATCCAGACAGCATCACGTAATCTCCCTAGTTTCTTATCCAGACAGCATCATTCCACCTCCCTAGTTTCCTCTGCAGACAGCATCATTCCACCTCTGCCAGGCAGCATCCCTCAAGACCAGAAAACTAAACTTTTCATAATATATTCTGAGCATTAACATCTTTACCAAAAAATTGCTTTACCATGCAACGCCCCCGGTTCATTTGCATGAATTTGCACGCTGGAGGAGAGGAGTTACGGCCGCTCATATTATAAAGCCATTTTCCAACCCCATAAAGTGACACAAGTTTACTTTTCCTTAAGTGGATGATCTGCTGCTAATGTTGACATTCGTGTTACTAATAATGAGATTAATAGCATTTTTATTAACTAGTTTATTCACGAAAATCACCTATTTTTCTGTTCAACGTTTTATTAATATCGTTTTGTTTCTGATTTATTTTTTTATAATTATTAATATTATTATGACTACAGATGTTTTTATTAATATAATTGTTAGAGATTTAATTATTATTAGAATTATTAATGTTAATTTATGTTTCAGCAAGAAATGTTTTACTTGTAATTGTTGTTGTTGTAGAGGGGGGATAGGAGCAGCTCTAGCAAGAGGGGGGGAGGGGGTTAAGCAGGTCTGGTGGCAGCAGGTTTGGGGGGAGAATGTGGGGAGCAGCTGGGGCTGGGGAGCAGGGGTGAGGGGGAGAAGGAGTGGGGGTAAACACATTTAACTCCCCACTGATGGGACAATTTCTGCAAGGCGAGATGCTGGAACGATGTGATTCCACTTTCCCGTGAAAATTCGCAATTTCTTGTTCCTTTGCCTAAAATTAGTGAGAGAAACTTTTTTTTTTCCCCCGACCTGACAGTTTGCAAATTCACACAAGGTAATGTGTCGCTTTATACCCCAGAGGTGGGAAATCATTGCGAAATTTCCATTTCTGACTTTGATGGGTCGGTTTATGCAACAAGAACTGTGATTATAAATATGTAATGGGCTGAATTGAAATCTTTTGAGCCTTTTGGTCTGTCGACTTTTCAGTTTCAGGATATATTTTTGGACAGATTTTCTGGCCTAAGCCAACAGCTAGCTTGACGAATTTGCGAGTTGGAAAACTGATCAGTATTTCGGTGTCCATCGCACTTAGTGGGTAAAATGGTATAGGTTATCTTGAGGTTATCGTGAGGAGATGATTTCGTAGCTTAGCGTCCCCGCGGCTGGGTCCTCGACCAGGCCTCCTTTTTGTTACACACCACCAGGAAGCAGCCCGTAGCAGATGTCTAACTCCCAGGTACCAATTTACTGCTACCATCATGAAATCATGAAAAATATCATGAAATATCATGAAATATTAAACCTATTATTTCTTCCATACCTCTACCACTTTCAAGACTGTGAAAATACTTATAATAACATTACCTAAGAACAGTTCTGCCTCTTTAAACATGCAACAGCTTGCAAAAACAAGATGAAATAATTCGAGCAAAATTTTCCAGTAAGCTCTTGAAAATTATGAGTAAAGAGAGCAACACCAGTTCACAGAGAGACACCCAGCAACACCAGTTCACAGAGAGACACCCAGCAACACCAGTTCACAGAGAGACACCCAGCAACACCAGTTCACAGAGAGACACCCAGCAACACCAGTTCACAGAGAGGCACCCAGCAACACCAGCTCACAGGGAGGCACCCAGCAACACCAGCTCACAGAGAGGCACCCAGCAACACCAGCTCACAGAGAGGCACCCAGCAACACCAGCTCACAGAGAGACACCCAGCAACACCAGCTCACAGAGGCGCACCCAGCAACACCAGCTCACAGAGAGGTACCCAGCAACACCAGCTCACAGAGAGGCACCCAGCAACACCAGCTCACAGAGAGACACCCAGCAACACCAGCCCACAGAGAGACACCCAGCAACACCAGCTCACAGAGAGGTACCCAGCAACACTAGCTCACAGAGAGACACCCAGCAACACCAGCCCACAGAGAGACACCCAGCAACACCAGCCCACAGAGAGACACCCAGCAACACCAGCTCACAGAGAGACACCCAGCAACACCAGCTCACAGAGAGGTACCCAGCAACACCAGCTCACAGGGAGGCACCCAGCAACACCAGCTCACAGAGAGGCACCCAGCAACACCAGCTCACAGAGAGGCACCCAGCAACACCAGCTCACAGAGAGACACCCAGCAACACCAGCTCACAGAGAGGCACCCAGCAACACCAGTTCACAGAGAGACACCCAGCAACACCAGCTCACAGAGAGACACCCAGCAACACCAGCTCACAGGGAGGCACCCAGCAACACCAGTTCACAGAGAGACACCCAGCAACACCAGCTCACAGGGAGGCACCCAGCAACACCAGCTCACAGGGAGACACCCAGCAACACCAGCTCACAGGGAGGCACCCAGCAACACCAGCTCACAGAGAGACACCCAGCAACACCAGCTCACAGAGAGACACCCAGCAACACCAGCTCACAGAGAGACACCCAGCAACACCAGCTCACAGAGAGACACCCAGCAACACCAGCTCACAGAGAGGCACCCAGCAACACCAGCTCACAGAGAGGCACCCAGCAACACCAGTTCACAGAGAGGCACCCAGCAACACCAGTTCACAGAGAGACACCCAGCAACACCAGCTCACAGGGAGGCACCCAGCAACACCAGTTCACAGAGAGGCACCCAGCAACACCAGCTCACAGAGAGACACCCAGCAACACCAGTTCACAGAGAGACACCCAGCAACACCAGTTCACAGAGAGGCACCCAGCAACACCAGTTCACAGAGAGACACCCAGCAACACCAGCTCACAGGGAGGCACCCAGCAACACCAGCTCACAGAGAGGCACCCAGCAACACCAGCCCACAGAGAGGCACCCAGCAACACCAGCTCACAGAGAGGCACCCAGCAACACCAGCTCACAGGGAGGCACCCAGCAACACCAGCTCACAGAGAGGCACCCAGCAACACCAGCTCACAGAGAGGCACCCAGCAACACCAGCTCACAGAGAGGCACCCAGCAACACCAGCTCACAGGGAGGCACCCAGCAACACCAGCTCACAGAGAGACACCCAGCAACACCAGCTCACAGAGAGGCACCCAGCAACACCAACTCACAGAGAGACACCCAGCAACACCAGCTCACAGAGAGACACCCAGCAACACCAGCTCACAGGGAGGCACCCAGCAACACCAGCTCACAGAGAGGCACCCAGCAACACAACATTCCTCACGGTACGCTACGACGAGAAAACAATTCCCATAAACCCCCCATTCCCCAAGGTCTGGTCTTCCCGTGGACCAGCAACACACACTAAAACCCGCAACAAACACACTCTGCAGCTTTTTTCTTGACTAACAACTAAAATACCAACAAACTAATCGTCTTGAGAGAGGGAATGATGAATGATTCTGGTAGTTACCAGAGAGGCCTCGACACCGCCTTGTTTATGGACGGTTAACTGTCTATTGCTTCGTGGGTCAGACTGGGACCAGAGAAAACGGAAGGGGGTACTATGGTATTGTCTCATCTCTCATCTCTTACGTTATCATATTGATGATAACGTAACGGGATGACCATTTTTGGATATCGTGTTGTGGAAGTTCACATTTGTTTGTGGTCTCTGCTCTCTCCCCCTCCCCCCATGTACCACAGCTGGCCTCCATATAAGCAAACTGCCACTACCATCGCTTTTTCTATAATTCTGGGGAAAAAATGTCCTTAATTCGTCAGCTGTTCCAGATAAATAAACTTTTCCCGGGCAAATTTCACGTGAAATATTTTTGTCATTGGTTTGTATCAATACAAAAAAAGCATTCAATGGAAACCGGAAAAAAACATGTCTATCGGGGTCGCATTTTAAATTTTTTTGGTTTTAAATTTTTTTCTAATTATTTTGGCGCGTAAAAGGAATCAGAGGGAATATTGGCGCCAAAAATTGTGCATCGGACAATGGATGACTTTTGTGTTGACTTTATAGCCTTAGTTGTGTTGCTGTTGTTGTTTATTGTGTATATGTGAATTAACAAGTTTATTTATGAGGTGTTTGAACTTACAACACATCACAACACACTCCATAACCCAACACACAACACTATACAGTGTAACTCAACACATTACAACACACTCCATAACCCAACACACAACACTATACAGTGTAACTCAACACATCACAACACACCATAACCCAACACACAACACTATAACTCAACACATCACAACACACACCATAACCCAACACACAACAGTATAACTCAACACATCACAACACACTCCATAACCCAACACACAACACTATAACTCAACACATCACAACACACACCATAACCCAACACACAACACTATAACTCAACACATCACAACACACTCCATAACCCAACACACAACACTATAACTCAACACATCACAACACACCATAACCCAACACACAACACTATACAGTGTAACTCAACACATCACAACACACCATAACCCAACACACAACACTATACAGTGTAACTCAACACATCACAACACACACCATAACCCAACACACAACACTATAACTCAACACATCACAACACACTCCATAACCCAACACACAACACTATACAGTGTAACTCAACACATAACACACCATAACCCAACACACAACACTATAACTCAACACATCACAACACACTCCATAACCCAACACACAACACTATAACTCAACACATCACAACACACCATAACCCAACACACAACACTATAACTCAACACATCACAACACACTCCATAACCCAACACACAACACTATAACTCAACACATCACAACACACTCCATAACCCAACACACAACACTATAACTCAACACATCACAACACACCATAACCCAACACACAACACTATAACTCAACACATCACAACACACTCCATAACCCAACACACAACACTATAACTCAACACATCACAACACACCATAACCCAACACACAACACTATAACTCAACACATCACAACACACTCCATAACCCAACACACAACACTATAACTCAACACATCACAACACACTCCATAACCCAACACAATAACTCAACACATCACAACACACCATAACCCAACACACAACACTATAACTCAACACATCACAACACACACCATAACCCAACACAAGACGTCACAACACATACCCAGTGATGTCATCCTATGTGAGGACTCATTAACTCGGGTGAAGGAGTTGGACGCCGGAGCAGACTTTTACCTTATTAGCATGCATGAACGGACGGACGGACGGACGGACGGACGGACGGACGGACGGACGGACGCATGAACGGACGGACGGACGGACGGACGCATGAACGGACGGACGGACGCATGAACGGACGGACGGACGGACGGACGGACGGACGGACGGACGCATGAACGGACGGACGCAGATAAACACAGGGGCCTCGCGGCTGAGTGGACAGCGCTTGGGAGTCGTAGTCCTAATGGGCCGGGTTCGATTGCCGTCGGAGGCGGAAACAAATGGGCAGGGTTTCTTTCACCCTAATGGTCTGTTCACCTAGCAGTAAATAGGTATCTGGGAGTTAGACCGGTGCTACGGGCTGCTTCCTGGGGATATGTGTGTGTGTGTGTGTGTACGCCAAATTATCTACACACAAGTCATGTGAAAATCTGGGACCAGATTCATGAAAGCACTTACGCAAGCACTTACGAACGTGTACATTTTTCCTCAATCTTTGACGGCTTTGGTTACATTTATTAAACAGTTTACAAACATGAAAACTTCCAATTCAACTGTTGTTATTGTTATAAACAGCCTCCTGGTGCTTCGGAGCTCATTAACTGTTTAATAATTGTAAACAAAGCCGCCAAAGATTGAGAAAAGATGTACAGGTTCGTAAGTGCTTGCGTGAATCTGGCCCACAGTGTTTGACAACCAATGGTGACTTTCGGAGCGGAGAGGAGAGACGCACGCTCCTCTCGCATCACGTTCTTCACATGAAATTCATTCTGATGTCGAAGGTCGGTTAATAGAAAGTAAACAATCAACATTAGCTTCATATCCGAGTCTCATGGATGTCTAAGGAAAGGCATTCCACTTCTCTCATATATCATAGACCACCATCAAAGAAACTGGGATCTGAATTCTGTTTACTCCCATTTTCTTTTTACATTCTGAATTTCATAGGAAACTCCTCAAGAACTCAAGATAATGTTGTTTAAAGCATTATATGACGGGAACCCATTTAGTACACGTCTATCAAATAATATTGGATAAGAAGTAGATTGGAGGGGAGGGAAGGAATTATCAAGGGAAAGCGCCAAGCCACTACGACTGTATAGCACTGGGAAAGGGGTCAGGATAAGGATTTGGGATGGGACGGGGTGGGGGAAGGAATGGTGCCCAATCACTTGGTGGACGGTCGGGGTATTGAACGCCGACCCGCATAAAGCGAGACCGTCGCTCTACCGTCCACCCTAAGTGGTTGGGATTGTTGTGGGAAATAAAAACATTACATTAAATGTATAAATAATACAATACCGTGCAGTATATAATGTATAAGAGCAATGTTGTGAGGAGTCGCAATGCTATGTTTAACCTTCTCTGTTTTAATCTCTCTCTCTCTCTCTCTCTCTCTCTCTCTCTCTCTCTCTCTCTCTCTCTCTCTCTCTCGCTCTCTCTCTCTCTCTCTCTCCTCTACGATCTGCATTGAGCAGGACTGACACTGATACTCCAGTATGAATAACACTGGATAATAGCACAAGGCCAGAGCTATAATCCAACATTAACATGTTATGAATCCTAACTCTCTCTCTCTTACTCTGCCCCCCCCCCCCCCCGTCCCCTCCTCTCCCTCTTTATCTCTATCTAAACTAAGACTTAGCTTGATTAGTAATTGTCCTGATGTACAGAATACAAGAGCAAGCTAACACCTGTTATCCAGCTCATGTGAAGCCTGGTCCAAGAGACTCCTTTATGTGATGAGTTTTTAATCCTTATCCACTGCAAATAAGTTAAATTTAATTCTAAGTAAAAATTAAGAAGGAAAGCGAATTATTAGGGTAACGCCAAGCCATTACGACTATATAGCACTGGGAAGGGTTCAGGATAAGGATTTCGGATGGGACGGGGAGGAATGCAATTACTTGGATGGTCGGGGATTGAACGCCGACCTGCATGAAGCGAGACCATTGCTCTACCGTCTAGGGAGAAGGATGAACCAGATGCTGTGTAAAGCCAATTTGATGCAAATGATCGATGATGGAGTGAAGTTCCTGAGACGGAACAAGCCAGCCTGAGGCTATGCCCATTGCTGAGCGCCTTGAGTTATCCTTGCTTACCAAATGAAGGTTACCTGAACTCTTAGATAACCAATAAGACGCTTGCACACATCCGCATCAATACAAAACATACACCACATCAATGCAAATGTCCTGCTTGACATCAGTGGTGCAAGAAGTTGTATGGAGGCCAAGATGCTCAAGGTTGTCCTCCTGGTTCACCTCCAAGGCACCCACAGGAGGCACAACTCAAGACGTTCAGCCATCAATATCATCCAGGTGATATCATTCTCAAGATCAACAGCCCCACCTCCCCACCACCACCAGACCCCAACTTCTCCCCCTACCAGACCCCCCCCCCCCAACATGACCTCATTCCTAACATGAATGTCGCTGAACATTAAATAAAGTATAGAGCAATAAAGTGTATGCCAACACCAGGCAGGCGGCCAGACACGAGGGAGAGGTTACAGGTCCGGCCGGCCGGCTGGCCTGCAGGTACCAACTCTCCTCCTCAAGCCTGGATTAGTGTTAGTGGATAGAGGACACGACAGGCAAGAAGCGGGGGAGAGGGGGATAGACCGTGGATAGGCGAGGAATATGAGAGAGGAGAGAGAGCTTGCTATAGCAGAGGGAGAAAGATTGAAGAGAAAGAGCTATGAAACGAGGCGAGGAGGGAGATAGAAGAGAGAAGGAAGGCTATGGGAAAGAAGAGCAAGGGAGGACAGGTGAGGGGAAGGAACCATGCCAGGTGTGGGGAAGGAACCAAGCCAGGTGAGGGGAAGGTAAGCCAGGTGAGGGGAAGGTAAGCCAGGTGAGGGGAAGGTAAGCCAGGTGAGGGGGAAACTAAGCGCCTCAACAAGGTAAGACTCATGTCTCCTCATTAAGGAACACAGACTTTCAATTTTTTTCTTCAAAAATTAATTATATTTAAACACAAATAATGCGATTATTTTTACCCCTATAAATCTGTTCACCCACATTCTTCCTCATTATCCCTCCCGTCTCTTGCCAGCCCCTTCATCACCTCCTTTCTCTTCTCTCTTCTTCTTCTTCCTCACTAACTTTGCCTCTTCTCACTTTCTTCATCTCTTGGGACGTTGGGACGCTGTATTTTGTACGTTGTGGCGAATCACGCTCCCCTGTGGGGAGGGGGGGGGGAGGCCAGGACGTCTCCACTCCCCCGTGGGGGGGCCAGGACGTCCCCACTCCCCCGTGGGGGGGCCAGGACGTCCCCACTCCCCCGTGGGGGGCCAGGACGTCTCCACTCCCCCGTGGGGGGGGCCAGGACGTCCCCACTCCCCCGTGGGGGGGGCCAGGACGTCTCCACTCCCCCGTGGGGGGGGCCAGGACGTCCCCACTCCCCCGTGGGGGGGCCAGGACGTCCCCACTCCCCCGTGGGGGGCCAGGACGTCTCCACTCCCCCGTGGGGGGGGCCAGGACGTCCCCACTCCCCCGTGGGGGGGGCCAGGACGTCTCCACTCCCCCGTGGGGGGACCAGGACGTCTCCACTCCCCCGTGGGGGGGGCCAGGACGTCCCCACTCCCCCGTGGGGGGGCCAGGACGTCCCCACTCCGCACAAATCCTCAGTTTTCCTTCAGGAATTAATGGATAAATGACACAATTACCCCGAGGGCACGGCCGCTACACGCAAGATAGTGAGCGTTATTTGGCTGACCACAGGGGAGTGTATGGGGAGGGAGGGATGGAGGGAGACTTATAGGGATGGAAGGGAGAAAGAGAGAGGGAAGGAGGATGGAAGAGAAGAAGGAAGAACGCAGAGGAGGTAGGAAGGAAGTGGATAGAATATAATGGCCATTAATTTTTCGTACTACCCCGGGAATCGAACTCGGGTCCAGTCGATTGTGAGCTGGCAGCGTCGACCACTGCGCTACAGGTCAGGGGGAGACAGTCTATTAACCACTGTCAGCTTCGTAACAATGCACCAATTACCCCGGTAATAAACAGTAGCAAAAAATAACCACAATTACAATCACCTGAATTACAATCATCCGAACATACAAATAAATAAAAATAACGTTATCTGACGTTATCACTAACGAACTGGCAATGAGCAACAACAATGACAACAGCAAAAACAAAAGCAGGAAAATGGAGAACAATTACAACATTCATCTTGAACAATTAATCAAGCAGCTCCAAGAAGCAAATGGAGAACAATTACAATTACAACATTCATCTTGAACAATTAATCAAGCAGCTCCAAGAAGCAACAATCCAGGCAGTAATTAGCGCCGCTAAAATGACAATTAGATTTATGCTATAAATAATCCTAATTACTCTCTCACATTCAGGGGGAAAAATAAATTAGCGGAATAGTATTAAGAACCCAAGTGGCGCCCCAGGTGCTTCCAGGGGGCTTCCTGAGGCGGAGGGAGGGGGGGAGGGGGGCTTCCTTAGGTGGGGGAGGGAGGGAGGGGGCTTCCTTAGGCGGGGGGGGAGAGGGGGCTTCCTTAGGTGGGGGAGGGAGGGAGAGGGGGCTTCCTTAGGTGGGGAGGGAGGGGAGAGGGGGGCTTCCTTAGGTGGGGAGGGGGGGGCTTCCTTAGGTGGGGGAGGGAGGGAGAGGGGGCTTCCTTAGGTGGGGAGGGGGGGCTTCCTTAGGTGGGGGAGGGAGGGAGAGGGGGCTTCCTTAGGTGGGGGAGGGGGGGAGAGGGGGCTTCCTTAGGTGGGGGAGGGAGGGAGAGGGGCTTCCTTAGGTGGGGGAGGGAGGGAGGGGGCTTCCTGAGGCGGAGGGAGGGGGAGAGAGGGGGCTTCGTTAGGTGGGGGAGGGAGGGAGAGGGGGCTTCCTGAGGCGGGGGAGGGAGGGAGAGGGGGCTTCCTTAGGTGGGGGAGGGAGGGAGAGGGGGCTTCCTTAGGTGGGGGAGGGAGGGGAGGGGGCTTCCTGAGGCAGAGGGAGGGGGGGGAGAGGGGGGCTTCCTGAGGCGGAGGGAGGAGGGAGGGGGGCTTCCTGAGGCGGAGGGAGGGGGGAGAGGGGGCTTCCTGGGGGCAGGAGAGGGAAAGTATTATCAGAGGAAAGCGCCAAGCCATTACGACTATATAGCACTGGGAAGGGGTCAGGATAAGGATTTGGGATGGGATGGGGGGGGGGGAGGAATGGTACCCAACCACTTGTGGACGGTCGGGGGATTGAACGCCGACCTGCATGAAGCAAGACCGTCGCTCTACCGTCCAGTCTAAGTGCCTGGGCAGGAAAGGGAATGAACAACTGGAGTACCGCAGGGTTCGGTCCACCCCTCCCCAGGAAGCAGCCCGTGACAGCTGACTAACACCCAGGTACCTATTTTACTGCTTAGGGAACAACATAGACAATAACTTACTAAAAGCGAAGGAAGACGAAGCCGACGTCACACTAATTAGAACACGTTGTGACAGACGGCAAAATGGCTACAGGAGTAATAGCAATATACCCCAGTCGCCTATCAGGCCGGGGGGGGGGGCCAGGAACTGAAGCTCAACCTTCCATGACCATCTAGACCATGTAAACAAACACACACACATACAGCTAGCGCCTTCATCATCAATTCCGTGCGGGCACGCGCGCGCTCTCACCGCGCCACACACACAAACAAACAAACAAACGACTCAGCATCACAACTTGAAGGAAATTTATAACATTTTTAAGCTATTTTTTAAGCGGTTCTCGGGAGAGTAGCGCACGCTAAGTGGTGGGGGGGGGGGGGTAGGGGGTGATGGGGAGGGGAAGAGAGAAAGGTAATGAGAAAGGGAAGGGGAGGAAGAGGAGAAGGATGGGTGAAGGGAAGTGAAGGGGTGAGGGGGAGGAGGGAGGTGGTGGTGTAGGAGCACACATTAAGGTAAGGTGTTGTGGGAAGGAATGATGAGAGAGAGAGAGAGAGAGAGAGAGAGAGAGAGAGAGAGAGAGAGAGAGAGAGAGAGAGAGAGAGAGAGAGAGAGAGAGAGAGAGAGAGAGAGAGAGAGAGAGAGAGACAGACAGACAGACTGTACACTTGACAGTTCTACACACACACACTTAAGACACTCGTCTTACTGGAAGATTAATCTAACGACAGTTGTCTATGTCGTTCCTTGAAGCAACTGTCAATGACAGTTAACTCTGTCACCTTTCAATACCAGACGACTCATGTCTCAGTGAAACGTTCCAGCCTAAACCTTCCGCACTGAAACGTTTCCATAACAGTCTAAAGTGATTTACTCAGGGAACGTAACTAAGGAGCCCCGCACTAAAGCCTTTCGCACTAAAACGTTCCAGTTTCAAATGTTCTTGGAAGGGAAAATGTTTCCAATATGGCGCTGGCCTAAAACGTTGGAAACATTTGCAGTAATAAATGCAGCCTCTCAGAGGCAATACACACTTCCTGTAACATCAACCAGGGACGAGAAATCTGCAGGGACTACGCTCTTCGGCTTGCATCTACTGGGTGTTGTGACGGACCAGAGGGAGAGGGAGGTCACCAGGTCCTGCCTCACAGGTCACCAGGTACTGCCTAACAGGCTTGACTGGAAAGAAGTTTTCGGGCTGTATCACACGCTTAAGTTCTGTTCTAGAAATTGTTCAATCCTAAACTCGTTCGATTTTCTGTAATATATAACTCTCTCTCTCTCTCTCTCTCTCTCTCTCTCTCTCTCTCTCTCTCTCTCTCTCTCTCTCTCTCTCTCTCTCTCTCTCTCTCTCTCTCATTCTCTCTCTCATTCTCTCTCTCATTCTCTCTCTCATTCTCTCTCTCTCTCTCTCCTCTCTCTCTCTCTCTCTCTCTCTCTCTCTCTCTCTCTCTCTCTCTCTCTCTCTCTCTCTCTCTCTCTCATTCTCTCTCTCATTCTCTCTCTCTCTCTCTCTCTCTCTCTCTCTCTCTCTCTCTCTCTCTCTCTCTCTCTCTCTCATTCTCTCTCTCATTCTCTCTCTCTCTCTCTCTCTCTCTCTCTCTCTCTCTCTCTCTCTCTCTCTCTCTCTCTCTCTCTCTCTCTCTCATGTATATATTCTGAGCGCTTGGCACCTATTACAATCCAAGCTCATTATACACGATGTAGTGTAGGTGGTCTGGAGAAGATTGTATGCTGGCGTGTGTGTTGTGTGTGTGTGTACTCACCTAGTCCTTGCGGGCGTTGAGCTTTGGCTCTTTGGTCCCGCCTCTCAACCGTCAATCAACTGGTGTACAGATTCCTGAACCTACTGGGCTATATCATATGTACACTTGAAACTGTGTATGGAGTCAGCCTCCACCACATCACTAAGGCATTCAACCTGTTAACTACTCTGACACTGAAAAAGTTCTTTCAAACGTCCCTGGCTCATTTGGGTACCCAGTTTCCACCTGTGTCCCCTAGTTCGCGTTTATATGATGTGTGTGTGAGTTGTGGTGTGTGTGTGTGTGTGTGTGTGTGTGTGTGTGTGTGTGTGTGTGTGTGTGTGTGTGTGTGTGTGTGTGTGTGTGTGTGTGTGTGTGTGTGGTGTGTGTTTAATGTAAAAGTCGCCAATACATATATCTAATCTTGTGTAACACCTCCCAAAGTATGGAGTCTGACTCCCACAGCTAACAGCTTCCTCCCTCCGTGTCCTCAGAGGCGTGCTGGCGGCCGCGAGGAGACTCAACCTGACGTCCTACTTCCACTGGGTGGCGTCAGACGGATGGGGGAAACAGAGCCACCTGGTGGAGGGCCTGCAGGAGGTGGCTGAGGGCGCCATCACCGTCGAACTTACCAGCCAGGTAAGCCAACCAGCCCAGCCCATCATCCTAAGGTTTCCCACCGTCAAGAAAACGGTCAATTTAAAGTAGTCTCCCCCTAAGGTCTTGACGTCTCTACGTCTGCGGGTACAGCTTGAGGTCTGGGGGTACAGTTTGAGGTCTGGGGGTACAGCTTGAGGTCTGGGGGTACAGCTTGAGGTCTGGGGGTACAGCTTGAGGTCTGGGGGTACAGCTTGAGGTCTGGGGGTACAGCTTGAGGTCTGGGGGTACAGTTTGAGGTCTGGGGGTACAGCTTGAGGTCTGGGGGTACAGTTTGAGGTCTGGGGGTGCAGCTTGAGGTCTGGGGGTACAGCTTGAGGTCTGGGGGTACAGTTTGAGGTCTGGGGGTACAGCTTGAGGTCTGGGGGTACAGTTTGAGGTCTGGGGGTACAGCTTGAGGTCTGGGGTACAGCTTGAGGTCTGGGGGTACAGTTTGAGGTCTGGGGGTACAGCTTGAGGTCTGGGGGTACAGCTTGAGGTCTGGGGTACAGCTTGAGGTCTGGGGTACAGCTTGAGGTCTGGGGGTACAGCTTGAGGTCTGGGGTACAGCTTGAGGTCTGGGGGTACAGCTTGAGGTCTGGGGTACAGCTTGAGGTCTGGGGGTACAGTTTGAGGTCTGGGGGTACAGCTTGAGGTCTGGGGGTACAGCTTGAGGTCTGGGGGTACAGCTTGAAGTCTGGGGGTACAGCTTGAGGTCTGGGGGTACAGCTTGAGGTCTGGGGGTACAGCTTGGGGTCTGGGGTACAGCTTGAGGTCTCTATGTCTTGTGGTACAGGTTAAGGTACCATTAACACGTCCCTGTGGGTCTCTTGTCCTAGCTGTATCTACCATGTAGAGCGTCTACCATGTAGAATGTCTACCAAGTAGAGTATCTGTACGTATCAGTGTCTACCATGTATGTCTCCCATCTATCAGTGCCCCCCATAGTCACCTATATGTACTTATATATGTAGATTAAGACTTGTACATTCGACATTTTGCCTGGTTCCGGACGGAAGCACCTTAGACAAACATGTTCTGAGGATGAACTCAAATGTTCTACGAAATGTAAACAGTCAGAGAAAGAAAACATATCGTGAAAGGGTCAAAAGAAAATGGGTATAATATAAGCATAAACCAAATCAAGGGGCCGCGAGCAGAGACTGAAAACGCGAAGCAACACATCAACAACATCTTTGATATGCAAATGGTCCAGAATGAGACGGCCGGAGCAGCGTCGTGGGGTCAGGATTGCTGCTAGAGAAACTGCATTGCGTCTCTCACGCCTCGAGACGGGGGAATCGAACCCCCACCCCAGACCCTTTTCCCCCTATCCCTCACTATCCTTACATTTTCACCACCTTGCCATGTTGTTTTCTGTCATGGCTTGCATCCCATTTTCTATGAAGCACCGTGTTTCTTTTCCCCCATGAGAGAAAGTAAGCCATTGGTGGAGAGCTATAGAGAATGGAGTAAGCTGATACTACAAGAGAACTATTGGATACATGTAACATCATAAACAACGTTCTCCAATGGATTATAAAACCTACCTAATCTTACCTAACCCAACCTAAGCTAACCCAATCTAACCCAACCGAGTCTGCCACAGCCTAACATAGGCTAATACATCCTAATCTGAATTAAATAAACAGAAAACAAGTTTTTTCGAATCGTCTCGTGTTCTATATGACTCTATATCGTGTTCTATATGACTCTATATCGTGTTCTATATGTTCTATATCGTGTTCTATATGTTCTATATCGCTTTAGCCAAACAGACGTGAAGAACACGACAAAGACAGCCATGAAAAGAGGAATGAATAAAGGTGGATGATTAAGGGATGAATAATGCTGAATAAATGGTGATGAATAAAAAGCACTGAACAGCTTGAATAATGAATACAACAATGAATAACAATGAATTGTTGAAGCCTGACCAATGAGTAATGAGTGATTCATACTGACGTATTATGAGTGGTGAATACACAGAATACAGTGAAGAACACAGATGAATTAATAGTAAATGATGTGAATTATGAATGATGAATGAAGCAAATACAGGATATGAGTAAGAGGGTAAAATAGATTAATAAACGAAATACAGGCGATAGATGAAGGAAATACACGTGATGAAAGAAGATGAGTGAAGTAAACTCTATTGAAGAATAAAATATACTCACGTGAGTTAATATACCTGACAAGATGAATCACGGATATTCATGACTTGACTGAAAGAAATTAAGAACATGAAGTCAAGTTTGAAAACGAATGAAGGAACTCGTGCGAAAAAAATTGAAGCAATTCAAGAGATAAAATGAATGAAATTTAGGTTAATGAAAGATATTCATCGGATAAATGAGAGCAATTAGGACGCTGATATGAAGAACTGATTCATTTATTAATAAATAACCAGTCATCTCATCGTTGTGGAGGTGATTGACGTACCATGATAACGAGGTGATTAGCGTACGATATCAATAATTAAGACGCAAAACAATGTCTTGGGTTGGACTTAATAATGCTTCAGGCCATTCCAAGAGACTTTCACCTCCGCCACTAGTGTGTGGGTTAGGTTAGGTTAGGTTAGGTTAGGTTAGGTTAGGTTAGGTTAGGTTAACCACTTCGACATGACAAATTAACAAATTAACACCTAAAACATAGAAAGATAATTTACAAAAAATATTTGTTCTTGATATATGATTGATTTGCAAAATTCTAGGGGCAATATACAAGGAAATTACGATAACGTAATATATAATATATATATAATAATATATAATATATAATATATATATAATATATATAAATATATATTATAAAATCTTTAGAGCAGGACAGAGGTTGAACGAGCGACCATATTGAAGGCGTAAAGAGGAAGTAACTGTGGGAATTGAGCACGGATGGTCTAAATAAATGGTCTAAATAAATGGTCTAAATAAATGGTCTAAATAAATGGTCGTTGTTGTTGTTTTAGATTCGCTACTTGGAACAAAAAGTTCCAAGTAGCACGGGCTATGGTGAGCCCGTAGCAAATATATGGTCTAAATAAATGGTCTAAATGGTTTGGTTTGGTCTAAACCAGTAAACTAACCCACAACAGTTTATGTTCTGGCTCTGAGAAGAGCCATTGGCTGCGTGCAATGTCAACTCAACAAGCTTAATACATTTCTAGGACACACTATCTTCCTGTTGTACACAAATATGTGTTGCAAAGTTTCGACTTTGGCTAAAACCCCACTTCTTGCCGCCATCACGAGAGTATACATATGTATCACAGGAACAACATAACATGTATCACAGGAACAACATAACATGTATCACAGGAACAACATAACATGTATCAAAGTGACAACGACAACTTAAACAAATTGTTAAGTGCAACATTAAGTATACTTTACAAATGACCTGTAGCCAATAGGTGTTCCTTTAGGAAGTCAAATGGCTGCTTAGAGCATAGGTTAGACGTATATATATAAATGAGATTGGGGTAGATATAAATAGGAGCTGCCTCGTAGGGGCCAATAGGCCTTCTGCAGGTACCCTCATTCTTAGGTTCTTATGTTCTAATGTCTTCAGACGTAGGGACAATTCTTAACAAGACAGGTGTAGTTACTGTGTCCTCGCACCTGTACCTCGGTGCAGCTGCCGACCAACAAATGTCAGTCTCATTTGGTCGCTTTGCAGGTAAAAAATACCCCAAAATGTACACGGTGCATATCCTTCAAAACCAGAGAAAATATTTCAAAATCACCTCTAACGTTGATAGTGTTATCCTCTACGCCCGCCAACTGGTTATCAAAGCCTACGGTAGTTGCAGTGTCCTCATCATTAGTATTAATGTCCACCTGCATGAGCTACCAGAACCTCGGCCAGGTGAGATCCTAATTATCCCAATGGCCAGCCACCTGTGGCCATGGCGAAGGTAAGTATATGTGAGGAATAGTGTGTTGGTATTTCGAGTTTATATAAATATTGTCTCACGTCCGAGGCTGGCCCAGGAGGCTGGCCCAGGAGGCTGGCCCAGGAAGCTGGCCCAGGAGGCTGGCCCAGGAAGCTAGCCCAAGAGACTGGCCCAGGAGACTGGCTCCCAGGAAGCTGGCCCAAGAGGCTGACCCAAGACGCTGGCCCAAGAGGCTGGCCCAGGAGGCTGGCCCAGGAGGCTGGCCCAAGAGGCTGGCCCAGGAGGCTGGCTCAGGAAGCTGGCCCAAGAGACTGGCCCAAGAGACTGACCCAAGAGACTGACCCAAGAGACTGGCCCAAGAGACTGGCCCAAGAGACTGGCCCAATTTGATTTGCCTTCAAGCACTTAAACAGGTGGTGGTGGAATCCGAGAAACTGGAGATATTCCAAACTGAAACCTACTGTGTCCAACATTGTCAGACGATTCCTGTGAGCGCCGGTGCATATATTACCGTCATTATATATGTCGTGTTGGTGATAATCACCACATGTGCAGCTATACATGATGAGCTCGATGTTTTGTGTATGCAAATCGAAGCAAATTCCCCATGGGAACTCCTGAAATCCCTTTGTAATTACGCCAGTGCTAGGGGGGCATATAGCGAAGTGTGCCAAATATACCAGTTAAGACACTGTCACTCGAGCGAGGCAGCGTTCAATTGGACGGTTTCACGCCAATATAAGTTTAGCGAACGACGATTCTTAAATTAGAGAAACATTGTACATTAAGTACATTATGTACATTATGTACTATGTACATTAAGCAGTAATAGGTACCTTACCTTGAGGTTACCTTGAGGTGCTTCCGGGGCTTAGCGTCCCCGCGGCCCGGTCGTCGACCAGGCCTCCTGGTTGCAGGACTGATCAACCAGGCTGTTGGACGCGGCTGCTCGCAGCCTGACGTATGAGTCACAGCCTGGTTGATCAGGTATCCTTTGGAGGTGCTTATCCAGTTCTCTCTTGAACACTGTGAGGGGTCAGCCAGTTATGCCCCTTATGTGTACACTAATACAGATAGTCGCATCTCTGAACCCTTCTCTCTCCTGTTAAACTCGTCCCCATCGGCGAGCCATATTCATGCTAGTATACATCTATACATTTTCACGTGAACCGAGACTCTATGTTGTTGTTGTTTTAGATATAGTTACTCAGAACGAAATGTCCATGTAGCACGGGCTATGGTGAGCCCGTAAGACTCTGGAGTCCGAAACTCTAGCTTAACACAGCTTAAATTCAGGTTGAGTACACCTGACCCATATCCCACAATATATCTATACGCGTTTGTTGAAGGTGTACCACAGCCCCGCTCCTGTGCCAGGTTAGTCCACTACGGGCTCACCATAGCCCGTGCTACTTGCCCCGTTCCTGTGCCAGGTAAGTCCACTACGGGCTCACCATAGCCCGTGCTACTTGCCCCGCTCCTGTGCCAGGTAAGTCCACTACGGGCTCACCATAGCCCGTGCTACTTGCCCCGCTCATGTGCCAGGTTAGTCCACTACGGGCTCACCATAGCCCGTGCTACTCGGAACGTTTTGTTCCGAGTAGCTGAATCTTAAACAACAACAATATGAAGGTATATTTGGAACACACCGAGACGCGACTAAGCGTCTCGGTGTGTTTACTAAGCATTGTTGCTCTAAACAGTTGACTCTGTTGTTAACTTCTGTGTGGGCCGTCAACCATACTATAACTGGTGATATCACAAGTTATACCTTTCCATTGGAGACTTTCAGCGCCGTGGAGAGGGGGGGACCTGCTGCATGGGTAACAGCTTCTCCATATCAACCTACCGTGGCTTTGCGCCCTGGTGAGGCCACTCCAGACCGACAACCAGAGCGCAACTCCATAGTCTCCTGAGACTGATGGATGCCTACTATCACTACTGATATTATAAGTAGACGCGATCAGGAAAAGAAAGTGAAGATCATCCTAGGTCTCGCTATGTCAATATTATATTACCTAAAGGTATGCATACGATGAGTCACAATAACGAGGGTGAAGATATGAAGACCATCACAGGAGGAGACGACGACGTTTCGGTCCGTCCTGGACCAATATCACAATCAACTTGAGAGTGGTCCAGGACGGACCGAAACGTCGTCGTGGTCTTCTCATCTTCTATTGAGTAGTTTGGGCTTAATTACCTAAATGTCTTAATTAATATCGTTATCTTTTATATTATAATATTCTTTATCGTAGATACTACTTACCATACATTATATATCACCATACTTTTAATAGGAACTATAATTAGCCTACTATTGTATTCTAGTTTAGTAATTCTTTCGTGGTGACTGATGGAAAACCAGAAATTGGCCGGCCGGCTGTCACTTAACAACAGTGTACTTACAATTGCCTAAACACATAACTATATGATAACTAATTTATTATAAAAGTTGTGAGAAATCAATTCAACAGTAATGAACACAGTAATAAAGGCGTACTTACCACATGTGCTGTGAGGTGGTGGAGAGTGTTGATCTCTGGAGGGCGTTTGCTGCCTCAGTAGCCAGGAGCCAGATTCACGAAGCAGTTACGCAAGCACTTACGAACGTGTACATCTTTCCTCAATCTTTGACGCCTTTGGTTACATTTATTAAACAGTTTACAAGCATGAAAACTTCCCAATCAACTGTTGTTATTGTTATAAACAGCCTCCTGGTGCTTCGGAGCTCATTAACTGTTTAATAATTGTAAACAAAGCCGCCAAAGATTGAGAAAATATGTACAGGTTCGTAAGTGCTTGCGTAACTGCTTCGTGAATCTGGCCCCAGCTTCGGCAGCAGCTTCGGCAGCAGCACCGCACGCCACCCGCTGCTGCACGCTGTTACACAAACACAGAGTTACACACAGCACTTACGGGATTCTCAATCGACTTGAGAATGGTCCAGGACGGACCGAAACGTCGTCGTCCCTTCAATTTCTAGTGTGTGGTCTGGTCAACTTACGGGAATAAGGGCACTTATTTCACTTTCATCTTTTAAACTCACTTATATTGTAACATGGCACTTTGTTGCTATCGTAAATGGGAAATATCATACGATACCACTGCACTATTTTCATAATATTAAGTTTTATATATGTGTACATTTTACCAATTTCATTCTGATTGTAAACAATCAATTAGTTGACCAGACCACACACTAGAAGGTGAAGGGACGATACGACGTTTCGGTCCGTCCTGGACCATTCTCAAGTCGATTGTGACTTGATTGACATTCTCAATCAATTAGTTCTCGACACAATTCTGTACTTTGCCTACAGCACGATTGTAAAACGGTAATCAGGGGAAGCATAGTTGGCAGAGAGGCACAATTCGTGGTAACTCATAAAGAGCTTCTCTGTGACACACACGGCGACTTGGTTGACCTTTCTCTCTGTTGCCACACACAGAGGAATGCCTTGGCTGTAATGGCTCGCTATGTGTCCACAATGAGCACTGGCAGCCTCATCTCTTCTTCCCAGGATGAAGATTTGAGTCATTTCTGGACCGGCCGAGACACCACACAGAAAAACACGCATAATTTGGGTTTTTTTCCGGTTTTGAACCTATATTACAGTATAGGCACTCGTGACTATGAGGGAGGGGTCATTCAAAGCGTACATAGGTACACAGTAGGCGTACATAGGCACACAGTAGGCGTACATAGGCACACAGTAGGCGTACATAGGCACACAGTAGGCGTACATAGGCACACAGTAGGCGTACATAGACACACAGTAGGCGTACAAGGGACACAGAAGCCGTTTTGCTAGCCCAAAGAGTCCAGGTGGGGATCACAGCATTTGTAGAGGGACCAGAAGAGGCCTCTGGGATCACATATGAAGCGGCATAGTGGCGGGCGACGGTGGAAGGGTGGTAGTGGACCTCTGAGGTGACGCAAAGCGAATAAACACGTCGCTTCTGAACCCCGCGTCGCACAAGGTGGTGCCCCCACACCCGCGACACGACGCCGTGAAGGGACCGTCATCCTCAAACAAAGCTGTGGCCGACGCCAAGGAAGATAACGACGCGTGAATGATATCAATCACCAGGTGGCTAGTCACACACTGACTCGCGTCACCACCTCCCTCCCTCCCCACCTCCCTTCACCCACTCTTGCCAGATTTTGACTTTCATTACTACCCGGGTAGTTTACTTATCCAGCAATAGCCTCGTTACGGTCGTAGCGAGGGCGACATCCCACTTGCAATACATGAAAAGTTAAATTTCCAAGTAAACTATCTAACACAGTTGTTACGCCAGCCCGTTCGCTCAAACTGTCAGCCTTTAAAACTTTAATTTTGCCCATCTACAAAAGAAATATTTACTAGTACCTCCCTTAATAATGCTCCCATTACCACCATTACCCTACAGGTGGTGAAGGGCTTCGACACCTACATGGCCAACCTCTCGCCAGAGACCAATACCAGGAACCCCTGGTTTAAGGAGTACTGGGAGACCTTCTTCGGCTGCAAGCTGGGTCCTCCCGGCACCGACCTGGCCTGTCCCACCTCCCGGAGGATTACTACGGAAGCGGGATACCAGCAGGACCCCAAGGTACGTCCCTGGTTCGTGTCTGGAGGTTCAGCAGACACGAACCCATACCCATCCAGGAGGAATTTTGAGCATTTATTTATAAGATGCTTTGGTCCAGATCTTGTTTATGGTGATAGGGAACCTCTCTCTCTCTCTCTCTCTCTCTCTCTCTCTCTCTCTCTCTCTCTCTCTCTCTCTCTCTCTCTCTCTCTCTCTCTCTCTCTCTCTCTCTCTCTCGTTATCAAAACAAACTCTCATGAAACTCTCACAATTTATGAGGACTCACAGTAATGGAAAGATTTTAGCATACCATCTTGCAAGTATTTACTGGATAAAAACAGGTTTAGTTAATAATATAAATTTTATTAGGATCGGTATTTAGCTCTAAGTGGTGAGGAAGAGGGAGAGATGAGGGAGAAGTGAGAGACAGATGAGGGAGAAGTGAGACACAGATAAGGGAGAAGGTGGGAGAGGTAAGGGAAAGGTGGAAAAAAGAGGCGAGAAAAACGAAAGCAGAGTTGAAGTTGAATGGAATGAGCGGTATAGAGTGGGAAGAGGAGGGTAGAGGGAAGAGGAAGGAGGAGGAGAGTAGAGAGGGGGAGGAGGAGGAGGCACTAATGACGCAGGGCTGTCAGTGCCACGCCCCTGGCACTCTCTGCACTCTGGTGGAGACGTGTGCTGATGCCACAAGGAGGACTAAGATTCTCTCTCTCTCTCTCTCTCTCTCTCTCTCTCTCTCTCTCTCTCTCTCTCTCTCTCTCTCTCTCTCTCTCTCTCTCTCTCTCTCTCTCTCTCTCCTCACGGCCCTACGTAACTAGGTTCACTGTACGTGTCTCGTGTAAGGTCATTTACACTTCGAAATGAATTTTGGATTCGATTATGAGTTTTTAAAAGAATGTGAAGCAAAAGTTAAGGGGGGTCGATTTAAACACGATTTACTCACGTCGTGGGCCGGTTTGGATCAAACTTGTGAAGCTATTTTGGTCAAGTTGGAGAGGCAATTTTGAGTCAAGTTTGATATACTTTGTTCATGACTCCATGTCCCTGAGGGAGGTAGGGAAGGAGGGAGGGAATAGAGAAAAGGGAAGGAGGGAAGGGAAGATCTTCTGGGCCATAACCCTTCAGTATCATCTTAGTTCCTTCTGCCTCTTTGGGTTGCAAGATAAAAATTAAGAATAAAACAAACTACAGAAGGTTCTTTGGTCCAAACGAGACACCTATTTACATCCACCCAAACTCACTTAAATGTCCAACCTACGCTTAAAACAAGCCACCGATCCCACGTCAATATATTATTTGATGCAATTGACGATCACTAAACAGTGATCATTTCTATGCGGAAAATCCACAGAGAAATGGGAAAGAGAGATGAACGTTTCGGCCGATCTGGGCCTTTGTCAACACCTGACTGAGTCAGATGTTGACTCAGTCAGGTGTTGATAAAGGCCCAGATCGGCCGAAACGTTCCTCTCTCTCTTTCCCATTTCTCTGTGGATTTTCCGCATATTATTTGATATACGAAAATATGAATAGAAAGTGTAGAGGATCATTACTACTAAGCAAACATTGGATCCATAATAATTTGATTTACCTGTCAACTTATCCAGGTGTTTTCCTCATTAGTCTCCATCAATGCACAAAAACTAACTGAACAAAGCACAACCACAACTAACCAGCTCCTTAGCGACTCGACGGCCTACCAAAATCCCCCCAACACCCCCTTAGTCATGGTGGTGATGGTGGTAGTGGTTGTGGTAGGGGTGATAGGGGTAATAGTGGTGGTATTATGGGTGTTGACAGAGGGACATAAAGATCACAAAAAAGATTCAAAATATTTACACTGGCCGAGTCAAAACCCAGACAGACTTGCTCCTCAAGAAATTAATCTCTCCAGCAGGAAACCTGCTTTCATTCACGTGATCGAAAGATTAATATTTTTCATTTGTCGTGACAAAGGAATTGGTAAATATGCTGAATGGTTAGGAATATTTCGTAAACAACGCTGCCTAGAGATGAGGATTGTGTTGAGAAACAACGTATTGTGAGGTAATATCAATGAATTGACTGATGTTGTTCTATTTCTACGATTTCTATCGGCACTATCTATCGATTCACTCGTCATTGTCCATCGATCCTGCCGCTACTGTCTATTTATCTATCTTACACTGTCTATGGATTTACTCTACACTGTCTATTGCTTTACCCAAATTGTCTAATGATGTATCCTACACAGTCTATTGATCCATCCGCCACTGTCTATCAAAACATCTATCAGTGCTGTACCAAACAATATTGCAATTCATAGCTTAAAAATTACTGAAAAAGATCAAATTTATATAACTAATATAACAACATTTTGCACCAATCATTCAGTAAAATATATTAGCATTTTCTTAATATAAGTTTCCTCGCATTTTCAGATTTCGACATTTATTTGAAGACCTGAAAATAATTCCTTTTTTGTGAAGACATAAGTTGAATTTGAGAATTCATGTGGAGGTTATGATGAAAATTCAATGACTTCCTCTCTTCCAGAAGCCAAAGTGTTGTAACAGGTGTTTTTAAGGGAGTAATATAGAAATTCCTCACCCACAAGCTGCGAAAAGCAAGAATTTAAGAATAAGATGCTTGAAAGAACCTTAAACTTAAGATAACATTACTCTCTCAAGAATACAATGCCACACAAGATTATAAGAATTTGTTTGAAAAAAAAAACTTCTTTTTGTTTGAACCAAAATGTTTTTGTAAAACATTTCTATATGCAATAATGCAGGAATGAAAACAAAAAAAAGAATCCATGCTTGCATTGGTTCTTGCAAGACTTAAGACATTCTTGAAAGGAGCCATATAACAGGGGGAAGGGGTACAAAAAACTCTCTTTAAGGTGTAACCCCAATTTTTTTTCCCTCCCCGAAGCCAAATCGAATTTCAGGTTAGTTACCGGGTTATTGGAAGGGCGGGAGATAACGTCAGAATTACAGTATTTGCTTCCCATAACGTCAAACTGTTCTTATACTCACCCGGCACTTTTATACAGAATGGGGGTTTTTGATTATTGATATTTGGTCAATGGATTTGTAGACGGGGGTAAGATACTATGTCTGTTTTCTGGCGTGTGTGTGTGTGTGTGTGTGTGTGTGTGTGTGTGTGTGTGTGTGTGTGTGTGTGTGTGTGTGTGTGTGTGTGTGTTTGTGTGTTTGTATTCACCTAGTTGTGATTGCGGGGGTTGAGCTCTGGCTCTTTGGTCCCGCCTCTCAACTGTCAATCAACTGGTGTACAGATTCCTGAGCCTACTGGGCTCTATCATATCTACACTTCAAACTGTGTATGGAGTCAGCCTCCACCACATCACTTCCTAGTGCATTCCATTTACTAACTACTCTGACACTGAAAAAGTTCTTTCTAACGTCTCTGTGACTCATTTGGGTACTCAGCTTCCACCTGTGTCCCCTTGTTCGCGTCCCACCAGTGTTGAATAGTTCAACATAGAACGTGTGTGTGTGTGTGTGTGTGTGTGTGTGTGTGTGTGTATGTGTGTGTGTGTGTGTGTGTGTGTGTGTGTGTGTGTGTGTGTGTGTGTGTGTGTGTGTGTGTGTGTGTGTGTGTGTGTGTGTGTGTGTGTGTGTGTGTGTGTGTGTGTGTGTGTGCGTGCGTGTGCGTGCGTCTGACCCCTGGCACGCAGCGTTGGGTCCCGTTCGATTCAATTAAGATTAGCTTCCTGACGCGCCCTTAGAGGTAATTCAGTGTAATCTGGCAGCATATTTCGACTCGCTACGACTCCCTTAGAGCCCAAACGGTTTCCTCCACAAAAAGCAGCAATTATGGTTAAAGTAACTCTCATTTTAAGAAAGAATCTCTGCTACATTAATGACAATTTTTGTTATTTAAAACCTTTTTTTCTTAATGAAATAGAATATATATTTAATCAAAAATTATACTTTTTTTCTGCAATTGGTATTGAAAGGTTATTGTGAAGAGGGAAGTGTTAAGTCAGCATAAATATCGCACGTTATCTTGGTTATCTTGAGATGATTTCGGGGCTTTTAGTGTCCCCGCGGCCCGGTCCTCGATCAGGCCTCCACCCCCAGGAAGCAGCCCGTGACAGCTGACTAACACCCAGGTACCTAATTTACTGCTAGGTAACAGGGGGCATAGGGTGAATGAAACTCTGCCCATTGTTTCTCGCCGGCGCCTGGGATCGAACCCAGGACCACAGGATCACAAGCCCCGCGTGCTGTCCGCTCGGCCGACCGGCTCCACGTGGAGGGAATATGAGGACAAGTAACTAGATACTTGTTAAAACTTGTTGTTAAACTAGATACTTGTAACTTGATACTTGATACAAGTAACTAGATACTGGCTACGTGTCCTTAATGATTGGCACTGGCGTCGAACCCTGATTGGCCTGTGACACTCAAATATAACCTCCCTCCTTCCTCTTCCAGTCCTCAGGAGTCATTTTGGAAAATTGAGAGAGGCTAGCGGCAGGCGTCTGGCCTCCTTTATTTGTTTTAGACTTATTATTATGTTCCTCTACAAATAATAGAGATGAAATTTTTTGGGTCAAACAGAACATTTTTGAACGTTTGAACAAATAGTTGCTAGTAAAATATGTTGAAAAGTACATTTTGTATCTGAACAGTTTAAAACAAAAATTAATCTTTTGAAATAATAAGAAACAACCCTGGAAACACAAATCGAAACTGTCTCTATTTTCCGCTTGTTACAACTTATAATAAATTTGTTACATCTTGGCTTAACGTGTTTATGACGTATTAGAACGTTGTTACAACTTGCTATATTGGTTGTTATAACTGGTTAGGAGGTGTTAAACCTTGTCCGAACGTTGTACCAACGTCGTAGTTCCGGTGTGTGTTTGGCGGGTAATGTTTAAAAAAATACGTAATTTTAAGTTTTAAACGGGAACAAAAATAAAACCCTATCAAACCTAATATAATTCTAATGTTACCCTGTCCCGGGAATAGGTCAGGCCTAGGTTATGTTTTCTTAGGCCTAGATTATGCTAGCATAACCAAAGCCTAAGATAACGTATTCTAAACCTAACATAGATCTGGCTTAGGTTAAATTCTAATGTCATTTTATTTTGCCTTCTCATTTCAAAAAGATTAAATCGTAACTCGTTCCAAATTACTTCTAATTCCTATGACGAAGAAAGTTTTCCTGAGAATTACCGAGCGACTCATGTTTAGTTTCCAGCCATGTCTCCTAATTTCATAGTTTATAATTTTCAATATTTCTTCTTTATCTACTTGTCAAGTTTTCCTTGTATACCTGGTTACAATATTCCTGTAACCCTTGGCCGTGACGCGGAGGTCTTCACAGGGGAGTAGAAGAACTCCCAGAACCCCATCAACCAGGTATCAACCAGGTATCAACCAGCCTTACACTGAAACATGTTGATCAGACCACACACTAGAAGGTGAAGGGACGACGACGTTTCGCTCCGTCCTGGACCATTCTCAAGTCGATTCCCGCCAAACACACACCGGAACTACGACGTTGGTACACCGTTCGAACAAGGTTTAACACCTCCTAACCAGTTATAACAACCAATATAGCAAGTTGTAACAACGTTCTAATACGTCATAAACACGTTAAGCCAAAATGTAACAACTTTATTACAAGCTGTAACAAGCGGAAAATAGAGACAGTTTCGGTTTGTGTTTCCAGGGTTGTGAGAATGGTTCAGGACGGAGCGAAACGTCGTCGTCCCTTCACCTTCTAGTGTGTGGTCTGGTCAATATACTTCAGCCACGTTATTGTGACTCCTCGCCTGCATACACTGAAACAGTTCCTACAGCTTCAACACCAGCCACCAGGACCCTCTGGCCCCACTTCTTTCATTTATTTCCTGTTATCCTCTCTGCCATCTTTCTGGACTAGTTCTTCAACTTCAATATTTGTAGCCTCCAGAGGCATAAACTAGTACTCGAAATCTCATCCTTTTGCCCTAACCACTTGGGCTGGACGGTAGAGCGACGGTCTCACTTCATACAGGTCGGCGTTCAATCCCCGACCGTCCACCAAGTAGTTGGGCACCATTCCCTCCCTTCCATCCCATCCCAAATCCTTATCCTGACCCGTTCCCAATGCTATATAGCCATAATGGCTTGGCGCGTTCTCCTGAAAAATTCCCTCCCTCATCCTTTTTGCCCCTCCAACCATTCTCTACATCATTTCCTCCTCATAATATATCATCGCTTCTCTCCCCAGGTCCAGTTCGTGGTGGACGCCGTCTACTCTTTCGCCTACGCGCTGTCTAACCTTCAGCAGAGTAAGTGCCCGGGCGTCACCCACGTCTGCGAGTCTATGAACAAGTTCGACGGCGGAGACTTCTACAGAGAGTACCTCCTCAACGTGTCCTTCACCGGTGAGTGCTTCTCCCAGTGGCTCCATGGGCCCCCCCCCCCACGCAAGAGGGTGCTGCTGGCACTGTTACTGCTGCCTCTCCTGCTGCTGGCACTGTTACTGCTGCCTCTTCTGCTGCTGGCACTGTTACTGCTGCCTCTTCTGCTGCTGGCACTGTTACTGCTGCCTCTTCTGCTGCTGGCACTGTTACTGCTGCCTCTTCTGCTGCTGGTACTGTTACTGCTGCCTCTTCTGCTGCTGGCACTGTTACTGCTGCCTCTTCTGCTGCTGGCACTGTTACTGCTGCCTCTTCTGCTGCTGGCACTGTTACTGCTGCCTCTTCTGCTGCTGGCACTGTTACTGCTGCTGGCACTGTTACTGCTGCTGGCACTGTTACCACATGAGGCTGTAGAAGGTCTTCCAAACGTTTGTGGATTTGCAGGAATAGTGGAGAATGTCGACTTGGAGGACGGAGGTTTTGGAGACTTTGCACAACTGGACGCGAAAAGCCCAAGATAATCCACTCCAGGCAAAGTTTTCGTGTTAGAGAAGGCCAGGTTATCGTGTTAGAGTGAGCCAGGTTATCGTGTTAGAGTGAGCCAGGTTATCGTGTTAGAGAGGGCCAGGTTATCGTGTTAGAGAGGGCCAGGTTATCGTGTTAGAGTGAGCCAGGTTATCGTGTTAGAGTGAGCCAGGTTATCGTGTTAGAGTGAGCCAGGTTATCGTGTTAGAGAGGGCCAGGTTATCGTGTTAGAGTGAGCCAGGTTATCGTGTTAGAGAGGGCCAGGTTATCGTGTTAGAGAGGGGCAGGTTATCGTGTTAGAGAGGGGCAGGTTATCGTGTTAGAGAGGGCCAGGTTATCGTGTTAAAGTGAGCCAGGTTATCGTGTTAGAGAGGGCCAGGTTATCGTGTTAGAGTGAGCCAGGTTGATCACAAGAACATATAGTTGTGGCAACACTGCAGCGGAGCCGTAAGGTGGGCTCGAACACTCGTGTGTCTGAGAAAACCATAGAAAATATTTTTCTCAAACTTAGTTAACTAAATACAAGATGGAGGGAAGAGAGGCGTAGATTAACTAGCACTACTAGCTACAAGAACTTTCAAGAATGACACTTAACTGACTTAGAATCCTTAAAACTCATAATAAGGAAACACTAGTTTTCCTGGAAGCAGATTTTGCGCGTCAGTGCTCAAGCCGAATATGTGGGGATTCGAACCCCGTGTAATACAAGGTTTACGGGCTCACTATAGCCCGTGTTACTTGGAACTTTTTGTTCCAGGTAGCGAATCTTTAACAACAACAATACAATGTTATTGACACCCCAGGACAGAACCCGCGCGCAGGACTCGTGATTCTGTGGCGCGGGTTCGATGCCCGCACGAGGCAGTAACAAATGGGCAAAGTTTCTTTCACCCTGAATGTCCCTGTTACCTAGCAGTAAATAGGTACCTGGGTGTTAGTCAGCTGTCACGGGCTGCTTCCTGGGGGTGGAGGCCTGGTCGAGGACCGGGCCGCGGGGACACTAAAGCCCCGAAATCATCTCAAGATAACCTCAAGATAACCCCTTTACCCAAGGTAACACAGCCCAGGCTGGGTTCGAATCCTAGAGACCCTAAACAATCAACTATCCAATGAAGGTGAGAGGCGACACTCACGAATCAATGTGTTTTAATCAAGTGATTTTTGACCCAAAAAAGTATGAAAATTAATCGCGTAATGAGATCTGACGCTGCATTTTGCGACGAGTTACTTTTTAATTAGTATGATACCCAGATTTTTTTTGGTCATTCAATTGTTGATGTTTTCTGGTGACATTTGAGTACTGTAGAACAAGACCTTCGACCGTGACTGCCTCAACAACATTTACTTCACTGTGTTGATTGTTTCAAGCGTAGGTTAGACTCATAGGAATGAGATTGGGGGGCAGGCGATGAGTCACAATACCGTGGCTGAAGTATGTTGACCAGACCACACACTAGAAGTTAAAGGGACGACGACGTTTCGGTCCATCCTGGACCATTCGCAATCGACTTGAGAATGGTCCAGGACGGACCGAAACGTCGTCGTCCCTTCAACCTCTAGTGTGTGGTCTGGTCAACGAGATTCGGGGGTTATATAAAGTAGCTGCCTCGTATGGGTCAATAGGCCTTCTGCACTTTCCTGTATTCTTATGTGTTACACAGGAAATGTAATCAAAATTATTTGTAATATATTTTTGTTCTATATTGTTCTAATTGATATAGATCTGTTTCTGTCCGGTAATTATTTTGTAAACTATTTATTGCGTTATACTCGTTAATTTACGCTCCAACTGTTAACTGTTAGAAAACTGTCTATACTGAACTGATTCTCTGTGTGCAGTGTTTTGTAGTCATTACGCTGTGAAGTAATTATTTTCCCAGATAGCAAGCACTTATCTAATTGTGCTTGCGGGGGTTATAACACTTATAACCCGTGTTATAAGTGTATTTAAGCACTTATAAGTAATAAAGTGTTCATTTCTGATTGTTTAAGTCACCAAAGTATAAAAAATCTCTATTATTACTCACAAACGTCCCTTTGACTCTTATGTCCAACCTCGTCTCCTACAAAGAACGTCACTTTTAAGCAGGTGATGAGTGACAATAACGTGGCTAAAGTAAGTTGACCAGACCACACACTGGAAGGTGAAGGGACGACGACGTTTCGGTCCGTCCTGGACCATTCTCAAGTCGATTAAGAATGGTCCAGGACGGACCGAAACGTCGTCGACCCTTCACCTTCCAGTGTGTGGTCTGGTCAACGTCACTTTTAGCACGTATACGTCACATAAGGCCAAAAATTATCGTACTAGAAAATGGAAGCGGCTGGCGAAAGTGACGTACTGTCCCGTTTTCTGTTTTGGGGCCTCTGGTAGCTTAGGAGAGACTACTTTAAATTGACCGTTTTCTTGACGCTGGGGGGAAACTTTAGGAGGTCGGGCTGCTCAGACAGCTTAGGGTAGAAGACGTCTTGAAGGCACCTGAAAGCTGCCGACTTATGAAACAATGTGTCGCAGCTCTAGATAAGTAATCGGCAGCTTTCCAAGTCTCTTAAAGACGTCTTCCCCAAGGTATCCAAGGTCAAAGCAAAGTTTGAGGGGGGAGCATAAGACCCATTTTCTATATTTCGGAGTCGTAAGCAATCAGAAAAATCCAGGCATTACATGAATTTTCTTCTCCAAAATACAAGAAAATGGCTACTGTTGATGTTCTTGTGTTCCAGTTGATTGTTTGTGCTAACATAAAACGTTTGAAGCAATGCTGGTTGACTCGTAATGCCTTAATAGGTGACAATTGCTGAAGCTGTAGGAACTGTTTCAGTGTATGCAGGCGATGAGTCACAATAACGTGGCTGAAGTATATTGACCAGACCACACACTAGAAGGTGAAGGGACGACGACGTTTCGCTCCGTGCTGAACCATTCTCACAACCCTGGAAACACAAACCGAAACTGTCTCTATTTTCCGCTTGTTACAACTTGTAATAAAGTTGTTACATCTTGGCTTAACGTGTTTATGACGTATTAGAACGTTGTTACAACTTGCTATATTGGTTGTTATAACTGGTTAGGAGGTGTTAAAACTTGTTCGAACGTTGTACCAACGTCGTAGTTCCGGTGTGTATTTGGCGGGAAAGACAAACCAGAATGTCTCGGAGAGGCTACGGGATCCAGTAAGTTCAGTAGAACTTCGGTTTCAACCCTTTTAACCCTGTCGTAGCTCAGTCGATTAAGGCAGTGTCTGGGATGCTCTCGGACGCAGGTTCGAATCCTCGTCACGTCCCTTGTGGATTTGTTCAGAATGTTAACTTTTGAACGAAAGGCAATTGGGGGAACCATAGAAACCAAACAGGGGCCAGATTCACGAAGCAGTTACGAAAGTACTTACTAACGTATATGTCTTTCCTCAATCTTTGACGGCTTTGGTTACATTTATTAAACAGTTTACAAGCATGAAAACTTGCCAATCAACTGTTGTTATTGTTGTAAACAGCCTCCTGGTGCTTCGGAGCTCATTAACTGTTTAATAATTGTAAACAAAGCCGCCAAAGATTGAGAAAAGATTTACAGGTTCGTAAGTACTTGGGTAATTGCTTCATGAATCTGGTCCCAGGGCTGCTGGCACTGTTACTGCTGCCTCTCCTGCTGCTGGCACTGTTACTGCTGCCTCTTCTGCTGCTGACACTGTTACTGCTGCCTCTCCTGCTGCTGGCACTGTTACTGCTGCCTCTCCTGCTGCTGGCACTGTTACTGCTGCCTCTCCTGCTGCTGGCACTGTTACTGCTGCTGACACTGTTACTGCTGCTGGCACTGTTACTGCTGCTGGCACTGTTACTGCTGGCACTGTTACTGCTGCTGGCACTGTTACTGCTGCTGGCACTGTTACTGCTGCTGGCACTGTTACTGCTGCTGGCACTGTTACTGCTGCTGGCACTGTTACTGCGCTCTGCAGACAAACACATAGTTTTTCTCTATATTTGCTAGAGAGCTTCTCTGTCACAGATAATGTTTTGTCTCTGCTTATCGAGGAATCGATAAGGAAAGCATCCATCTTCGTGGCGTCTTCAGAAGTCATTGTAGAGTGAGCGTGCGTGCTTGAGTGCGTGTGTGCGCCTGTGGGCAAGTGCGTGCGTGGGCGACTGCGTAAGTGTACGTGTCTGCGTGTGTGTGTGTGTGTGTGTGCGGTGACGTTCCTGCGGATTTGAGTGTGTACATGTGTGTGTGTGTGTGTTCGTTCACGCGTACGCTTGAGTGCGTGCGTTCGTTCATGCGTATGCGTGATTACGTGCGTTCGCGTGCCTGGGTTCTGTGAGACTCAGGTAAATTTACGCTTGAACTGGTTTCAATGGAGTGTTACTTAACATAAATTTCTGCTCTAATATTTCTTGGGGAAAGTCAGTGAACGGGTCGAGGTGTTCCTTGTACTCTCACAGGAGTACTCACCCAGGTGTACTCACCCAGGTGTACTCACCCAGGTGTACTCACCCAGGTGTACTCACCCAGGTGTGCTCACCCAGGTGTACTCACCCAGGTGTACTCACACAGGAGTACTCACACAGGAGTACTCACCCAGGTGTACTCACACAGGAGTACTCACACAGGAGTACTCACCCAGGTGTACTCACCCAGGTGTACTCACCCAGGTGTACTCACCCAGGTGTACTCACCCAGGTGTACTCACCCAGGTGTACTCACCCAGGTGTACTCACCCAGGTGTACTCACCCAGGTGTACTCACCCAGGTGTACTCACCCAGGTGTACTCACCCAGGTGTACTCACCCAGGTGTACTCACCCAGGTGTACTCACCCAGGTGTACTCACCCAGGTGTACTCATCTCTTGTTGTGTTCTTCACACACACCTCTTTGTCATTCTCTGTGTACCTGTTCTCACAAGTTCTCAGTTTCATGATCTGTTCTTTCACTGTTGTTTTCCTCCTGATGTGTCTGTGGAGCAGTTTAGGTTCGGTCTTGGCTTTATTTGCTATATCATTTTCATACTGAGGTGTGTGTGTATGTGTGTGTGTGTGTGTGTGTGTGTGTGTGTGTGTGTGTGTGTGTGTGTGTGTGTGTGTGTGTGTGTGTGTGTGTGTGTGTGCTTACAAGCGACATGTGGCTCTTGGACCCGGCATAACTGCCTTTATAGCTGTTGTATTTTTACTTCATAACTCTCTCTCTCTCTCTTTCTCTCTCTCTCTCTCTCTCTCTCTCTCTCTCTCTCTCTCTCTCTCTCTCTCTCTCTCTCTCTCTCTCTCTCTCTCTCTTGGTTATAACCTGTGCCTCGTGGTGGAGCACACTCTTGCCCCCACAGACCCACAAGAACTAAAGTCATCTTCTGGGTGGTTGTTGAAGCAGCCCTCAATTAATTTTGGATCATGTCTCTCATATTCGTTTTCTCTGGAGAGAGAGAGAGAGAGAGAGAGAGAGAGAGAGAGAGAGAGAGAGAGAGAGAGAGAGAGAGAGAGAGAGAGAGAGAGAGAGAGACCCTTCATGTGTCTATTTGGTCTAATTTCACACGAATAACAAAAGAATGGAGCGAACATATTCTAAATGCGAGTCAGTTTAGGCGGAGGAGGGGGACATATCAGGGGAAAGCGCCAAGCCATTACGGCTATATAGCACTGGGAAGGGGTCAGGATAAGGATTTGGGATGGGACGGGGGGAAAGGAATAGTGCCCAACCACTTTGACGCTCCAGGAATGGATGATCGCTCATGAAAAAGGATATTATCAGCCTGAGGTTCTTGATGAGTGAGAGCCTGGTATTACGGGCGCCTGACAGCTGGGTGAACAGCGCTTCGGATTTGTAGTCCTGAGGTTCCGGGTTCGATCCCCCGGTGGAGGCGGAGACAAATGGGCAAAATGTTTCTTTCACTATGATGCCCCTGTTACCTAGCAGTAAATAAGTACCTGGGAGTTAGACAGCTGCTACGGGCTGCTTCCTGGGGGTGTGTGACAAAAAGAAGGATTGGTCGAGGACCGGGCCGCTGGGACGCTAAGCCCCGAAATCATCTCAAGAAGATAACCTCAAGAAGAAGATCAGTAGCCAACCTCCTCCCCCCTATCTCTCAAATGTTAAATCTATCTCTCATATATATCTTACTAGGCTTTATGTAGTGATTCTGGACGCGATTGCAAAGAACAAAGATGTTAAGTTGCAAGCAAGATGCCAGCAATGACATCTTTAGCAAGATGTCTTGATATTTTGTATTTAGGCCATGAATCAACCACGATGATATTCGTGATGAATTGTAAAAAGTTTCGGGCACACAATCGGCCGCTGGAGACACGTTCTGCTCAGAGGAAACAAACGCGTTAACCGCGTTAATTATTATATATCAGTGAACGAGCGCCTTTGTCGACAGAGGGAAAAATCGGAGAATTGCAATTATAACCACGACGTGGTAATTAACGTGAGGCTATTGATGATGGTATTGATGATAGAGGAATGGAAGAGGAAGGGGGGGGGGGGTAAGGAATAGAGACAGGAGGGATGTGAAGAGGGGGAAATACAGGAAATATCTTCACTAATCTCGTTTATAATGGAGAATGTGAGACTTGACTTCTCTATGGTACATTCTTGCTTCCGTCTCTGCCTCTCTTCCTCTCTCTCTTTCCATCACTTCCCATGCTTCTGCGATGGTGAAGAAACTGTATAGGCATCTCCAGCATCACCTATACAGCTTGTTCTCTTATGAGGTGTTCTCCTTTTGGGGCGCCGGGGAATTGTCTGGCTGGAGTATTTTGGTCTTGGAGAAGCAGGGAGGGAGGGAGAGAAAGGGAGAGGGGGGAGAGAGAGAGAGAGAGAGAGAGGGAGAGAGAGAGAGAGAGAGAGAGAGAGAGAGAGAGAGAGAGAGAGAGAGAGAGAGAGAGAGAGAGAGAGAGAGAGAGAGAGAGAGAGAGAGAGGAAGAGGGCCAAGCAATATACTGAAAATATAGCTTAATATACAATCTCTACTGCTAAACACCCTCCCACCCTGCCTCCCTACACACACACACACACACACACACACACACACACACACACACACACACACAACTCAACATCCCCTAAAGAACAGAAGTGGTGGTGTGTCCTGTACCCCTCACCGCCCACGACGCTGTTTCTGGCAAATATGAGGCCGACGGTAGTGTGCCAGAGGAGAGAGTGGCGTCATTGTCCCCCCTACCGTCAACGTGGCCACAGTGCTACACCAGCTAATTAGAATCTGCATCCCTGATCTTGAGTCAATACGTGAGGCAGGTGGATAGAAAGAGGGTGAGAGAGACGGGGGAGGGATTGAGAAAGAGAGAGAGAGAGAGAAGGAGAGAGAGAGAGAGAGAGAGAGAGAGAGAGAGAGAGAGAGAGAGAGAGAGAGAGAGAGAGAGAGAGAGAGAGAGAGAGAGAGAGAGAGAGAGAGAGAGAGAGAGAGAAAGGGGGGATCTCATGTCTCTTTCTCTGAACCCCCTCCCCCCTTGGCGCTTTCCCCTGATAGTTCCCTACCATCTACCCTCCCCTTTATCGTCTACCCTACCCCTTCACCGTCTACCCTACCCTTCACCGTCTACCCTACCCTTCACCATCTACCCTACCCTTCGCCATCTACTCTACCTTTCACCACCTTCTACACTCTTTCCCTTCATCGCTGTAACCATTTTCACTACATATCATCTTCATTAAGATTCGTCTAGCATAATAAATTTCAGTTTCTCTTCTGAATAAAGGACAGCCTGGGTCTCTCTACCCCCCTCTCTCACTCTCTCTTTCACTCTCTTCCACTCTCACTCTCTCTCATTCTCTCTCACTCTCTCTTCTCTCTTTCCATATTCCTTTCCATATTAAGTAATAATTAATATGCCCCATGAATCTTGGTGCGGATCAATTGTATAATTTTGGGAGATTAAAAATTTGTGGAATTTCCCATTTAATTCAACAGGGGGGGGGGACAGGTCTTGAACTCGACTATTTTGGCAAGACGGAAGAGCGACGGTCTCGCTTCATGCAGGTCGGCGTTCAATCCCCCGACCGTCCATAAGTGGTTGGGCACCATTCCTCGTCCCATCCCAAATCCTTATCCTGATCCCTTCCAAGAGCTATATAGTCGAAATAGCTTGACGCTTTCCCTTGATAACTCACCTCGACCATCCTATGTATCCCCATAATATATATATATATATATATATATATATATATATATATATATATATATATATATATATATATATATATATATATATCAAACGGTGTCTGATTATTTTTTAATTAAGATCAAGGTTAATTACTCACACAACAAAGGCTTTAATCTATTGTTGGATGTAACCCAATTATGTACGTTGTTAGTTCACTATATAATGCTGCCGTACCCCCTCACCCCCCCCCTTCCCCTCCCCACTTAGGCTGGACGGTAGAGCGACGGTCTCGCTTCATACCGGTCGGCGTTCAATCCCCCGACCGTCCATAAGTGGTTGGGCACCATTCCTGCCCCCGTCCCATCCCAAATCCTTATCCTGACCCCTTCCAAGTGCTATATAGTCGTGATGGCTTGGCGCTTTCCTCCTGATAATTCCCTCCACACCCCCACCACCACACTACAACCCTGCAGGAGCCACCTCCCCCCCCCCCACACGTACTGTGGTAGGCAGGAGGATGCCTCATATCGCCCACAACAGGTTAATTTGCCAATGTTGGTGCGAGAGTCGCAGCGCCTCCACCCTCATCTCCATATAAAGAGGTCCGGCCCCTCTCTTACAGGTCGCTTCTTAGAGCACCACTCTCTCTCTCTCTCTCTCTCTCTCTGTCTCTCTGTCTCTCTCTCTCTCTCTCTCTCTCTCTCTCTCTCTCTCTCTCTCTCTCTCTCTCTCTCTTTCTCCCTCTGTCTCTCTCTCTCTCTCTCTTTCTCTCTCTATCTCTCTCTCTCCCACTCTTTCTCTCTCTCACTCTTTCTCTCTCCCACTCTCTCTCTTTCTCTCTCTCTCTCTCTCTCTTTCTCTCCCTCTGAAGCTGGAGATGATGCAGGAGAAGGAGGAGGGGAGAATAGAGAAATAGAAGTTAATCTTAAGGAGCAATAGGAAAGAGAAATTTGGAGAAGATTCCATTATATTTTAAATAAAAATGAGAGAAAATGGGCAAAAGTAGGAGACATAGGGAAGATGATTAGGAAACAAAGAAAGGGAGAGGTGGAGATAACGCAATGTGACATACTGATGTGTCCCTTTCACAAACAACATCGCTTTTCGCACGTATGCGTCACATAAGGCCAAAAATTGTCGTACTAGAGAATGGAAGCGGATGGCGAAAGCGACGTACTGTCCCGTTTTCTGTTTTAGGTCCTCTGGTAGATTAGGAGAGACTACTTTAAATTTACCGTTTTTCTGACGTTGGGAACCTTAGGATATGCAAACACGCAAGTTTAAACCGAAATAAAGTTCTTATTCAAAGCTCAATGAAGGAAAAATTTACTAAGAGAAATTAGAAAAGTATAATATATTTTTAAGAAATCTTTATACGAACGTTCTTGGTTAAGGCTTCATGAAGATAGTACTATCAAAATGTTAACCAAAAAAGTCTCAAAAGAAAGTTTCAAAATAAAGTTCTCAGAGGCAATTATCGAAAACAGTTCCAAGGAACAAATTTCAGATAAAACTGTAAACGTGTGAGAAAATTATTGGAGAAAGTCCACAAAAAAGTAGATTTATACAACTAAACAAGTTCCTAAAGAAATTAATAATAAAAAAATGGTCCCAGAATAAGGTTAAAAAAAATTGATTGAACTAAACAAGTTCCTAAAGAAATTAATAATAAAAAAAATTGTCCCAGAATAAGGTTAAGAAAGAAGAAAATCAACAGAATAAAAACTCAATTTGAAAGTTTGAAGAGAGAAATTAATATAAATTTCCGTTCAGTGGATAGTTTAATGACCTCCGAACTTTTCCTGACGTATTTGGCATTTGTGCGAGGCTTGGGAGGGATGCCATCCCATTAAGGAGATCTGCATGGCACTCAGAGGCACCCTTGTGACCCTGAGGTCTTAGCACCTCCAGGGCAGCGCGGAAATCAATTTTTAAGCGGTGCTGGAGGGAGAGAATTACGCTACGGGCTCACCATAGCCCGTGCTACTTGGAACTTTTTGTTTCAGGTAACGAATCTTAAACAACAACACCAGAGAATTATCAAGGGGGGAAAGCGTTAAGCCATTACGACTGTATAATACTTGGAATGGGGTAAGGATTTGATATGGGATGTAGGGGGGGGGGAGGAATGGTGCCCAACCACTTATGGACGGTCGGGGATTGAACGCCGATCTGCATGAAGCCCAACCACTTGGGCTAAGCGGTTCTAGAAATGCTATACAAATGAAAAGCAAATATTTCCAACCATATAATAATCACACACGAACACAAACGCACCTGACAGAAGAAAGAACATTACGTTCCACGAGGATTACCTCTCGTCGCCACACCTCTCACCAATGTGGAACTGATGTACCTACACTCGACTTGATAATGGTCCCCAGGACGGACCGAAACGTCGTCGTCCCTTCACCTTCTAGTGTGGGGTCTGGTCATCGTATCTGCACCCATGTTATTGTGACTGATCGCCTGCATGTAACCGCTGTCACAGTCTACGGGAACTCTTCGCCACGTTTCACTATGTCTATCCTATTCACCACTGCTGCAGCGTGCTTCTCAGACGATCTTAACTGTTAAAAGATCTTCCAGACCTCGCCCCGTGAAACAGGACATAGGGACACCTTGAATATCATGTTAATTCTGATCGTATATGGACAGATATATGTATATTTGCAACTATTTAATTGGTTTAGGGACAGATATTACAAGCTGCCACCTCTTCTCTTATTCTCTCTCTCTCTCTCTCTCTCTCTCTCTCTCTCTCTCTCTCTCTCTCTCTCTCTCTCTCTCTCTCTCTCCCTCTCTCTCTCTCTCTCCTCTCTCTCTCTCTCTCTCTCTCTCTCTCTCTCTCTCTCTCTCTCTCTCTCTCTCGCTCCCTCCTTCCCTTCCAACAAAGTTAACATGTTAAAATATTCACGCTGTGTTTACATCCTGGCTTGACGCGTTGTTTGTCAACCCTCACTTGCTCTAACTCGCTTCCTGCCAGACTTGCTTCGTGACGGACTCCTCCTTCCTGACACAGACGCCTCCTTGCTTCATGGCCTCACATCTTGCTTCATTTTCCCTCTGCCTAACAGGTTTAATCTACGCAAATCTCGGGCGTTTGTTGTGGTCAAATAATACAGACTGTGTAGGTCTGTGAGACGAAGAAAACGGGCTTCTTGGGGGGATATATGTACCTGGATTGTACCTAGATGAGGTTCTGAGAGTTCTTCTACTTGTTCTCTCTAGTTGTTTATATGAAGGGTCGACAGATGTGCCTGCAGAGGGGTCAACAGGTGTGCCTCAAAGGGGTGAACAGGTGTCCAAGTGTACATATCTGGGTCAACAAGTGACTATTTGAGCCTATGGGGATTGACAGGTGAGCAGGAATTCCTGTAAGAATTAATTAGCATCTGATATGTATGATAAACCACATACACACTCCCAGCCCTCTACAAAAGCACACTCTCACACACCCCCTCTCTCCCAAACACATCCTTTCTCACTCTCACCCCCACCCAACACACCCTTTCTCACTTCACCTTCTCTCCCCCCAACTCTCACTCTCTCTCTCACTTCCAGCCCCCAACACGGCCTCTCCCCCTCCTCCAGGACACACTTCCTGCCCCTCCACCAGCTGGCAGGTCGCCTCAGTGGTTTCTGGAGAAGGTAGAAGCGACCTCAGACTGACAAGGAGACTCCCCGAGCTGGGAATATTTGCTCCTCTTCACGTCCCTCTTGGACACGCCTCAGACACCTCTCAATAGATCTAGAACACTTCTCAATAGATCTAGAACACCTCTCAATAGATCTAGAACACCTCTCTATAGATCTTGAACACCTCTCACTAGATCTATATCTCAATAGATCTAGAACACCTCTCAATAGATCTAGAACACCTCTCAATAGATCTATATCTCAATAGATCTAGAACACCTCTCAATAGATCTAGAACACCTCTCAATAGATCTAGAACACTTCTCAATAGATCTAGAACACCTCTCAATAGATCTAGAACACTTCTCAATAGATCTAGAACACCTCTCAATAGATCTAGAATACCTCTCACTAAATCTAGAACACTTCTCAATAAAGCTAGAACACCTCTCTATAGATCTAGAACACCTCTCAATAGATCTAGAACACTTCTCAATAGATCTAGAACACTTCTCAATAGATCTAGAACACCTCTCAATAGATCTAGAACACCTCTCAATAGATCTAGAACACCTCTCAATAGATCTAGAACACCTCTCAATAGATCTAGAACACTTCTCAATAGATCTAGAACACCTCTCAATAGATCTAGAACACCTCTCAATAGATCTAGAACACCTCTCAATAGATCTAGAACACTTCTCAATAGATCTAGAACACCTCTAAGGTTCGCCTGGTTACATCTTTACGAATTGAACACGTTTGAGACACGTCTGGATGTTGTTGGTGTCAAGGAATAGCTAGACCAGCTTCGACAAGTTGAAACACGGATTTGGCATTTTGAATACGTATTCAGTGATGAGAGCTGACGTCAATAAGGTCGAATGTTGGGTTACATGAGCACATGAATGTTGGGTTACATGAATGTTACATGAATGTTGGGTTACAATAAGGTTGGTTACATGAGCACTTTGAACATGAGGGTATCAGACGGCTTCTTTATTAGCTCTGGGAAGACAGGGAGCAGGCTCTTTGTATTGTGTGTTTACCTAGTTCTACTTGCTAGGGTTGAACTCTAGCTCTTTGGGCCTGCCTCTCAACCATCAATCAATAAAAACAACTCACACACACACACAGACTGAATGGATGATCTAACAAATGGCTACTAAAGTTCAACTCGAGTAAATGCACGATAATGAAACTAGGCGGTGGAAACAGGAGGCCAGACACAGGATAACGAATAGGAGATGAAGTAATCGCACCGCCCCTCTGCCAGGTAAGTCCACTACGGGCTCATCATAGCCCGTTCTACTTGCCTCGCTCCTGTGCCAGGTAAGTTACGGGCTCACCATAGCCCGTGCTACTTGGAGCTTCTTCCGAGTAGCTGAATCTATAACAACAACAACAGATGAAGTCAGGGTATGGTGTAAGTCAGGGTATGGTGGGAGAGGAATACCCTGCTCTGGGCACAGTGGGCACACTTCAAGTAATAGAAAGATGAGATACCATGTTGTATGTATGTTCTGTGATGGGCCCTCACCCTGGGAGCTCACCCTGGGAGCTCACCCTGGGAGCTCACCCTGGGGGCGTCACCCTGGGGGCAGGCCAGGGAGAGCCCTCCTGGCCTGCCTGGCTCAGATAACTCCATGTAACTCAAGTAATTGGGTTTAATCCCTTAGAGAGCAACTCTTAAGTGTAAGTCTGACTCTTACACTGTGTCAACTTTGTTTATTCCTCGGGTAGTTTTATCTTATGGCTCCAAAGTATAGACACTGGCTATTATTTCTCCCAAACTTTCCTCTCACCTTCTCCTGAGTAATCTTAAGGAAGACGTCTTGAAGGCTACTGACGTAGAACAATGCGTCACAGGTCTAGATAAGGCGTCGGCAGCCTTCGGGTACCTTAAAGACCTGTTACTTAAGCTCTAAGTTACTTAAGTTACTTGAGGATAAGGTCGAAGGAGAGACTGAGAGGAATAACAGCCATTTTGTATACTTAGAAGGCATTACGCAGTCAGAAAATATTGCTCGCTACCCAGGAACAAAAATTGTGTTACATTGTGTAATCCGCCTGAAAGAAGCCAATTTTGACCGCCTTGCTTTGCAGTTGACTCGCGATTTGGCAACTTTCAGGGTCCTCATCAAAAGTCAAAATGTCTACATTTACGCCTCAAAATACCAAATCTTCTAATGTCCTTCGTCAATACAACGGAAACTGTTGACGAATGTAGTGTTAATGAGAGGATAAGCTCAGTAAATATTGAGTGGTGACCCCTGACCCCTAGTGATGCCGTCAACAGTAGTGACCCGCTGACAGCTGACTCTCTGCCCTCACACTGGTTCCATCAGCAGTATTGACCTACTGACAACTTACTCTCTGCCCTCACACTGGTTCCATCAGCAGTATTGACCTACTGACAACTTACTCTCTGCCCTCACACTGGTTCCATCAGTAGTATTGACCTACTGACAACTTACTCTCTGCCCTCACACTGGTTCCATCAGTAGTATTGACCTACTGACAACTTACTCTCTGCCCTCACACTGGTTCCATCAACAGTATTGACCTACTGACAACTTACTCTCTGCCCTCACACTGGTTCCATCAGTAGTATTGACCTACTGACAACTTACTCTCTGCCCTCACACTAGTTCCATCAGTAGTATTGACCTACTGACAACTTACTCTCTGCCCTCACACTGGTTCCATCAACAGTATTGACCTACTGACAACTTACTCTCTGCCCTCACACTGGTTCCATCAGTAGTATTGACCTACTGACAACTTACTCTCTGCCCTCACACTGGTTCCATCAGTAGTATTGACCTACTGACAACTTACTCTCTGCCCTCACACTGGTTCCATCAGTAGTATTGACCTACTGACAACTTACTCTCTGCCCTCACACTGGTTCCATCAGTAGTATTGACCTACTGACAACTTAC
>NC_091213.1:8641227-8646227 GCF_040958095.1 Procambarus clarkii
CTGTATAAACTCTATTAGAGACTGAGAGACCGTGGAAAGATTGTGGACATTATAGACTGTATATTTACTGTAGACTGTTGGGGGAACGCTGTGGATTTTAAGGACTGTGAACTGTTAACTACTAGGGGCTATGTACTGTGAGGCCTGTAGGTTGTAGAGACTGTGAACCGGAGTGACTGAGGACTATTGTGACTGTAGACAGTAGACGCAAAACAGATAAAGTAGAATAGCAAAGACGACTGCTTGCATAAAAGATTTTGTTATGGTGTTATGTATATTTCTATTAACAGGACGCTGCTGCTGCTGCTGCTGCTGCTGCTGCTGCTGCTGCACTTTGCACACGCGCTGCGCTTGATCAAATAAAAATACAAACCTAAATATATCAAATTATACATCATACAAGCATTACAAGGAAGCATACATTTACTCAGTAAACACATTACGTCCTAACTGGTATAAAAGAAGAGAGCCAGAGAGAGAGAGAGAGAGAGAGAGAGAGAGAGAGAGAGAGAGAGAGAGAGAGAGAGAGAGAGAGAGAGAGAGAGAGAGAGAGAGAGAGCCAGAGGTAGAGAGAGAGCCAGAGGTAGAGAGAGAGAGAGAGAGAGACAGAGGTAGAGAGAGAGAGAGAGAGAGAGAGAGAGAGAGAGAGAGAGAGAGAGAGAGAGAGAGAGAGAGAGAGAGAGAGAGAGAGAGAGAGAGAGCCAGAGGTAGAGAGAGAGAGAGAGAGAGAGAGCCAGAGAGAGAGAGAGAGAGAGAGAGAGAGAGAGAGAGAGAGAGAGAGAGAGAGAGAGAGAGAGAGAGAGAGAGAGAGAGAGAGAGAGAGAGAGAGAGAGAGCCAGAGGTAGAGAGAGAGAGAGAGAGAGCAACCCGTTCATACATTCAGTTTTGTTTGGGCGGAGATTTAATAGCGGGTGGAGTCAATAGGGGTGAAAGCGGCCTCCACGTCGCAGTAATTAGGGCGCCGCCCCCCGCGCCCCCTTCGCTCAAGAGACGTCGGCTTTTACTGAAGTGTTCCCCCCTTAATTCAGATTAACGAGAGGTCGCCTTATCGGATCACTGGTCGCCCTTGAGGCCGTTCATGGCAATGTGTGTTGATGAGACGGCTCGTTAATTGCGATTAACGACCGATTAAAGAGTTGGTTTGTGTGTGTGTGTGTGTGTGTGTGTGTGTGTGTGTGTGTGTGTGTGTGTGTGTGTGTGTGTGTGTGTGTGTGTGTGTGTGTGTGTGTGTGTGTGTAGGCATCTAAGTGGAATAGGGGTTCGTTTTTGCGTGTATGTCTGTACATAAGAGGGAGGAGAAGAACTTTCGTCCCTCTACAGTCAGGGACGAAGAGGCCCTTCTTCCCTCTACAGTCAGAGACGAAGAGGCCCTTCTTCCCTCTACAGTCAGAGACGAAGAGGCCCTTCGTCCCTCTTCAGTCAGAGACGAAGAGGCCCTTCGTCCCTCTTCAGTAAATAATCAACAAGAGCTTGGAAAGCAAATTCAGACAAGTTGGTTCCTGAATTCGTGGCGCTCTGGCAAATAGAGCAGATTCGAAGCTGTAATCATACGGAGAGTTTCCCAGTCCCGTCAACGACCTTCTGAAACGTCAAATCACCACGTGCAAGTGACCCAAGGGAAGGGAACTATCAGGAGGGGGAAAGCAGGAAGCCATTACGACTATATAGCACTGGGAAGGGGTCAGGATAAGGATTTGGGATGGGACGGTGGGAAAGGAATGGTGCCCAACCACTTATGTACGGTCGGGGATTCATCAGGGGAGGACCAGGATAAACCCGTTATCATATTTTCCTTGAACACCTGATATCCTCTGATCTAAAGCTATTGGATAAACCAATATTAGCAGAGTTATGACACTATGTATACATATACCAGAGTTACCAGAGTTATGACGCATGTATACATATACTTGCAGGAGTGGTTGGCTCGCAGGTGAAGTTTGACGAGAGAGGAGACGGTCCAGCCAGGTATACCATATACAACTTCCGCAAGATACCTGGCACTCAACACTACAACTACAGTGTAAGTATACCTTCCAGTGCCACCTGGGTATACCTTCCAGTGCCACCTGGGTATACCTTGCAGTGCCACCTGGGTATACCTTCCAGTGCCACCTGGGTATACCTTCCAGTTCCACCTGGGTATACCTTGCAGTGCCACCGACGCATGACAAAAATTACATATGATTCAAATGAAACAAAATTGCATCCAGCATATTCTTCAATTTAGAGAGCCATAATACATTTCATGAGCACTCACAGGTAGATGGATCATAAAGGCGGCTTAGGAGTGACCTCACACTCTACCAGTGACGTCACAGCTTCTGTGACGTCATTATATATAGATATAAATATATATATATGTGTATGTCTAGAAAAAGAGAAAAGGAGAGAGAGAGAGAGAGAGAGAGAGAGAGAGAGAGAGAGAGAGAGAGAGAGAGAGAGAGAGAGAGAGAGAGAGAGAGAGAGAGAGAGAGAGAGAGAGAGAGAGACAGACAGACAGACAGACAGACAGACAGAGATACACCAGCCAACACATAGAGGAGACAATCACCAACACTTCAGGCCATACCTCAGCCTGAAAGTAATCCAATCGCAAGCTTTATTTTAGAACACAAACACCACTTTCACCACGGACCTGCCCCCATCTCCTCCTCAAGGGCAGTCCTGGACCTCCTCCTCCCAGCAACCTATAACCTTCCAAGTCTCAGGATATTGTTCCTCACCTCGTGTACCTGGACCTTGAGAACCCTGAAGGGCTGGTGACGGGGAATATACCTTCATTATTTCCCTTTATCAAAGGTGGCAACAAGAGGTTAATGCCTGACTCCTGTTAGCAGGCCGAGAGAGTTTTTTTTCCCTTTCTGTAGCTCATTGTAAGCCGCGGAGTCTAATGTGATTATTCAACATAATGCAGTAGACTCATCATATACTGTAGTTTATTCGTGACTATACATCATCAAATACAATATCTATAAATCTCTTCCTTCACTATATCTTTATATTGTATTACAGCCCCACACAACACACACCATCTCCTGCTCACTATTTCCCTCCGCAAACCACACCATCACCGCAGCTAGTCATCACAATATATATGCCACCTCTATCACCATCAAACACCACACCATCACAACCACAACACTCCAATGTCACCACCCAATTAGCACCCATTACTATCCTAAACCTTCTCTCAGGTAATTGGCTCGTGTGTCCAATTTCCTTTGATTTGATGTTTTTGTTAAAGAGTTGTGTTGAGAAATTGGCTGAAAGCGACCAATTATGGGAAATAAATAGGCCAATTACCACTTCTCTCTGAGCTGGGACGCTGAACAGGGCTGTTTGTCGTGATGAGCATTCAAATTGGCTTGTTAATAGGGATAATCTAGTTACGTTGGGAGGTGTTTTGTGAGTGGATGTGTATGTGTATGTGTGTGTGTGTGTGTGTGTGTGTGTGTGTGTGTGTGTGTGTGTGTGTGTGTGTGTGTGTGTGTGTGTGTGTGTGTGTGTTGAGTGACTATGGTGGATCATTAAATAATCGTTGTAATTTCTATAATTTCGACTGGCTGGGCGTGTATTAATTACGATAATTGAAGGTTGTTTGATATCTCTGGTTGTTTAGATACGTGATTCTGTTAACTATGTGTGTGTGTGTGTGTTTGTTCACAATATACTGGGTACATTTAGAGTGTGTATTTTGTGATTGATTAGCTCATGCTGTGTGGTGGGAAACTGCTTGGAACTCTTTGTTTGGAGGGCTTTGATTGTTGTGTTTGAGTTTCTTTGGTTATACTAAACACATGCTGGGTTAGGCATTGAGCACTTCTGCTTCAGGAGTGTGTGTGTGTGTATGTGTGTGTGTGTGTGTGTGTTCTGCTACAGTTCCCCTTTCTATTAGTCTCTCCCTCCCCTCCCCGACTTCCTTGCCCAACACCGACCTCTCACCCGACCATCTTGCCTTCAGGTGGTGGGCAGCTGGTACAGCAAGCTGGACCTGAACCTGAGCCAGGTAGTCCTGGACCGACAACTCCCATACTGTCCCGACCTCCGTCTGCTCCAGGCCTTGTCAAGTCGGCGAGATTAAGATCATGCAGCAGGTGAGAATAGGCTCGTAAGTCAGGGCCCTGAGACTGGACTCTTTCACGGATAATATTGAGGTATTGCAATGTAAGACTGATGGCTTAGCTCGCAGTGCAGGTAGTCAGCGCTGTTCGATAAGACGCCTGCTACTGGAAGGTCGCATTCCAGGATGCTGAGCCGCTGGAAAGCAATTTTCCAGGACATGTGCTGTTGGAAGGCAGGTTTCCTGGATGTATGATACCGGAAGGCAGGTTTCCAGCATGTATACTGGTGAAAGGTTGTCTCCAAGTATGCGTGCTGCTGGATGGCAGCTTTCCAGGACACGTGCTGCTGGATGGCAGCTTTCCAGGACACGTTCTGCTGGATGATAGCAGTTTTCCAGGACACGTTCTGCTGGATGACAGCAGCTTTCCAGGACACGTGCTGCTGGATGACAGCTTTCCAGAACACGTTCTGCTGGATGACAGCAGCTTTCCAGGACACGTGCTGCTGGATGACAGCTTTCCAGGACACGTGCTGCTGGATGACAGCTTTCCAGGACACGTGCTGCTGGATGACAGCTTTCCAGGGCACGTTCTGCTGGATGGCAGCTGTTTTCTATTTCATCTCTGCTCCTTATTGACATTTTTCTCTCCCTTGCAAAACTCTGCTGCTGGAACCGTTTTGTCTTTCGTATTTATTTACTTCTCTGGCTTTTGTCTAGCTATTTCTTCTGTGCTTCCAGGAGCAATACTTCTTTCTGGAAACCTTTTCTCCTAGATAACATTTTCTTCTGCGTTTATATTTTAGCTTGAAATAGGGCACTTTCTGCTGGAATTTTTTTGTTATCATATTCCAGGATAACTTTTTGGTAACTGGAAGTCACATTTTCTTCTCTTCTTCCAGGCTAGCACTTGAGGAAACTGTTCCATGCTCAATGA
>NC_091213.1:8651227-8658727 GCF_040958095.1 Procambarus clarkii
TGATGAATCAAATGAACAAATCCACAAGGGCAGTGACGAGGATTCGAACCTACGTCCGAGATCACCCCAGACGCTGCCTTTATCGACTGAGCTACAACATGGTCAAAAGAGTTGAAACTGAAGTTCTACTGAACTTACTGGATCCTGCAGCCTCTCCGAGACACAAACCAGGGCTTTACACAACTCCCCCCATCTTGAGGTTATCTTGAGATGATTTCGGGGCTTTTAGTGTCCCCGCGGCCCGGTCTTCGACCAGGCCTCCACCCCCAAGAAGCAGCCTGTGACAGCTGACTAACACCCAGGTACCTATTTTACTGCTAGGTAACAGGGGCATAGAGTGAAAGAAACTATGCCTATTGTTTCTCGCCGGCGCCTGGGATCGAACCCAGGACCACAGGATCACAAGTCCAGTGTGCTGTCCGCTCGGCCGACCGGCTCCCTGACCAATGGCCAATATATGATTCTGTCTTGATAACGAAGCCATGAGGGAAGAATTCAACTTGATACAAAGTCAATGAGAATTATTGAGAAATATGAAGATTGCAAAAATACACCCATAAAACCTAGACAGGTTGCAGCGTGGGTCCGAGAAGTAACTACTGATCTTCAGTTCAGTGCAGTACGCAGCACCTGCATGCAACCCTTCATCAAAAAGGTTGACAGTCTCCGTGGTGTAGTGGTAAAACACTCGCCTGGCGTTCCGCGAGCGCTATGTCATGGGTTCGTATCCTGGCCGGGGAGGATTTACTGGGCGCAAATCCTTAACTGTAGCCTCTGTTTAACTCAACAGTAAAATGTGTACTTGGTTGTAACAACGATTCTTCGCGGCGGGGATCGTATTCCAGGGACCATAGGATTAAGGACTTGCCCGAAACGCTACGCGTACTAGTGGCTGTACAAGAATGTAACAACTCTTGTATATATCTCAAAAAAGCACAAAATGGTGACTGAGAAGGAACAGAAGATTGTTACAAGACTGCTCCTAGAATTTAGGTGATTAAACTACGGGAATAAACAGAGAAACCAAAATCTAACGACAATGTAACAAAGCAGAAATAGAGAGGGGGACATAATCCAGACATACAAAATACTCCGGGGGAATCGATAAGATATATATAAAGAGTATAACGATAAGGTTGAGCAGCAGGATAACGAAGGTTGAGACACACAGATGAGCCACAGGGACGTGAGGAGAAACTTCAATACAACACCAGTCGCAAGTTATACAATATACACTACTGACAGTTAACGAGGCAGGGACCGGGAGCTGAAGCTCTGTCCTACACATTGATTTAGATCAATAGAGTTAGTATAGAGGCCTGAGAGACGCGACACATGAGGAGCGGGCTTCAGGTATTTCCAGATGGAGGCTTATGGTCCAGTCCCGCCAAACACACCGAAACTACGACGTTCGTGCAACGTTCGAACAAGGTTTAACACCTCCTAACCAGTTATAACAACCAATATAGCACGTTGTAACAACGTTCTAATACGTCATAAACACGTTAAGCCAAGATGTAACAACTTTATTACAAGTTGTAACAAGCGGAAAATAGAGACAGTTTCGGTTTGTGTTTCCAGGGGTGTGGCTGCTTCCAGGGCGTGGCTTCCAGCCCAGACCCCAGGATTATCCGTCCGCTCTCTCCCTCTCTCCCGGTCACCCCTTCCCTTCTTCCTCCCTGTCCCAGCTTCTTTCCCAGGTCCCGTCTTCCCCTCTTACTGTTTCTCAGCTTTTCCTCTCATATCTCTTACGACTTTCGTCAGTCAATAAAAAAAAGTCGTAATTTAAAACTCCAAATATATGTACTTTTGGTCTTGTACTTGGGTACTTGTGTAAAGTAGGAAATGTATATGTTTATCTCTCAGAATGTTCGGTAATATGTTTATTGTTTGTGATGTGTGTCTATGTATGTATTAACACGTTGTACTGAACGGGGTGAGAATAGCTTGAGCTACCTCATCCCTTTGTGTGTATTTTACCTCAATAAACTTATTTCAATTTCAATATATGTACAATCGCCCTGAATTCCGCTACAAAAAAATTAACGTTCAAGAGTCATATATCCGAAAGGCATCTTATTTTGAAAACCGCAGGCGGATTTGGGCAAAATCTGATCAATCACTATTGATCAGAATCTAATCAATCGCTATTTTCATTAATTTGCATATTTTCGATATAAAAAAGTAGTACTAATTTAAAACTCCAGCTCTGGGAGAACTTTAAATTCCCGTAAACGCGTCCAGTGAAGGATGAGAAAGTTAATCTCGCAAATTAGAAACCTTCCATATGAAGAGATTGAAAAAGCTTAATTTACATACTGTAAAAAAGTGAAGAGTTAAGGGAGACATAAATGAAGTGTTCACGTGGATGAATAAGCATATAACAAGAGGGATATTAATAAGGGATTGAACATATAAACACGAAGTGGAACCCGAAACATTAGATATAAATTGGATAAGATTTAGGAAAGACCTGGGTAAATACAGGTTTGAAAGGCAGCGATGCCTTCCCCGACACATATTTACTCCTACCATCACCCGTAGACAGATGGCACAAGAGGAAACTTGTGTTTCTACCTTTTGACTTACGACTATCCTCAGCTACAGTCTGTCGTCCTCTACAGTCTTCCAGTTCACCCTCCATTTGCTCCAGTTCTTCCTGACATCTCCCTCCCCCTTCTCGGATCTCCTGCTAACCCTAACCTAACCCTGACTTCAGGTAATTGAGGTCTAGCCCTTCATATCTGGTCTACTTATTGGTCCTGCTCTTCGTGGTTCGTTTTCTTTCTGACCTGTAAATTCTTTGTCGTATCTGGTCTTTGAGTTGTGGATGGAGGTGGTGTCTTTGATGGCATTCAGGGCATACCACTTGAACACATCCACAAGGGCCGTGACGAGGGTTCGAAGTTACGTCCGAGAGCATCCCAGACGCTGTCTTAATCCACTTGTTTACCGCCCGTACAAAGAGCCTTTCTATACCAGCCTTGTCTCTTCCCTTCAGTATCTTTGATGTAGTGATCATGTCTCGTTTGTTTGCTGTTTCTATAGAGTTGTGAGATGGTATTCTATTAACCCGTCCTCGTAGATTAGTTCCCATTATTCAGGCCGCATATTTTGCTGTAAAATGCTATACCTTTTTCAATTGTATTTTTTTCTTAACAAAGTGCGGATTCCAGACCGGTGCTGCGAATTCTAAGATTGTCCTAACGTGAGCTGAAGAGATTGTATTCGAGTCATTACTTAGGTTCGTAAATGTCGTTCTAATATTTGCTGATTTTCCAAATGATGACAATGTTGTGCTTATATTAGTAATTGGTTTTAATGATGGAAGTCCAATCACTTGGGCTGGACGGTAGAACGACGGCCTCGCTTCATGCAGATCGGCGTTCAATACCCGACCGTCCAAGTGGTTGGGGGGCCATTCTTTCCCCCCGTCCCATCCCAAATCCTTATCCTAACCCTTCCAAGTGCTATATAGTCGTAATAGCTTGGCGCTTTCCCCTGATAATTCATTCATTTAATGATGGAATTATATCCAATATCTCACATCATTTACTTGTTCCGATTCATAGAGTTTTTTTGTTCTTAAGGATGTAACTTTCCTCTAATCTCCTATCTCCCTTACCGATCTTCATCACTTTACACTTGTTGGGGGTTGAAGTCTAGCAGCCACTTGTTGACCCACTCCTGAACCTTCTGAACCTCTCACCGTAAATACTGAAAGTGTCCGTCGGTGTTATTTTACTCATCAACTTGTGCATCCCTCACAAACACAGGCATGTGTAGGCAATGAGTCACAATGACGTGACTGAAGTAGCCACAATCGACTTGAGAATGGTTCAGGACGGACCGAAACCTCATCGTCCTTTCATTTTGTAATGTGTGGTCTGGATCAACAGGCATGTGTGCGCTCGCTCTCTCGCGTAGAACATTCACTCACGTCAGTTAGAAACTCCAATGGTCTCAGTACAGGACCTAGAGGGAAACTCCATGGTCTGGTCAACAGGCATGTGTGATCTCGCTCTCTCGCGTAGAACATTCCCGTCAGTTAGAAACTCCAATGGTCTCAGTACAGGAACTAGAGGGGAACTCCATGGTCCGATCCTGTCAAATTCATCCAGTTTGATAACTTTTCAATCTTCTGATTCTCGCTTCCTCGCCCTATTCCTACCCATCCGCTTCCGCTCCCTCGGGGAACTCAGTCTTGGATACTTAATTACACTAACGTCATCAAGTTTGAGTAAGATCAATTAAGATGAACTTACCCGAGAGTGAGAGCGTCTTAGAAGACCCAAGCTTCTCTCACCTGAGGTGGAGATGAGGACTTAATGAAGTGGTTTGCCAGTGGGAATTACCTGTGTGTGTGTGTGTGTGTGTGTGTGTGTGTGTGTGTGTGTGTGTGTGTGTGTGTGTGTGTGTGTGTGTGTGTGTGTGTGTGTGTGTACTCACCTATTTGTACTCACCTATTTGTGCCTGCAGGATCGAGCATTGACTCTTGGATCCCGCCTTTCAAGCATCGGTTGTTTACAGCAATGACTATGGTCCTATTTCCTATAGGAAAATTCCTATTTCCTATGGTCGTATATTGTGTGTGCGTGTGTGTGTGTGTGTGTATGTGTGTGTGTGTGTGTGTGTGTGTGCGTGTGTGTGTGTGTGTGTGTGTGCGTGCGCGTGTGTGTGTGTGTGTGTGTGTGTGTGTGTGTGTGTGTGTGTGTGTGTGTGTGTGTGCGTGTGTGTGTGTGTGTGTGTGTGTGTGTGTGTGTGTGTGTGTGTGTGTGTGTGTGTGTGAGATGCACTTTTCTGCAATTTCTCTAATTTTGTTCTGCGTTTTTTTTTTTTTAGAGTGATTCCCATATACGTTACATTTAGTAATCCGAATAGTTCCTTATCTTTGGTTCTGAAGACATTACGAATATATATATATATATCCGTTTAGGCACATGCCGCTGATGATATTCTGTTGTGTGTGTCGCCCATCAGAATTATGTCAACCCTTCCATCTTTCTCTTGCACTGAGGTGAAAAGTTGTCGATTCTACATATCAAACAGCTTCTCAGGTCTTTTGCTTGTCTACTATTTTCATAACTTTGCAATTTTCAGGGTTAAATTCCAGTAGCCATTTCTTAGATCTCTATATCTTCTGTCATTCTCTCAAAGGCTTCAGCTGCCCAAACTTTCTTTCTTCAGTCAGTCCAAACGAATCTTTCTTCAGTCAGATCATTGACGTATATTATAAAGAGGATAGATCTTAACACTGACCCTTAGGGTAACCAGTCACTGACCGCCTCAACTCTGACCTTTCTCTTTCACTGTGACTCTCTGTTTCCTGCCCTAAAGATGCTCCTTTGACCTTCCGAATATTTTCACAGTTACTCAAGGTTTTCTCACGTATGAGTTTGCAGTGTGGGACAGCATCAAATGCTTTCTGGCAGTCTAGGTAGACGCTTGTAATCTCCAGTGTATCCCCTGTCAGTTGATTGATTGATTGATAAAGATTAAGCCACCCTAGAGGTGGCACGGACATGAATAGCCCGTAATCTGTCAGTTAATTAAATAACCATGTTTAAAATAATTATAATATTTAAAAATATAAAGAAATAGGCAGGTAATTTAGAACGACAAAATAAATAAAGTCAATGAGAGGGGTAGAATCACCAAAATAATTTAGTTTGCTCAAATTTTTTGAGATATATAGAAGAGTTGTTACATTCTTGTAGAGTCACTAGTACGCGTAGCGTTTCGGGCAGGTCCTTAATCCTATGGTCCCTGGAATACGATCCCCTGCCGCGAAGAATCGTTTTTTCATCCAAGTACACATTTTACTGTTGCGTTAAACAGAGGCTACAGTTAAGGAATTGCGCCCAGTAAATCCTCCCCGACCAGGATACGAACCCATGACATAGCGCTCGCGGAACGCCAGGCGAGTGTCTTACCACTACACCACGGAGACTGCTAAAATGTAATAGAATATTATTAGTTTATATAACTAGTATCTATTCATATATAGATGAATACTAGTTTATTCAACTAGTATCACTTCCGGCCAGAAACCCTACATTATTAACAGTAAACTATGCAGGCGATGAGTCACAATAACGTGGCTGAAGTAGTTTGACCAGACCACACACTAGTAAGGTGAAGGGACGACGACGTTTCGTCGTCGTCGACTTGGACCATTCTCAATCGACTTGAGAATGGTCTAGGACGGACCGAAACGTCGTCGTCCCTTCACCTTCTAGTGAGTGGATTGGTTAACAGTAAACTAGGCTGCATAGCGGCCCCTTCACATATATCTAAGCTAACCATAGTAGGCATCCATCAGTCTCAAGAGACTATGGAGTTGCGCTCTGGTTGTCGGTCTGGAGTGGCCTCACCAGGGCGCAAAGCCAGGGTAGGTTGATATGGGGGAGAAGCTGTTACCTATGCAGCAGGTCCCCCCCTTCTCCATTAGCTAAACTTAACTGCTTCATTAACTCAATGTTTCAGATAGGTTCAACACCTTGCAGATGCAATCAACGACATCTAAATCCCCAGACCAGCCCATCCTCGTAAACAAAGGGCAAAATCCATTCCATCCACCCGCCAAACCCCCAGGTGTTTATGAATGAAAAACAGTTTACACACGACTCATAACTGATGACGTCCGAACACTTCCGGAACAAGTGCTTCACTGACGACTTTTGTTCGAACCACAACGCTGTAAATGCTTCACCCTACGTACTACAAATACAAATAATCACCACCTAGTCTAAGAACCTAAATCCAGGACCTAAACACCTAACCTAACCTAACCGATGCCTATATATATATATATATATATATATATATATATATATATATATTAGTATATTTTGGTAGCAGTCTTTCCTGTAGACATATATTATTAAATATGACCGAAAAAGTAAGATTAATAATTCTAACACGAATTTTCTCAATCTTTCGTACATTACGCTTCACTGTTGGAGGTAAATCAAAAATCACTTCTCCAAAATTCATTTTTATTTCTAGTCTGACGCGACACGGGCGCGTTTCGTAAAACTTATTACATTTTCAAAGACTTCACAAATACACAACTGATTAGAACTTACGTCTCTCTGATATTATATCTACATTTGAGTGAGGTGGGAAGGATGATGTGGCATTAACACAAGACAGAACAGGGGATATTAATAGGGTATTAAAAGTATCAACACAAGACAGAACAGAAAACAATGGGTATTGAATAGAAGTGTTTGTAGAAAGCCTATTGGTCCATATTTCTTGATGCTTCTATATTGGAGCGGAGTCTTGAGGTGGGTAGAATATAGTTGTGCAATAATTGGCTGTTGATTGCTGGTGTTGACTTCTTGATGTGTAGTGCCTCGCAAACGTCAAGCCGCCTGCTATCGCTGTATCTATCGATGATTTCTGTGTTGTTTACTAGGATTTCTCTGGCGATGGTTTGGTTATGGGAAGAGATTATATGTTCCTTAATGGAGCCCTGTTGCTTATGCATCGTTA
>NC_091213.1:8663727-8693727 GCF_040958095.1 Procambarus clarkii
CAGGTGTTAGAACAGCTGTGTATAGTATGCCAGGTGTTAGAACAGCTGTGTGTAGTGACAGGTGTTAGAACAGCTGTGTATAGTGACAGGTGTTAGAACAGCTGTGTGTAGTATGCCAGGTGTTAGAACAGCTGTGTGTAGTATGCCAGGTGTTAGAACAGCTGTGTATAGTGACAGGTGTTAGAACAGCTGTGTGTAGTATGCCAGGTGTTAGAACAGCTGTGTATAGTGACAGGTGTTAGAACAGCTGTGTGTAGTATGCCAGGTGTTAGAACAGCTGTGTGTAGTATGCCAGGTGTTAGAACAGCTGTGTGTAGTATGCCAGGTGTTAGAACAGCTGTGTGTAGTATGCCAGGTGATACAGGAATACTCTTATATCACCTTAGATATAACACACACACGTGTTGAGATATAACACTAAAGTGCAACACATCAGAAATGCCCATTAGACCACTTAAATACAAAAGTGTCAGGAAAGTGAGGCCACTTATTGTAATTCACTTAAGATGTTTTTGTTCCTCTTACGTGTAGTCCATCAACCACGTGCCCTAAACCACTTAAGAGAAGCTGTAACCACTTAAGAGATACTGTAACCACTTAAGTGATACTGTAACCACTTAAGTGATACTGTAACCACTTAAGTGATACTGTAACCACTTAAGTGATACTGTAACCACTTAAGAGATACTGTAACCACTTAAGTGATACTGTAACCACTTAAGTGATACTGTAACCACTTATGTGATACTGTAACCACTTAAGTGATACTGTAACCACTTAAGTGATACTGTAACCACTTAAGTGATACTGTAACCACTTAAGTGATACTGTAACCACTTAAGTGATACTGTAACCACTTAAGTGATACTGTAACCACTTAAGTGATACTGTAACCACTTAAGAGACAGTGTAACCACTTAAGTGATAGAGTAACCACTTAGAGATCCTTAGCGGTAGTGTCCGCATGCTCATGTTCTAACGAACTTACCCAAGTTAATCTAAAACAGTCTAAGCTAACCTAAAGGCATCCTAAACTAACGATATATATATATATATATATATATATATATATATATATATATATATATATATATATGTCGTACCTAGTAGCCAGAACGCACTTCTCAGCCTACTATGCAAGGCCCGATTTGCCTAATAAGCCAAGTTTTCATGAATTAATGTTTTTTCGACTACCTAACCTACCTAACCTAACCTAACATTTTCGGCTACCTAACCTAACCTAACCTATAAAGATAGGTTAGGTTAGGTAGGGTTGGTTAGGTTCGGTCATATATCTACGTTAATTTTAACTCCCATAAAAAAAATTGACTTCATACATAATAAAATGGGTAGCTTTATCATTTCATAAGAAAAAAATTAGAGAAAATATATTAATTCAGGAAAACTTGGCTTATTAGGCAAATCGGGCCTTGCATAGTAGGCTGAGAAGTGCGTTCTGGCTACTAGGTACATATATATATATATATATATATATATATATATATATATATATATATATATATATATATATATATATATATATATATATATATATATATATTATATATATATCGTTTCCAACTGGCTGTTGCGACACATAGAACAAGCTATGTTGGCTCAGGGTGAGAATTAGTTGTTCAACATATAGGCAAGATTGATTTAGAATAATTAGAAATAGAACTAGAAAGGGTTTTGTTACAACTTCAATTATTACATTAATAGTCGGTCTGTACAGCAGTTCCACCCCAAGCACAGGCAGGGTTAGAAGTATACTAATGTATATTCCTAAGTATACTGTGGTATACTTAGGAATATATGTATGGCAACACAGTTCCTCTTGTGTCTTGACACTGAGCCATCTGTCTGCGGGTATGACAGGAGTAAATGAGTGTTGGGTAAGGCCTCGCTGTCTTCCAAACCAGTATTTACCCAGGTCTTTCCTAAATCTTAACTTATCCAATTTATATCTATTGTTTCGGGGTTCAATTTTGTGTTATATGTTCAATCCTTTATTAATATCCTTTCTGTTATATGTCTCCCTTAACTCTTCGCTTTTTATAGTGTAAATTAAGCTTTTTTTAATCTCTCTTCATATGGAAGGTTTCTAATTTGCGGGATTAACTTTCTCATCCTTCGCTGGACGCGTTTACGGGAATTTATGTCCACTCTATAGTGTGGCGACTCAAATTGAACCACATAATCTAGATGGGGCCTAACAAGAGCAAGATATAGCTGAAAAATAATATTAGGTGTTTTATTGTTAATGGTTCTTCAAAAAAATCCCAGTGTCATATTTGTCTTATTATGAACATGCATTGATTTTTCGACTTTAGATCTCTAATGATTATGACTCCCAAATAATTTCACATTCAGATTTCGCAATGTCAACGTTATCAAGCTGATATCTTGTAATCCCTATCATATTGTAATCCTATTTAGCCTCGGAACTTTATATTTTTTCAGCATCAAACTGCATCAGTCAGTCTTTCGGTTATTTCAAAAGACTATCTAGATCATCTTGAAGAGATTTTGAGTCTTCTAAATTGATTTCCCGGCTCTGTTTTTGTGCTGTCTTTATATCGTCCACAAATCTGCAAAAACTGCTGCTCAATCTCGTATCCAGAACGTTTATATATATATGGTAGACAACAGAGGTCTCAGGACAGAGCCCCGGGGCACTCCACCTACAACAGTTCCAATGTTACTGCATTACACATGTTCACTAGTACCACGTAGGTGTATCGTGACATCTATCCCTGTTCCTCTTACTATGAGCGTCCCTCATCGCCACCACAAACCTCATCTTCCACTACTAGTCCCATAAATATCCACTATTTCCGGTATTGGTCCTTAGCGACCAGTACGTGCGCACTTCCTGACTTCATCTTCCAGCGATGTCTCCGAGTATATCCCGCCTCTACCCACTTCTTTCTTGGCAGGGTCGGAAGGTGTCAAGCTGCAGACGGTGCCGGGGACGCCTTCACGCACGGCCACCGAGGGAGGAAGCCAAGGGGCCATGGAGAACGAGGCGCTTCTTTGAAGGAGACACAAGTGGACTAGAAGGCCGCCGGGAGCGGCCATTTATCTTGTTGCTCCTGCGGACTTGCGGTTCCCCTGGAACACCGCGGGAAACCCATCGTTGTTTTTCTTGGTCGGGTCGCTGGAAGTTTGCTGGGATGTGATCTTCGGATGACATGGCGACCCCATGTCGCATTTATTGACATTCTTCGTGTAGTGTTGGCTGTTCCAAGAGCGCTAAAGATTGGGAAGTTCTATACATTCCATAAACCATCACTACCGAATGTTGTAGATTCATGAGATAGAAACAGCGTCCTGGAAGACACTTGATGTGTTCCCCTCGACCCCCCGAGAAGGCAGATTAGGTCATCTATGAAGACCTGATCCACGACCGTCCTTCCCAACGTAAGCGGCCACTGTAAATCTGAAATTTCCTCAATTCACACTTAGATGGATCGATGGTGGAGGGGAATGATCAGGGGGACCATCCGTGACACACCAGGGCCATCAAGTCATATTAGGGCTCATTAGGACCACCAGGACTCGCAAGGGTCCAACAGGGGCCAAACATAGCCCTCAATGCACCTACCCGGACCAAGATGAAGGCATCGCAGGACTCCTGTGATCGATTTTGTTTAACTTGAAGAGCCCCCGAGAGCATTCCGGAGGGCACCTTCCCTGCTTCTCCAGCGGCCAAGACAGCTATTGTTTTCACATGTTTATGTCCACCACGTTGTAGGTAGCTGGTTACCTCCTTCCCTAACTCCCCTTCCCCGCACACCCGCTACAGTGTTGGTTACTCTACCATATCAATAGTGTTACTTGATGTTATAACGTGACAATACGTCATCGTGACAGACTACCAGCTGACCTAGTCAGCCGCCGCATATATTGCAGTTGTTATTTCTGGTGAAACAAATCTTATCTTTAAAGAGTATTTACGACTATTGTCAAGCCTGCTGATGACTCTGCAGTGACTCGTGCCAAGGATGCCTGGTGTATGAAGAGCATAACAGCTCCTTAAGACATGGTGGATATGTAAGATGGATATGTAAACAAACTTCAGTGTATGTGAAAGATGACATAGAGAGAGAGGACACGGAACCCATGTCGTGGTGTTTGTACATAGAGCTTATGTGTATGCCAGATATTTTCTATAAAGTATAGGCTTATGTAAGAGTTATTTACATAATTTCAGCGTATGTTAAGGCATCAAAGTGGACGATGAACAAGCTTACCCTTCCCCGCTGGGCTGCGTATATGAGAACGTGGCAGTAAGGGTGACTGATGTTTGTGTTAAGTTGGGTCTAAAGCCAGTAGGGAGAGACACACACACACTCCCTCGCAGTGCCAAGAAACTGGGCGACCGCAAAACCTGTAAGCCCGCCTGTAAGCCCGCCTGTAAGCCCGCCTGTAAGCCCGCCTGTAAGCCGGGAAGGACAACGCGATAGACCCCAGAAGCCATATTTGCCGATGCAACATTAACTCTCATTACCGAAGGGAGCAAAATAAAATGAAAAACATTTGTTCTTGTTTTTCCCATTTTTATATTTCCTGTTTATATATCAATGTCAAACGCCTCCTCAAAGTCCTCAGTGTTACCAACTTAGGGGTGTTATAATATTTATTTGTAATGTATTCACGTGTTGTAATTCCGTTATCTAAACGGACGTGTGTTGTGAGTTGTAAGATCAGGTCCAGGATAACGTTCCTGGCCCGCCACAGAAGCAATTAAACTAGAAAGGATAGATCAAGAGATGAATCCTGACAGATGGTCCTCAACTATTACTGTCTTCGAAGACGAGCAATAGACAAGAAATTATAAAGATTTCTGTATACCACAAACCTAAACCAAAATTAAATTAATCCAGTTTCTGAATCAAAATTGGACCAAAGCTGTGGGTTTGGTGTGAGTCCAGACATCGTTAAAATAGATCGCATATACTGCTCAGGAACCCAGAACTCCGATCATATTTCGGACTAAGAACACCAGAATGGCCGTAAATCCACTTCGCGAACACCAAGAACCACGATCAGGTAGATCACAAAAATTGTATCAGGGGTCACGATGACAATGACGATGGATAGAGTTATTGATCAAACAACTTGAAAATTATGATAACCAGAGGATGAGGCGACGGCGACGTTTCGCTCCGTCCTGGACCATTATCAAGTCGATTGTAGGTATAACCGGTCCAGGACGGACCGAAACGTCGTCGTCATCTCCTTATCTTCTGATGAGTGGTCTGGTCATCATATCTTCACCCACGGTATTGTAACTCATCATCTTCAACCACGTTATTATAACTCATCATCTTCAACGTGAAAATTAACTAGTTTTGGACCACAAAGCAAACTAATGGATAATATAATTAAAAGCTTGATTAATATGAGAATAAAAAATATAAATAAACCGGATCAATATATAAATTAAAAGAGTTCATGAAGATAGAGATTAAACCAAACACAAATGTGATAATTGTTTAATTAAACTTTAATCAATTAAATCAAACTATTGATCAAGTTTTCGAACGATCACCAAATGACTGAATGAATTTCTCAAACAAAATGTAAAAATAAAAACTAGATTTAAGTTAATATTAACCACCTAGAAATTGGGAAAAGGCTTATGAGTCATGTGTTAATGTGAGCCTAAAACTTATCTATCCAGCAAGTAATTGGATTAAGTTGAAGATCGGACACCAAGGAACTGAATGTATTAAGAACTTATCTATCCTTATCTTATCTAAAACTTATTTATCTAGAACTTATCAAAGGGTTGGACCTTCAAGAAGGGGAAAGATCAAGATCACAATACTGGCCCAAAAAAAATTTGAAAAAAAAATTAATAAAATAAATTAAGTAAATTTAAAACTGAATACAGGTAATAAACTTAGTAAAGCGAGTATCGAAGAGGGAGCACAAGGAGAGAATTTACTTCAGCAATTGTAATGTTATTTAATACTTTAGGGAAAAAATATAACAATTAAAATGCATTTATGATAACAATTTTCCTAAATCTCGTGTAATACTCATGTGTTTTCTCTCTCAGTCTCTCGTAACTTAATGTTCTATCTTGACTCTTGATAGATATCTTTATCTATATATATCTTTACATGTCTCTCCACACATGTAGTTACTATGGTGCTCTAGCTCTCAGCTCTTTTATCTTCCATGCTCTTTAGCCATATCTCATTCCTTCAAATTTTCCGATGCAATAAATGCAAACTTTCACCTCTCAGACTCGTGGACACTGGAATTCGTAAGCATTTTTTCGCCGTATTAAAACTTTTAGACTAGAGGCCGGATTTTCTACGCCATTGGTCTCAAGTTTTGACAAATGGGGGAATCCGGCTTTGTTGTTATTGGCCGGATTCCTGTGCACCCCCTTAACCCATTACCCATTTTGACCAGTCACAAAAACGAGTCTTTCTTCAACGCCTTTATTGGCTGATTGTTTTAACCAATCACCATCCGCGTCTTCTGATTCTGAGCCCACGGAAGACGCTGAATGGTCGTTGAGATTCAGCATGTGAGTTATGTTCATGTGTGTGTGTGTGTGTGTGTGTGTGTGTGTGTGTGTGTGTGTGTGTGTGTGTGTGTGTGTGTGTGTGTGTGTGTGTGTGTGTGTGTGCGCAGGATTGTTTCTTTTTCATACAAATCCGTCAATCTAATCATTTTTCAAGTTTTCTTGACGTCATAATAAACAGAAAATCGTTTCAAATCATTTCCGATTTCTAGGATAAATGTCTAAATGTCCTCCCACGTGACGGCGTAACCTTTCGTGATGTACATAGTTGGAAAAATGACATCACCACTACTTTGTTTTCATTTTCCATTTCATGAATGAACGCGTATGTCTTACGAGCGGCGCATCGTCGTCCATTTTTGTAAATAAACAAATCATGTTTATACTTAACTCTTTAGTCACTCCTCGTGATAATGTTCTCAAGTGCACCTTTGTAAATAGTAAAAAAAAAAATTTAGGCATTTGCACAAAACCGCTGTGAAAGCTTAGAGCAAAGATCCGTTGTAGGTTTAGTGAATTGCAATCCTCTGCAGTAAGACTTACGATCCCCAAGTTTGTTTACCTTTGATCTCATATCCTTTCTCGGTTGGAGCTGAATGTTGAGGTGTTTATCATAGACATTGTTATTATTGTTATTGATAATTCATTATTTATCTTAATTCTGCCTCACGTGTCAATTACTGTTGGGAAAAAGGACCTAATGAGTCCCAGGTACTTACTCACCCAAGCAGTGTTGGTTTAGTTCAAACTTTTAAGATACTAATTGCTGTTATTAGACAATTATTTTAAGTGACATTTCTCGTGTGGAAGTGACTATGTTTGGGTTGCCAAAACCAGCTCCATATTAGTCTTATTATAATTGTTTTTATTAATATAATTATGAACTCAATTAAAATTAATTCAGGCGTTCTGTGATCTTTTGTATATATATATATATATATATATATATATATATATATATATATATATATATATATATATATATATATATATATATATATATATATATATTCACTCTCTCGGTTTGTCTTATGTACACAAAAAACATTGTTCTATGTACGCTTTATCGAATTGAATCATCCCATTACCCTACTGTGACACCGTATCCTAGTACTGTGTCGTGGTGCCATATCCTGGTACCATTTCCTGGTCTGTCTTAGTACCACGTCCAGGTGCAATGTCCTAGTACCATGTTCTGGTACCATGTCCCTAGTACTATGTCCTCCTGGTACCGTGTCCTGGCACCATATTCAAGTAAAATGCATTGGTACCAGGTTCTGGGAGTACCATCATGGGTACTTTGTGCAGGAACGATCACTGGTCCTAGTACCTGGTACCATGGTACTGGTACCATTAATGAGAACATACTAATGACCTAAGGGTAGAAGTGATGCCATAATAGGGGTCACTTCTCTCACCACAGTCGACATGAAGTCATAATACACAGTGATGCCACAGTTAACAAGACACTTAACACCAGCTGATATCAGCTGATAACTTATCAGCTCATAAAACACCTAACACCTTGACAGACTTAAAACAACAACAACTACACTCTAACTTAAGATAACTGGCAATCATTAACATTAAAGATAACTAGGTTAAAATTATTGTTTGTTGGTTAATTTTTTTTTAGGGTGTTGCAAGTTGACGAATTGCACAGTACAGATTCTGAGCGTTTGTCTCTAGCAGTATATATTATATAATTAATATAATTATTATTATTGCCATTTATTAAATAATTTATTAAATAAATATTTTTATTTAATAAATTATTAAATTTATTTATTTTAATAAACCATTTATTAAATAAATATTTTGACCTTGATACATATCACTACAGTATTTTTACTTTTTTATAATATATATATATATATATATATATATATATATATATATATATATATATATATATATATATATATATATATATACTAGCCTGACTATCTATCTTGTGCATCTAACAAATATCTTCTTGGATATCTTCACAACTCTAATCTGTCAGACTATTTTCTAAAAGTTGTATCTATTATATACTTGAAAAAAATACCCAGTTTCGAGTTTATAAAAAAAAAATCTAAAAATAATGTTGCAATTAAATTTCAAATGTTTTTTTTCTTTATGACTCTTGAAACAACAAGATACATATATTATATACATATATGGACTACATATATGGTGTAGTCTCACACTTACTGACCCATTCCCTACGCTGATATATAGGCATTTATGGTGTAATGTTTGCACTCGTTATCATAGATTTAACAAAAATTTGTTTACAATATAATTTTTAACTTTCATTATAATATGCAAATGTACCAATTATAGTCACAAACATAATTTAATCAATAATTTATATTCTTTAATGAAGTGGTGGATTTATTTGATAACTATTTTTTTTTTTGGTGTGCAAATCAATATTGTAAATTATAATTTTTTCAGATTTTGTTTTATTTAATGCACTGATGACTTCCCTATAGTAATTAATCATCTTTTTAAGTCTGTGACGTTCCTGGTTCTTTCTCAACCTCTCCTGTTATATAAATTATATATATATATATATATATATATATATATATATATATATTCTCATTTAAGGAACCTTAGATAATTATGTCTTCAAGTTTTCAGTAAAATTGCGTGACTCGATATACACGGGTATATACAAAGATATATATTATATATCTAAATATATAATATTATTACATATATGTTCCCACCGCCAGACTTTATATTTTTATATCCATCTCTCAAGTTCATCTTTTCAAACCGTTCGTCCTCACGTTCATTTTGACCCAAGTTCGAGCCTACTTCCCAGTCACAGACTTTGTATTGTAGGTAAGGCAGGCTGCAGGAATGATACCCTAGCCAGATAGAAATATTTTACATCCCTGCACGCCTAGCCTCCTCTCTTCTATCCCCCCCCTCTCTTCAATTTTCTGTGTATGGCGAAGTCTTCTACATCTTTTAATAAAGGTCGGATACATGCTAGTCTTGTTTGCTTCATCCTTTATGAACTTAAAAAAATGAAAAAGGCGCGGATTTATAAGCGTAGTTTGAGGACGCGCTGGATAAAACTAATGTTTTTTAAGAGGGGGACGGGCACGCTTTAATAAATTAATTTAATTAAAGGGTGAGGGACCCCTTGTGTAGATGTATTATTAAATACGAAAGTACTTAAGGAAATTCCTGTTTCAATTCTTCCTCCGGGGTCTGACACTGTCACATTTTTCATCACGTGATTAACTTTCGTGATTTACACACACACACACACACACACACACACACACACACACGTGTGTGTGTGTCCCCTGGGCAAAGACCGGGCCGCGGGGACGCTAAACCCTGAAATCATCTCAAGATAACCTTAAGGGGCCTCGTAGCCTGGTGGATAGCGCGCAGGACTCGTAATTCTGTGGCGCGGGTTCGATTCCCGCACGAGGCAGAAACAAAATGGGTAAAGTTTCTTTCACCCTGAATGCCCCTGTTACCTAGCAGTAAATAGGTACCTGGGAGTTAGTCAGCTGTCACGGGCTGCTTCCTGGGGGTGGAGGCCTGGTCGAGGACCGGGCCTCGGGGACGCTAAACCCCGAAATCATCTCAAGATAACCTCAAGACGAATTATAATGGGTTCAAACGGGTTCAAGTGTACACACTCACCATTATAACTCGTTTAACAACCTCTAGCTACATAATGTTCGCGGAGTAATTAATGAGTAATGAAGTGATTAATCTACATGCAGGTTCCCGCAGGTGCTGTGTAGAGCGGGTAAATTACGAGATATGGTGCCTCATTTCCCCATCCTGGATTCGAACCCAGGACAGCTGTAGTCAGAGCAAACATAAATACCCCAAGCATCACAGTCTAATTCAGTGTGACGATATATATCCATATTAGTTATGGCTGTTTAGCTTTCAAAAATATACTAAACGAAATAAAATTTGTATATAATAATTTTTATCTTATTTATATTTATACAAATTATATAAATCGGATCGACAGAAGAAACTTAAAATAAAAACCATAACTGAGAGAATAACAATGCCTTAAAAACCGTATTTCAAAACTCCCTAAATATAGGTGTTTTTAGCTCAATATAATATTAACAGCTAAATAAATCAAAATATATATAGAAAATCAACATAAAATTTATTTATTTATTTATTTATTTATTGATATATATACAAGAAGGTACATTGGGTTTGTGAGAATACATTGGATAGTACAGTATTTACACTCTTGTAAAGCCACTAGTAAGCGCAGCGTTTCGGGCAGGTCCTTAATCTAGCAGATAATTTTAAGTAAGTAATTTCAATCAGGAATTGATAAATGATAAAGATACATTACAAGAGAAAAAATAGAAGCAAGAAACGTCCCAATACATCTCCCCAACTAAGAAATCTTCTAAGAATCTAAGAAAAAATCTAAGAAAAAAGAAATCAATCAATCTCCCCAACTATAAAAACATGACATACATATTATCAGTTAACAAGGCTATTAATTCACAAGATCTAACAAGCCTACCAGGTTGTGGGCGTCGAACGAGCAGTCCTTCAGCCATAGTGCCTCACTCGACGTGAACAGGTACTCAGCAGGGCATCCAATCACCTCCTGTAGACACCAAAAACATTAAAGAAACTTCTTAAGAATAGAGTTGTGGCGTCGTAATAGGAAAAAACGATACAGGGGGGAGGGAGAAAGACTGACAAGCATCGCTGTGTGTGTAACTGAGCTCTATATAGGTCTATAGGGGCAGTCACCTGCCTCGTCACGTCTTGGGGGGTCAGCACGTCACGTCTTGGGGTCAACACGTCACATTCTGGGGTCAACACGTCACGTCTTGGGGTCAACACGTCACGTCTTGGGGTCAACACGTCACGTCTTGGGGTCAGCACGTCACGTCTTGGGGTCAACACGTCACGTCTTGGGGTCAGCACGTCACGTCTTGGGGTCAGCACGTCACGACTTGGGGTCAACACGTCACATTCTGGGGTCAACACGTCACATTCTGGGGTCAACACGTTAGGATAATTCCCGCAAATCTCAACAGGAACCCCACACACACACACACACTCAACATACGACACGCGATACTGTTGCACACGCAATATAGCGCGATACAGAGGGAGAATAATTGTTTCGTGGATGGGAGTGCCGCTTGCAGCCGCCCCTGTGTCTGTCACCTTCATAAACCAACTGTTGGTCTGATGTCAGTTTCTCGCTCTCTGGCCGCTCGTCACGCTGGGGGGGGCTGTCAGACAGGGTAGTTGTGGTAGCCATGGTGGTGGTGGCAGGGGTGGTTGTGGTGTCAGTGGTGGTGGCAGGGGTGGTTGTGGTAGCCATGGTGGTGGTGTTAGTGGTGGTGGCAGGAGTGGTTGTGGTGTCAGTGGTGGTGGCAGGGGTGGTTGTGGTGTTAGTGGTGGTGGCAGGGGTGGTTGTGGTGTCAGTAGTGGTGGCAGGGGTGGTTCTAGTATTAGTGGTAGTGGCAAAAATGGTTCTAGTATCAGTATTCAATCTATTTCTACCTGCAGGATCGAGCTCTTAGCTCTTTTTCAACCCGTCATCTCAACCAATTGGTCGCCTTTTTATTGATTTTATTTTTTTTTGGCGTTATGGTAACCACCGTTAGAAATGTAACCTATTATAAGTAACGGTCCGCAAATATCTGCGTTTTCTATGCATCGGACTCGATAGTTCAGATGAATTGCTCGGGTTTTTGCATTTTAATTTAGGTTTGAATTTTGGGTTAAAATGGAAAATTTACCATTTTTCGGAATGGTAAATCAATATAATAGGCTGTTTGGTGCCACCTCTTCAACCGTCGATTATATGATGTACTTTCTGATGTACCGACGTAACTTTGTCTTTCTGATGTTCCGACGTAACTTTTTCTTTCTGATGTTCCGACGTACTTTCTCTTTCTGATGTACCGACGTACTTTCTCTTTCTGATGTTCCGACGTACTTTCTCTTTCTGATGTACCGACGTACTTTCTCTTTCTGATGTTCCGACGTACTTTCTCTTTCTGATGTACCGACGTACTTTCTCTTTCTGATGTTCCGACGTACTTTCTCTTTCTGATGTACCGACGTACTTTCTCTTTCTGATGTACCGACGTACTTTCTCTTTCTGATGTTCCGACGTACTTTCTCTTTCTGATGTTCCGACGTACTTTCTCTTTCTGATGTACCGACGTACTTTCTCTTTCATATCTACTATGCACTTCTCTCTCTCAAAGACACATGACTATGCAGCTGTCTAACTCCCGGAAACCTATTTATATCTAGGTGAAAAGGTGCATGAGGTGAAATGAAACGTTGCCCAAGCATTTCTGTCTCGGCTTGAACCCGGGTCTCTGGATTATCACTAGTAAAGCCGGCGGTAATGTAATGTTATTTCGTCGTTAAACTTCACCTATAATCGGTAACTAAGGTCACTGTATAAGTGAAGGTTATAGTAATCTATTCCTTCTATCATCCGCGTTTCACATTCTTCCCTCCATTATCCCTTTCACCTATTGCTTCCCCCATCATCTCCACCTCTTCCCACCTCCTCATCGCCATTTTCTCAGCCCCCAATTTCCATCTCCCTTGCATCTCTCAACAGATTTTTCCTGTACGGACTGGCTTTCTGGACAATTTCTCACCTGCTGTTGGTCGCAGATGGCTCCTTGAGCGCCTCTCCAATACCTGCCGGAGACCAAGGTGTCGCGCCCAGGTAGCTGCCTTAAATTATCGGTGGGCGGCCGCGGTGGGCTGGCCTCTTGTGGGGGGAGGGGGACAATCTTCCTAAGGGGAGAGGTGAGAGGGGAAGAGGGAGGGAATATATAAAAATGAGAGGATGAAGAGAGAGACTTACGGGCTCACCATATCCCGTGCTACATAGACACTTCGTCCTGAGTAGCTAAATCTTCAACAACAACAAGAAGAGAGAGACCAGGTCCAAGACACTTCAAGACGTTATACGACCAAAGGTCACATTCACTTCAAACATCTATATACCACCTACAGGCTACCCTATGCCCGCGGCACCTCTTGTGGGTGGCTTAATCTTCACCAATCGAGAGAGAGAGAGAGAGAGAGAGAGAGAGAGAGAGAGAGAGAGAGAGAGAGACAGACAGACAGACAGAGAGAGAGTAAGGTGTGTGTGTGAACGGACAGAGATAAAGCTACAGTGTAGACTAGTAAACTAACCACTCCGACATATACCAAACCACGACTGATACTCTCTGAAACCTTGATTAAAAAAAAGGAGCCGTCGTGTGTAGGGGAGACGAATGATGTTAGAAGTTCATCTCCTGGTCTACTGGATGCTGCATCTGTCTGACTCTCAGAGCGGCAAACACAAAATGATTCAACAACAGACGAGGAAAACATTGAAAACAGCCTTTGTAAACTTCAGTCTTATAAATTCGGCTCGTAGATTTGTTTAAATCCCTTCTTATCCTGTAAACTGTAAACATTGACTGATCAACGGTTGTGCAGTTTCTGCAAACATGTAAACAACACGTAAATTTACTCAAAACTCTTTCGAACTTGTAAATAATTATCGTAAAATACCCCAAGATGACCTAGGCAAGGTGCAGAGTGGGTCTGAGAAACGGCTACTGGACTTAAACAGCAGGAAGTGTAAGGTTATGAAAATGGTAACACGTGATAGGAGGCGATAAGGACAGTACACAATGAAAAGGGGAACTACCTCCTTGAACGATCACAGAAAATGACATTGAAGTAGACATAACACCAAGCTTAAATCAGGAGGAACATTTAAACAGGATAACATCAGCGGCGTGCTTTACAAGCGAACATCAGAACACCATTCAAGAACGTGAACAGAGACAAATAACCAAGCAACAATGCTGTACGCGAGAAACTCCCTTAACAATAATCCACAAATTGCTAATTACACATTTGCAACTACATCAATAACTTATACAACAGATTATAGTTGTATACAACTTATAAAGTCGTAATAGGAGTACCTCTGGCTCCCGAAGCTACAACAACAACAGCTTATACAACAGGGGGCTACTTATTCTTACGGGCTATTCATGCCCGTGCCACCTTTTGGGTGGCTTAATCTTCATCATCATCATCGGCTACTTATAAACGCGAATCATATTTCCTTAGTTTGCAAGCATCTTCCCCATGCTAAGGGAGGGGGCGCGGTGCCCCCCGCCTTCCCAGTCATCACGCTGGCATTTACACCTCAACGACCATTTACCCCCCCTTGTTAGCGGCACCTAAGAGCCAATATCCGCCGTCTCTGGTGACGGACCCTTCACTGGGGAGTCAACTAAGGCAATGGGACCTGGGATATTGTATTGTTCCAACCACACATTGACACCCGCACTGGCTGTTATGCTGGTGATAGGCTGACGCTCTCTGGCGCTCTCTGGCTCTCTCTGGCGCTCTCTGGCGCTCTGGCTCTCTCTCTCTCTCTCTCTCTCTCTCTCTCTCTCTCTCTCTCTCTCTCTCTCTCTGGCGCTCTCTCTCTCTCTCTCTCTGGCTCTCTCTCTCTCTCTCTCTCTCTCTCTCTCTCTCTCTCTCTCTCTCTCTCTCTCTCTCTCTCTCTCTCTCTCTCTCTGGCTCTCTCTCTGGCTCTCTCTCTGGCTCTCTCTCTCTCTCTCTCTCTCTCTCTCTCTCTCTCTCTCTCTCTCTCTCTCTCTCTCTCTCTCTGGCTCTCTCTCTGGCTCTCTCTCTGGCTCTCTCTCTGGCTCTCTCTCTCTCTCTCTCTCTCTCTCTCTCTCTCTCTCTCTCTCTCTCTCTCTCTCTCTCTCTCTCTCTCTCTTTCTCTCTCTCTCTCTCTCTTCCGCCAACGTCATTGCCAAAGCATCAAGCCATAACGACTATATAGCACTAGGAAGGGGGTCAGGATCAAGATTTGGGATGGGACGGGGGAAAGGAATAGTGCCCAACTACTTGGATGGTCGGGGGACTGAACGCCGACCTGCACGGGCCCTCAGGAGCCATCACTAAGGGCGGCACGAGCCTAGAGAGTATACCATACGAACCCAACCAACCCACTTAACCTGTCTAGGACGATGCATAGAAAACGTCAATTTCACGGTGATTTAAATATTACTAATACTCTTTTGTACAATCACACTAACGAGGCGGGACCAAAGAGCCAGAGCTCAACTCCCGCAAACACAACTAGGTGAGTACATATAACAGCTACAATGGCCTTAGACGAAGACGTAAGAAAAACACTAAGATATGGTAGATAGATCAGATAGAATGATAGAGGATAAGATAGAATGATAGAGGATAAGATAGAATGATAGAGGATAAGATAGAATGATAGAGGATAAGATAGAATGATAGAGGATAAGATAGAATGATAGAGGATAAGATAGAATGATAGAGGATAAGATAGAATGATAGAGGATAAGATAGAATGATAGAGGATAAGATAGAATGAGAGTAATACGGAGAGGTTGTTCACAGACCAGTCGGCCAGCGGCCGGAATGGTGAGAGGACAGACTGTTACACACTCCACGTGTCCTGGGTGAGAGGTGAGAGAAGGGTGAGAGGTGAGAGAAGGGTGAGTGGTGAGAGAAGGGTGAGAGAAGGGTGAGAGGTGAGAGAAGGGTGAGTGGTGAGAGAAGGGTGAGAGGTGAGAGAAGGGTGAGTGGTGAGAGAAGGGTGAGAGGTGAGAGAAGGGTGAGTGGTGAGAGAAGGGTGAGAGGTGAGAGAAGGGTGAGAGGCGAAAGCGACTGTCTCCAGAGAGAAACCTCAGCCCTTAACGACGACAATTCAATCCTCCCCCACCCCCCCACCCACCCCTCTACCACCATCTCCCCATCCCTTCCCATCACCCCCATCACTCCCCACCATCTCCCCACCCCCCATCACCACCCACCGCCTCACAAGCTCTCTCGTAGTGGCGGGGAAAAAGAAGCCCCGCACAGTCTCCCTCTCCCCCCCCCCCCCGCTGGCAGGGAACTTTTGCAGGGAAGAAGTTGCGCCTTCAAGTTGTGAAGGGAGGAAATGACACCCGGACCGACCATTGTCACCCGCAGGTAACTCTAATCGTCTAAACTTATGGTCGGGGACACCTGGCGGAGGTGGTTATAGGTGAGGGGGGAGGGGGGATGGGCAGGGGGGGAGGGGAATGGTCTAGGGAAGGAGGAGGGAGAGAGAGAAAGGGGAAAGGGAGAGCAACAGAAGAGGTAGGAAGGGGAGTAAAGGGGAGGGAAAGGGTAGACATAACATATTATAAGAATTGTAATATAATCGTTGTACCAGATAACTCACTTGGAAGAGTCGGGTCCCTAGAGTTGAAGTTCATTACCAGCAGACACACACACACACACACACACACACACACACACACACACACACACACACACACACACACACACACACACACATATGTAGATATGATAGAGCCCAATAGGCTCAGGAATCTGTACACCAGTTGATTGACGGTTGAGAGGCGGGACCAAAGAGCCAGAGCTCAACCCCCGCAAGCACAATTAGGTGAGTACAATTAGGTGAGTACACACACACTTCAAGAGTCAGAGAGAGAGAAAGACCTGGGGGTTGATATCACGCCAGACCTGTCCCCTGAAGCTCATATCAAGAGGATAACATCAGCAGCATATGCCAGGTTGGCTAACATAAGAACGGCATTTAGAAACTTGTGTATGGAGTCATTCAGAACTTTGTATACCACATATGTCAAACCAATCTTGGAGTAAGCAGCTCCAGCATGGAGTCCATATTTAGTCAAGCATAAGTCTAAACTGGAAAAGGTTCAAAGGTTTGCCAACAGACTAGTACCCGAGCTGAGAGGTATGAGCTACGAGGAGAGACTACGGGAGTTAAACCTCACGTCGCTGGAAGACAGAAGAGTTAGGGGGACATAATCACCACATACAAGATTCTCAAAGGAACTGATAGGGTAGATAGGGACATGCTATTTGACACAAGGGGCACACGCACAAGAGGACACAGGTGGAAACTGAGTGCCCAAATGAGCCACAGAGATATTAGAAACAACTTTTTTTAGTGTCAGAGTGGTTGACAAATGGAATGCATTAGGCAGTGATGTGGTGGAGGCTGACTCCATACACAGTTTCAAGTGTAGATATGATAGAGCCCAAGTAGGCTCAGGAACCTGTACACCTGTTGATTGACAGTTGAGAGGCGGGACCAAAGAGCCAGAGCTCAACCCCCGCAAGCACAACTAGGTGAGTACACATAAGCTGAAATACTTGTCATCCCAAAGTGAACCGTAGCATCCTGTGAGCGGCATTGGACTCATTTACCCATCCTGTGAGAGGTATTGGACCTCTTTACCCATCCTGTGAGTGATATTAGACCCCTTTACCCATCCTGTGAGCGGTATTGGACCCCTTTACCCATCCTGTGAGTGGTATTGGACCCTTTTACCCATCCTGTGAGTGGTATTGGACCCCTTTACCCATCCTGTGAGTGGTATTGGACCCTTTTACCCATCCTGTGAGTGGTATTGGACCCTTTTACCCATCCTGTGAGTGGTATTGGACCCTTTTACCCATCCTGTGAGTGGTATTGGACCCTTTTACCCATCCTGTGAGTGGTATTGGACCCTTTTACCCATCCTGTGAGTGGTATTGGACCCTTTTACCCATCCTGTGAGTGGTATTGGACCCTTTTACCCATCCTGTGAGTGGTATTGGACCCTTTTACCCATCCTGTGAGCGGTATTGGACCCCTTTACCCATCCTGTGAGTGGTATCGGACCCTTTTACCCATCCTGTGAGTGGTATTGGACCCTTTTACCCATCCTGTGAGCGGTATTGGACCCCTTTACCCATCCTGTGAGCGGTATTGGACCCTTTTACCCATCCTGTGAGTGGTATTGGACCCCTTTACCCATCCTGTGAGTGGTATTGGACCCTTTTACCCATCCTGTGAGTGGTATGGACCCTTTTACCCATCCTGTGAGCGGTATTGGACCCTTTTACCCATCCTGTGAGCGGTATTGGACCCTTTTACCCATCCTGTGAGTGGTATTGGACCCTTTTACCCATCCTGTGAGCGGTATTGGACCCCTTTTACCCATCCTGTGAGCGGTATTGGACCCCTTTACCCATTCTGTGAGTGGTATTGGACCCTTTTACCCATCCTGTGAGTGGTATTGGACCCTTTTACCCATCCTGTGAGTGGTATTGGACCCTTTTACCCATTCTGTGAGTGGTATTGGACCCTTTTACCCATCCTGTGAGCGGTATTGGACCCCTTTACCCATTCTGTGAGTGGTATTGGACCCTTTTACCCATCCTGTGAGCGGTATTGGACCCTTTTACCCATCCTGTGAGTGGTATTGGACCCTTTTACCCATCCTGTGAGCGGTATTGGACCCCTTTTACCCATCCTGTGAGCGGTATTGGACCCCTTTACCCATTCTGTGAGTGGTATTAGACCCCTTTACCCATCCTGTGAGCGGTATTGGACCCCTTTACCCATCCTGTGAGTGGTATTGGACCCTTTTACCCATCCTGTGAGTGGTATTGGACCCCTTTACCCATCCTGTGAGTGGTATTGGGCCGTTTTACCCATCCTGTGAGTGGTATTGGACCCTTTTACCCATCCTGTGAGCGGTATTGGACCCTTTTACCCATCCTGTGAGCGGTATTGGACCCTTTTACCCATCCTGTGAGTGGTATTGGACCCTTTTACCCATCCTGTGAGTGGTATTGGACCCTATTCTCATCCTGTTACCTATAGTGGAAAAGTTTAGAGGCATATAATAGGCTCAGCAACTGAACCTCAGAATAAATTTAGCTAAGTGACTGGCTTGATAAGCTAATTACATAGTTTACAATCATGTACGTCGTCAGTCTATTCTCATTACCACTCTTGATGTTATCAAGAGAAAAACTTTGATGTACTATAACAAAAGAACAAATATGTTTGTTCTTCCGAAGTGTTCAATCGACTTTATATGTTTGTTTCCGTCTAAAATTGTTCGTTTTCTGTAGTGGACAAATTGAGTACAGAAAATGTAAATTTTAAGAGAAACTTATATATTATTTTCACCATATACGTTTCTCGCAATAAAGATACTAGTATTTACACTTTGTATATGTTATGGGTTTAGTTATTTTGTACATAGGTATATTTCAAATTATCGATGTCAGAACCGAACGTTTCCGAGTTCGATTCCCGCTAAAGTCGAGATGTTTGGACACGTTTTCTTGTACCTAATGCGCCTCTCCACCAAGCAATGGTCGGGGGCTTGTGGGTGGTGAAGTACTTGTTGACACAACACTAAGTATTAAACCCCTGCCAAGTTTCCTTATAATGACATATATAGCGGTCATTCTTCACCCAGCGGTTGACAAGTGCTCCTAATTTGCCCCTTTGTCTGTGTGGGTGTTGGCCCGAGGACATGTTTATGGTGAGAGGCGAGGAGGCGGGTCTTTGGCCGGGCTCTGGCTGCAGATTGAGCCACTCGGAACAAAAAGTGACAAGCAGCACCGGCTATGGTGAGCCCGTCGTACTTGTACCTGGCACAGGAGATGTGCATGCTCCTCATAAACTATATATGTATGTATATATATATATATATGTATGTATATATATATATATATATATATATATATATATATATATATATATAGAGAGAGAGAAAGAGAGAGAGAGAGAGAGAGAGAGAGAGAGAGAGAGAGAGAGAGAGAGAGAGAGAGAGAGAGAGAGAGAGAGAGAGAGAGAGAGAGAGAGAGGGGGGGGGAGGGTAGGGATAGCGAGGGAGGAGAGAGAGAGAGAGAGAGAGAGAGAGAGAGAGAGAGAGAGAGAGAGAGAGAGAGAGAGAGAGAGAGAGAGAGAGAGAGAGAGAGAGAGAGAGAAAGAGAAAGAAAGAGAGAGAGAGAGCACGCGCGAACCTATGACCAAGATAATGCCAAGCCGCTACTACCGAGGTCTGGTCGGAAACCGGGCCGCGGGGCTGTTGATCTCCGGAAGCTAGACAAGGTAGATAGACTAATAATAATAATAAATGGCCGTACAAATAACTAACCATTAAAGAGACTGTAAACCGACAGGTACCATTTAAGCGCCATATATCACACTGCTGTTAATTAGACCATAAATGTAGCAGCACCTGGTTCCAGCGTCATTTTTCAACCGGTTTGACTCTGGGGTGTTGAAGATCTGATTCACGAAGCAGTTACACGCAAGCACTTACGAACCTGTACATCTTTCTTCAATCTTTTGCGGCTTTGGTTACATTTATTAAAATTTGCAAGCATGAAAACTTGCCAATCAACTGAGCTTATTGTTATAAACAGCCTCCTGATACTTCAGAGCTCATTAATAGTTTAATAATTGTAAACAAAGCCGCCAAAGATTGAGAAAAGATGTACAGGTTCGTAACTCCTTGCGTAACTGCTTCGTGAATCTGGTCCCAGGTGTTTGCCAGTCCCATGAACTGTTTGACAGTCAGATCAACCAACACCAGACAGAACCTCACCCAGGAAAATATTACTGTACATTTTTTGTATAGTGGAGCGTGTTTTAAATGATATTGTCTTTGTGTGTGTTGATGGAGGAGTTGTAAACTCCGCCGCCAAGACGCCACCACCAGGGAGGTTAGTTCTTGCTCATTGTTAATAATAGTTTACTTGGTCGTAGTGTGTGGTAGTGTAGGTTAGTGTTTGTTGATGTTGTGGTAGTGTAGGTTAGTGTTTGTTGATGTTGTGGTAGTGTAGGTTAGTGCTTGTGGCTGTTGTGGTACTGTAGGTTAGTGCTTGTGGCTGTTGTGGTACTGTAGGTTAGTGCTTGTGGCTGTTGTGGTAGTGTAGGTTAGTGTTTGTTGATGTTGTGGTAGTGTAGGTTAGTGCTTGTGGCTGTTGTGGTACTGTAGGTTAGTGTTTGTGGCTGTTGTGGTACTGTAGGTTAGTGCTTGTGGCTGTTGTGGTACTGTAGGTTAGTGTTTCTGGCTGTTGTGGTACTGTAGGTTAGTGCTTGTGGCTGTTGTGGTACTGTAGGTTAGTGCTTGTGGCTGTTGTGGTACTGTAGGTTAGTGCTTGTGGCTGTTGTGGTACTGTAGGTTAGTGCTTGTGGCTGTTGTGGTACTGTAGGTTAGTGTTTGTGGCTGTTGTGGTACTGTAGGTTAGTGTTTCTGGCTGTTGTGGTACTGTAGGTTAGTGCTTGTGGCTGTTGTGGTACTGTAGGTTAGTGCTTGTGGCTGTTGTGGTACTGTAGGTTAGTGCTTGTGGCTGTTGTGGTACTGTAGGTTAGTGCTTGTGGCTGTTGTGGTACTGTAGATTAGTGTTTGTGGCTGTTGTGGTACTGTAGGTTAGTGTTTCTGGCTGTTGTGGTAGTGTAGGTTAGTGTTTGTTGATGTTGTGGTAGTGTAGGTTAGTGTTTGTGGCTGTTGTGGTACTGTAGGTTAGTGTTTCTGGCTGTTGTGGTAGTGTAGGTTAGTGTTTCTGGCTGTTGTGGTACTGTAGGTTAGTGCTTGTGGCTGTTGTGGTACTGTAGGTTAGTGCTTGTGGCTGTTGTGGTACTGTAGGTTAGTGCTTGTGGCTGTTGTGGTACTGTAGGTTAGTGTTTGTGGCTGTTGTGGTACTGTAGGTTAGTGCTTGTGGCTGTTGTGGTACTGTAGGTTAGTGCTTGTGGCTGTTGTGGTACTGTAGGTTAGTGCTTGTGGCTGTTGTGGTACTGTAGGTTAGTGCTTGTGGCTGTTGTGGTACTGTAGGTTAGTGTTTGTGGCTGTTGTGGTACTGTAGGTTAGTGCTTGTGGCTGTTGTGGTACTGTAGGTTAGTGTTTGTTGATGTTGTGGTACTGTAGGTTAGTGTTTGTGGCTGTTGTGGTACTGTAGGTTAGTGCTTGTGGCTGTTGTGGTACTGTAGGTTAGTGCTTGTGGCTGTTGTGGTACTGTAGGTTAGTGCTTGTGGCTGTTGTGGTACTGTAGGTTAGTGCTTGTGGCTGTTGTGGTACTGTAGGTTAGTGTTTGTTAATGTTGTGGTACTGTAGGTTAGTGTTTGTGGCTGTTGTGGTACTGTAGGTTAGTGCTTGTGGCTGTTACCAACCTTACTGAGGAACCAAGAGAAAGTATAGTAATAATAATACTGCTGAGGAGACCTCCTCCCAGCCCCGCCAGGACCCGGGGCGTCCCAGAGCCCCCTCAGAGAACGCTAGCTACCCCACCTACCATAAACACACACCGCCCTACTGATCATATACATAGCCTGTCAGCCCGGCCCGGCGCTCACTATGATACATAATCAAGGAGGAGACACCCAGGAGCCAGGCGCCGTGGGTACGGATCTCTGGGTTAAAGCCGTATTGCAGTGATGACTTGAGGCATCATGACGTTTGTGGCTCGTTAAGGCTTTATAAAGTTTGTCGAGGTACGGTTGGCAGCGGTGAGGGAGAGGGGGGTTAAGGCTGTGTGTGTAGGGGAGTAGGTTGTTTACAATGATATACTTATCAAGTAGCTTAGTGATTTAGCAACAGCCTTGTGGTCGGGGTTGTTACTGCGGGCAGTCGTGGCTGGCGATGGTCGTGGCTGTTGTGTATGTGTTCGGATGGTTTTATTGAAGGTGTTTGGTCGTGTCTGGAGTCTGTTCTGCTGGGAGAGGCCTCCGTTCTTCTGCCGGGAGGAGCTTCCGTTCTCCTGTTGGGAGGAGCCTTCGTTCTCCTTCTGCTGGGAGGAGCCTTCGTTCTTCTGTTGGGAGGAGCCTTCGTTCTCCTTCTGCTGGGAGGAGCCTTCGTTCTTCTGTTGGGAGGAGCTTCCGTTCTTCTGTTGGGAGGAGCTTCCATTCTCCTGTTGGGAGGAGCCTTCGTTCTCCTTCTGCTGGGAGGAGCCTTCGTTCTTCTGTTGGGAGGAGCTTCCGTTCTTCTGTTGGGAGGAGCTTCCATTCTCCTGTTGGGAGGAGCCTTCGTTCTCCTTCTGCTGGGAGGAGCCTTCGTTCTTCTGTTGGGAGGAGCTTCCATTCTCCTGTTGGGAGGAGCCTTCGTTCTCCTTCTGCTGGGAGGAGCCTTCGTTCTTCTGTTGGGAGGAGCTTCCGTTCTCCTGTTGGGAGGAGCCTTCGTTCTCCTTCTGCTGAAAGGAGTCCTTGTTTTGCGGCTCCTGTTGGGAGCAGGAGCCGCTCGTCTGGTTCTACTGGGTTTAATCGTCACTGCTTCTCCTCTTTCTTGACGTGATTGAAGACTCCTGCTTCTTTTCACCCTTGACATGGTTGGAAGTCACTGTTTCTCCTCACCCTTGACATGGTTGGAAGTCACTGTTTCTCCTCACCCTTGACATGGTTGGAAGTCACTGTTTCTCCTCACCCCTTGACATGGTTAAAGGCCCAAGTGTGTCTAGAAGGTTGTGAGAAATGGGCTTGTGGAAGTGAATAGGCTGAAATGTAAAAGACAGGTGGAAAAGGATGAATGGGGCGAAAAGATAATACAAATGTAAAAAAATACTAAAAAGGTGCATAGAATGGGGAATAGGGGATGATTGTGAGGGACGGGGATAGGGAGACAGGGTTGACAGCTGGTGGTGCCACATCCCCCCCACACGCTGACAGTCGACAGTGTGTGAGACAGCTGAGGATCTAGAAGATAACGCTTGGGCGCGCAATTCTTATCAGTGTTCTTCAGCTATTGATCTTGGAGCGGGACATTAATATCCTCTGTGAAAGTTGGTGTTCCTAACGAGCACTATAACCCCCTCTGTTTAGTATTCTGAGCCGGCGCCGCAACGCCCTCGGGGAAGTTAGTGGTCCTGGAAATGCTTCAGTGGCGCCGCCGCCGCGTTCAGTTGGTGGTCATGGGATGGAGGCGTTCAGTTCTGAGGTTGATGATGAACTCGGCCCACACTTGACCTACCCTTGAGGAGGCCTGGTCGACGACCGGGCCGCGGGGAAGCTAAGCCCCGGAAGCACCTCAAGGTAACCCTGTCCTGGCCACCAACTACTCCATATGACTACAAGCAGATTGCTGAAGATTAAGCCAGTCAAGATAGCCGTCCTGGTGTTAAGACTCCATACAAGGCTTCAAATATTGATATGATGAACCCCAGAGAGCTGTGGAAACCTTTGCATCATGCTCTGATAAGCCCGTGTTGATGAATTGACAGTGAGGAGCGTGATGAAATAGAAGAAAATGATCGTCAAGAAAGTATATTGTGGTTCTAATATGACATATTTATCATTGGCGCCCATTTTAATGTCCATACAGAAGGACACAGACTAAAAGCAAGCGAGATATAAAGCCAGGGAAAGATAAAAGGTGTGGTACGTAGCTTTATATTCCACCTGCACTTACCAGTTGACACTTCACGCGCGCGCCATCAGCACTCTCTCTCTCCCAAACCAACACTTTTACCCGCACATTCCGACCCACTCACACAGAAATACCCGCGCGGCGGGGACGTGGCCCGCGACACGCAAAAGACCTTGAGGCAAATATCTCGTTTTCCCCTGAGCGTGGCGTCGACGAGGACAGGTGAGGCGGTAATAATTTATGACCAACCTCACCTGACATGATGAAGCTCGAGGGGTATTACACGCAGGGACAGGTGGTGCATCTCTCCCACACACACACACACACCCTTCCCTGCCTACCCTCCCTCCCTGCATCTCTTCCTTCCCACTATCCTCCACCACCCACGATCTGCCTATCATCACGGCTCGTGGACTATCATTTTTGTTCCTAGTTACAACCTCAGCAATGCCTGTCACACTGGCACTCCGCAATGATTTAACTTAAGCTCTTCCTTGGTCCAAATGTAACCAAGAGGCTCTCAAAAGTAAAAATATTAAGAGGAGGTTGCGAAGTTAAAAATTCAAAGACATATAAACAGCAGAGGCAGCTCCGTCTCCCTTAGCATGACGAGATCAAACAGATTCCCGATCTGAACTCCCTCAGGTTGAAGATCTCTTTGTTTACTTCGTCAGAGGGTGACTCCTGTCATGTCATGGCTCTTGTTGACATGTTCGTCAGGTCATGCACGACTCTTACTGACACCTTCGTCAGGGTCTGGCTCCTGCAGGGTGTAATTCTGACACAGTTACTGGTAGTAGTGGAGGTGGTGGTACTCCCAGTTGTAATTCTTTTAACCATGTCGTAACGCAGTCGACTAAGGCCGCGTCTGGGATCATCCCGGGCGTAAGTTCGAACCCTCATCACGGCCCTTGTGGATTTGTTCATGTGGTGATACTCCTTCGGGCGCTACAGTGCCAAAAGACTGAGTAGAAGAGGGTTGTCGGCGGCTGTCACGTTAATAAGTTTTTCAACCTCGCATTGTTCAATATTTTACCTTCTTTATGAGTTTTCCTCCAGCACACCTCATACAGAGAGAGAGAGAGAGAGAGAGAGAGAGAGAGAGAGAGAGAGAGAGAGAGAGAGAGAGAGAGAGAGAGAGAGAGAGACAGAGACAGAGACAGAGAGAGAGAGAGACAGAGAGAGAGAGAGAGAGAGAGAGAGAGAGACAGAGAGAGAGAGAGAGAGAGAGAGAGAGAGAGAGAGAGAGAGAGAGAGAGAGAGAGAGAGAGAGAGAGAGAGAGAGAGAGAGAGAGACAGAGAGAGAGTGAGAGAGAGAGAGAGAGAGAGAGAGAGAGAGAGAGAGAGAGAGAGAGAGAGAGAGAGAGACAGAGAGAGAGAGAGAGAGAGAGAGAGAGAGACAGAGACAGAGAGAGAGAGAGACAGAGAGAGAGAGAGAGAGAGAGAGAGACAGAGAGAGAGAGAGAGAGAGAGAGAGAGAGAGAGAGAGAGAGAGAGTGAGAGAGAGACAGAGAGAGAGTGAGAGAGAGAGAGAGAGAGAGACAGAGACAGAGAGAGAGAGAGACAGAGAGAGAGAGAGAGAGAGAGAGAGAGAGAGACAGAGAGAGAGAGAGAGAGAGAGAGAGAGAGAGAGAGAGAGAGAGAGAGTGAGAGAGAGACAGAGAGAGAGTGAGAGAGAGAGAGAGAGAGAGAGACAGAGACAGAGAGAGAGAGAGACAGAGAGAGAGAGAGAGAGAGAGAGAGAGAGAGAGACAGAGAGAGAGAGAGAGAGAGAGAGAGAGAGAGAGAGAGAGAGAGAGAGAGAGAGAGAGAGAGTGAGAGAGAGAGAGAGAGAGAGAGAGAGAGAGAGAGGAGAGAGAGAGAGAGAGAGAGAGTGAGAGAGAGAGAGAGAGTGAGAGAGAGAGAGAGAGTGAGAGAGAGAGAGAGTGAGAGAGAGAGAGAGTGAGAGAGAGAGAGAGAAAAAGACAGAGAGAGAGAGAGAGAGAGAAAGACAGAGAGAGAGAGTGAGAGAGAGAGAGAGAGAGCACAAACATAAACAGACACATATAACGAGCTACATATAACCCTCCTCCCAATCACAGATACAAGAGTGGCGTCTTAACTCATAAGATCACATTCACATTCCTGAGATGTCTTAGGGTCTGCCTAGCGAGTGGCGTGTTGACATGTGTTGTTATTTAAATGCTCTTGTGTTTAAATTTAATTATTTGTATACTGTAGGAGTATGATAGCAAAATTGCAGGTTGTTTAGTATGAAAAAATGAGCTGTGTTTAATATTAATACTTTCATAATAATAATAATAATAATAATAATAATAATAATAATAATAATAATAATAATAATAATAATAATAGGGGGATTAAACCCTGCCTGGGGCTTCTGCCTCCCACTGTGGAGACGGCGGTTCGAGTCTGCTAGTGCCTAAGTGATAGAAATAATTACACACACACACACACACACACACACACACACACACACACACACACACACACACACACACACACACACACACACACACAAGGGGCACACGCACTAGGGGACACAGGTGGAAACTGAGTGCCCAAATGAGCCACAGAGATATTAGAAAGAACTTTTTTAGTGTCAGAGTGGTTGACAAATGGAATGCATTAGGCAGTGATGTGGTGGAGGCTGACTCCATACACAGTTTCAAGTGTAGATATGATGGAGCCCAATAGGCTCAGGAACCTGTACACCTGTTGATTGACGGTTGAGAGGCGGGACCAAAGAGCCAGAGCTCAACCCCCGCAAGCACAACTAGGTGAGTACACACACACACACACACACACACACACACACACACACACACACACACACACACACACACACACACACACACACACACACACACACACCTTAGGTGTGTAGCGAGGTTTCCCCTCATCCCAAAAAGCTAAAATACTAACCTTTCCCAGGATGCAACACCCCCCCCCCCACACACACACAACCCTTGCCTAAATCCTGTGCAGCTAAATGCTGTTAGATGAATAGGTGTATTAGGTGAAAGGAAACGTGCCCAACCATTTCTGTAGCCCGTCTCTCGGGCAAATGCTTGTCCCTCCGGCGGCCAACTCCATAGACGTATTCATTAAGTTTTAACGTGCCGTGTATTCAAATTAAGAATTTTCTCAACTATAAATTAGCATTAATATAAATATTAGCACACCGCGCATATTCAGGCGATGGTTAGGCTAATTTAGGTGTTTAGGTTCTGCTGAAGATTATGTGTGTTTGTAGTACGTGGGTGAAGCATTTACAAAGTTACAATTCAAACAGAAGTCCTCATCGAAGCACTGTTCAAGAAATATTCGAACGTTATCAGTTGCGAATCGTGCGTACAGCATTTTTATTCATAAACAGGGGATTTGGTGGTTAGATTAACGAGCATTTGTCCTCTGTTGATGAGGCGGCCTGTCCTCATCAACATTGGCCAAATGTACATTCTATGCAGCCGCCAATCCCTCCGTTTATGAGTGAAAACGCTTTACAAACGCAACCCGCCCTCAGACTAAGTCCATTCCATCCAGCGGTCGACCCCCAAAGATGTATTCATCAATTTTAACATGCTGTTCATTAAAAAACGGGAATTTTCTCATAAATTAGTGTTATTATAAATTAGCATATTGTGCATATTTAGGCATTGGTTAGGTGTTTAGGTTCTGTTGGCGATTATTTGTATTTGTAGTATGTGGGTGAAGCATTTCCAGCGTTGTGGTTCGAACAAAAGTCGTCAGTGAAGCACTTGTTCCGGAAGTGTTCGGACGTCAGCAGTTGTGAGTCGTGTGTAAACCGTTTTTCATTCATAAACAGGGGGGGGAGGGGGGTTAGCGGGTGCATGGAATGGACAATAGTCTTTAGTTATGAGGACGAGCTGGAGGAAGGGGGTTACAACTTCCAGTATTCGACCCTATCGAAATGTTGTTGCTATAGATTCAGCTACTTGGAACTTGTTCCAAGTAGCACGGTCTATGGTGAGCCCGTAACTTACCTGGCACAGGAGCGGGGCAAGTAGCACGAGCTATGGTGAGCCCGTAGTGGACTTACCTAAATGAAACATTTAAATGTTTCATCTACGTCTTATAAATGGAATTGCTAATTGAGCCAAAACTCCTAACCCTAATCTACCCAAGGCCTGACTTCACACACATTTGTAATATACGCATTTACGAATACGTCCTTTGGGGTCGGCCGCAGCGTGGACGCGCATAGCCTGAGGATAGGTTAAAACATTCTCTCAATCAACATAACCCAAACAGCCTATCCTTACCTTGGTCTAACTATCCACTGCCTAAACCCACACTATATATGTTGACCAGACCACACACTAGAAGGTGAAGGGACGACGACGACGTTTCGGGCCGTCCTGGACCATTATCAAGTCGACTTGAGAATGACCGATTCTGACGGACCGAAACGTCGTCGTCCCTTCACCTTCTAGTGTGTGGTCTGATCAAACTACTTCAGCCACGTTATTCTGACTATCGACTTGAGAATGGTCCAGGACGGACCGAAACGTCGTCGTCCCTTCACCTTCTAGTGTGTGGTCTGGTCATCATACTTTAGCCACGTTATTGTGACTCATCGCCTGCACACTATATATTATTATGTATGAGTATGTACCAGTTTTTTGTAACGCCCTTTGAAACAGTTCTATAATTCAGATGTCAGCTGTATTTGTCAAATGCTGACCTATTGTAGTCGCTTATAGATTGGTTTTGTACGTCTTGGGGCAGAGAACAGATTATAGTCGGTCGGGAGCCGGTCGGTCGAGCGGACAACACACTGGTCTTGTGATCCTGTGGTCCTGGGTTCGATCCCAGGCGCCGGCGAGAAACAATGGGCAGAGTTTCTTTCACCCTATGCCCCTGTTACCTAGCAGTAAAATAGGTACCTGGGTGTTAGTCAGCTGTCACGGGCTGCTTCCTGGGGTGGAGGCCTGGTCGAGGACCGGGCCGCGGGGACACTAAAAAGCCTCGAAATCATCTCAAGATAACCTCAAGATAGTTGGAAAAGGTTAATTATTTAATCCATAGAAGGTCATAGGCTATATAAGGTTCCAGCTCCTGGGACCTGCCAGTACGAGGGTACAAATACCCTAAGCTACTAAATCCTCTTGAGATGTACTTCTATTTCTCAATAAACTTACTTGAACTTGAACCAGTCGATAGGGATGATTAGTATTTTGCTCGTAACAGCAGCTGTTTCTCATGCTTTTGAAC
>NC_091213.1:8703727-8818727 GCF_040958095.1 Procambarus clarkii
AGATAAATGAGTAAAGCGAATATAGAAATGCAGAAGAAAATAAATATACGAAAAGGAAGGTTAGGGAGCCCGAGGCGCCAACAGATTGGCGCCTGTGGCTCCTGACACGACCACACACTGACATTTATTCCCCTAATTCACCCATAAATTATAACGTGTGTGAGTTTGCTCGCTAATTGCCCCAGCTGTTGAAAATCATGGGCCAACTTCGCTAGATTAATGGGTTTAAATTAATGGGTTTAAATCAATGTATTATATTAACTGGTCAGGTCCGGTCAGGTCCTCAGACTCCTCCTGCTACTGCTCAGGATAATTTTCCCTTCGAAAGAAGAAAAAACCTCCCAGGTATATATATGGCTAATAGACAAATAACAGTCATATATGTCCACAGATGGGATCATATATTTTGCGTGGGCTAATTGCTGGCATGCAAGTGCCTCATGCCCCACAAACTTGTTCATACGATAATTTACGTGTTAATGAGGCGCTTGTCATCGCCTCGGACGAGTCTCTCTCTCTCTCTCTCTCTCTCTCTCTCTCTCTCTCTCTCTCTCTCTCTCTCTCTCTCTCTCTCTCTCTCTCAGTACAATACCCATTTACTTCACAATAATATTCATTGTAAACTGCATTGTGGAATTTAAATCATTGTAGTTCTCAGAACGCTGTGGTGGAGGTATGTATGTTATCCTTATGTATGTTCAATATATCTTTAATATTCATTGAACATACATGAGGAGGAAAATCGTAAATGTAAATACGACTTACTGGAGGTGCTTTACAAGTGTAAATTATGTAAATACGACCCCCTGGAGGTGCTTTACAAGTGTAAATTGTGTAAATACGACCCCTTGGAGGTGCTTTACAAGTGTAAATTATGTAAATACGACTCCCTGGAGGTGCTTTACAAGTGGACTTGTAAATTATGTAAATACGACTCCCTGGAGGTGCTTTACAAGTGTAAATTATGTAAATACGACTCCCTGGAGGTGCTTTACAAGTGTAAATTATGTAAATACGACCCCCTGAAGATGTTTTACAAGTGTAAATTATGTAAATACGACCCCCTGAAGATGTTTTACAAGTGCAAATTATGTAAATACGACCCCCTGGAGGTGCTTTACAAGATTAAATTATGTAAATACGACCCCCTGGAGGTGCTTTACAAGTGTAAATCATGTAAATACGACCCCCTGAAGGTGCTTTACAAGTGTAAATTATGTAAATATGACCCCCTGAAGGTGTTTTACAAGTGTAAATTATGTAAATACGACCCCCTGGAGGTGCTTTACAAGTGTAAATTATGTAAATACGACTCCCTGGAGGTGCTTTACAAGTGTAAATTATGTAAATACTACCCCCTGAAGGTGCTTTACAAGTGTAAATAATGTAAATACGACTCCCTGGAGGTGCTTTACAAGTGTAAATTATGTAAATCCGACCCCCTGGAGGTGCTTTACAAGTGTAAATTATGTAAATCCGACCCCCTGAAGGTGCTTTACAAGTGTAAATTATGTAAATCCGACCCCCTGGAGGTGCTTTACAAGTGTAAATAATGTAAATACGACAGGAAATTAGTATTCACACAATTGACCCCCCCAAAAAATATTCTTTGTTTACTTTTGATTTACTGCAACTGTTTACATTATTTGGACGAAAGGTGGAGGCCAGGAGCTTAATATCAACCCACAGAAGGTGCTTCACAAGTGGCATACGGACCAGCATTATCAAAATGTTAATTAAGATAGTGGAGATGCCAAGAACTTTTTTATCGTGTGGGTGATCTTGGCGACAGATTTAGGAGGCGACCTTGGATGGATGTGCCTCTCCCTTAAGGATGTAATGGTTGAGTGTGGGGCCTCGTAGTGTGTGGGTACGTGTGGGTACAGTGCCCCTAGTGTGTGGGTACGTCCGCTTGTAGACCGCTGTATGGCGCGGGGCGGTATCTTAGTCTCCTGAAGCCAGATTCATCAAGCAGCTACGCGAGTACTACGATCGTGTACATCTTTCCTCAATCTTTGACGGCTTTGGTTACATTTATTAAACAGTTTACAAGCATGAAAACTTGCCAATCAACTGTTGTTATTGTTATAAACAGCCTCCTGGGGCTTCGGAGCTCATTGACTGTTTAATAGTTGTAAACAAAGCCGCTAAAGATTGAGAAAATATGTACAGGTTCGTAAGTGCTTGCGTAACTGCTTCGTGAATCTGACTACTGCACGATAACTTGAATTCTCCCGGTACGATAACTTGAATTCTCCCGGTACGATAACTTGAATTCTCCCGGTACGATAACTTGAATTCTCCCGGTACGATAACTTGAATTCTCCCGGTACGATAACTTGAATTCTCCCGGTACGATAACTTGAATTCTCCCGGTACGATAACTGGCTGGGTTCGCTGCTTCTATATTTAACCTGTACACAGTTGCTAACTGCTCTTATCCACACTGTAAGTGGATCTTTTATGTCTAAATATCCAACTAGGGTAGTTTGGCCTATTGGCCCAACACAGTCATTTGATCATCTGTCATATCTGGTAACTATCTTTGCAATTATCAATAAAGTTTTAACATATAATTCACGTTCTCAGAGATAGGAAGTCTGCACTTAGTAGGTTCCTGTTCCACCCCCCCTCCTTACTGATCATGTCCAGAATACAGCCCACAACAGTTGCCTATCTCCTTTTACTGCTAGGTGAACAGACGCATCGGGGTGAAAGAAAACGTTCCCAACCGTTCCTGTCCCATCCAGGAACCGAACCCTGGATCCTTTAGTTATGATGAGAGTTATGTATGTTTATAGTTAATTGTCTCCATAACTGAAGCATTTGTATAAGATCCATAATACAATCGTTTACAAATCAATCCCATTGAGAAGGTAACAACTATATGACCCCCTAATATTAGAGGGATCGGTGGATTGTTTCAAGCTAAGGTTAGACATAAGAGTATACGTGTAGAAATAGGAGCTTAACTCTGAAATTTGAAGTTGATTTACTTTCATTCTTAACTCTATTTGAAGTTTTGTGATTCTGTTTACACACACACACACACACACACACACACACACACACACACACACACACACACACACACACACACACACACACACACAACACACACACACACAACACACACACACTACAGTTGAGAGGCGGGACCAAAGAGAAAAAGCTCAACCCCCGCAAGCACAAATAGGTGAGTACACACACACACACACACACACACACACACACACACACACACACACACACACACACACACACACACACTTCAAGAACATAGATTCAAGCTAAGGGAACAACTCTACCGTAAACCAATAAGAAAGTTCACTCTTGTAGATTAAAAATACAGAGTATTAGACGGTTTACACAAGTGAGAAGGCGGTGGAGGCCAAGACCGTCAGTAGGTTCACGGCCTCATACGACAAAGAGTGCTGGGAAGACGGGACACCACAAGCTACAGGACTCTCATCTTGGGATTACACTTAGATCCACTTAGATCCACTTAAATCCACAAGCTACAGGACTCTCATCTTGGGACTACACTTAGATCCACTTAGATCCACTTAAATCCACAATCTACAGGACTCTCATCTTGGGACTACACTTAGATCCACTTAGATCCACTTAAATCCACAATCTACAGGACTCTCATCTTGGGACTACACTTAGATCCACTTAGATCCACTTAAATCCACAATCATCCACTCGTGGACACGAGTGGATGATTGACGGAAGTGATTAGCCAAGCCATCCTGAAATGCACCTTTATTTACAGATTAGAACATTTACAAATACTTTTATTTTAATTCCTGTATCATTATAAATGTAAAAAGCTTGTATATTTTACAGCCTTCGTGTGTGTGTGTGTAATTACATATGCAGATATGTTCATATGTTCCGCCCCTTGTTTTGTGGGGCTAATTTGCCTGTCAACCGCTAATTACCAGCAGACTCTCCAGTCGTTACCCTATTTGGTCACGTGACAGGTTAAGGCCATCGCCATAGGTCACCAGAGGTCATGAAGGTCACCAGAGGTCATGAAGGTCACCAGAGGTCATGAAGGTCACCAGAGGTCATGAAGGTCACCAGAGGTCATGAAGGTCACCAGAGGTCATGAAGGTCACCAGAGGTTATGAAGGTCACCAGAAGTCATGAAGGTCACCAGAGGTTATGAAGGTCACCAGAAGTCATGAAGGTCACCAGAGGTCATGAAGGTCACCAGAGGTCAATATCAAGGTCACGACAGGTCACCATATACTTCCAAGTAATGACAATGGGTCTTGTGTTACCCATCCTATGAGCTCCGCTACCCTATATACTCCCTTCAGACTCTACTGTAGCCTTGGTCTCGCTTCATGCAGGTCGGTGTTCAATCCCCGACCGTCCATAAGTGGTTGGGGCACCATTCCTTTCCCCCGTCCCATCCCAAATCCTGATCCCTTCCCAGTGCTATGTAGTCGTAATGGCTTGGCGCTTTCCCCAGATAGTTTCCTTCTTTCATCCTGTTTCCATTCTCAATATCTTGCATTTGTTAAGGTTTAATTCTAGTAGCCACCTATTTAACAATTCCTGGAGTGTGCAGGTCCTGTCGTGATTTGTAATTCTCTTCATTTGTTTTTAAATTTTGCGTCATCTGGGTAACTAGATTGATCGGTAGAGTGACGGCCTGGCTTCTTGCATGGTCGGCGTTCGATAACGGATGGTTAATGTGGTTGGGCAACGTTATTCCTTGTCCTCATGTCTTCAGCTCCTTGTCCTCATACCCCAGCTCCTTGTCCTCATACCCCCAGCTCCTTGTCCTCATACCCCAGCTCCTTGTCCTCATACCCAAGCTCCTTGTCCTCATATCCCAGCTCCTTGTCCTCATATCCCAGCTCCTTGTCCTCATATCCCAGCTCCTTGTCCTCATACCCCAGCTCCTTGTCCTCATACCCCAGCTCCTTGTCCTCATACCCCAGCTCCTTGTCCTCATATCCCAGCTCCTTGTCCTCATATCCCAGCTCCTTGTCCTCATATCCCAGCTCCTTGTCCTCATATCCCAGCTCCTTGTCCTCATATCCCAGCTCCTTGTCCTCATATCCCTTCCAAGTGTTATACACCCACACTGGATGAGCGCCTTATCCTCATAATTATCATTCCGGCGGTGACTGGCGTCTCCGCCTTGCTAGAGAAAGAGAGACGGAAGGAGTTATCGCAAGACGCCACTAAGCACCCAACAGGTGGGTAATTAAGCCCCACCTGTGTGTCCCATCTCTTCCTGTATTATCCAGGAGACATGTAGCACCTGATGGTAGATCATTACTGTCACCTAGACGACGTGTCCTCGCTCCCTCATCTCTTTTTGTCCTGTTTCTGTCCGGGATTCCATCCACACCGTCAGTGTGAACCCGGCTCCACTATGCTGGGTTTCGACGTCGTCACGGTGGGTCCCTTGGCGCCATGCTGGGGCTTGTGGCTACATCATTCTGAAGGTTGTGGGCGTGTGGGCGTGTGGGGGTGGTGATGGTGGCGTGGGTGGTGGGGTCGGTGATGGTGCAGGAGCGCCCTCAGACGACGACTAACTTTAGACCAGGTCAGCAGGTCGTACCGTGAAGCACCGCCAGGCATTAAGTTGACACAAATTTCACATCCAAGTCACTGTGACCCCGAGCGTGTTATATCATGTGTCTGGTGTCTGGCTCCCTCCCTCCCTCCCTCTCATGCTTATAGATATCACCATCGTCACTATCACCATCAACATCACCATAGAGGACAGGGGCCAGATTCACGAAGCAGTTACGCAAGTACTTACGAACGTGTACATCTTTCCTCAATCTTTGACGGCTTTGGTTACATTTATTAAACAGTTTACAAGCAGGAAAACTTGCCAGTCAACTGTTGTTATTGTTATAAACAGCCTCCTGGTGCTTCGGAGCTCAGTGACTGTTTAATAATTGTAAACAAATCCGCCAAAGATTGAGAAAAGATGTACAGGTTCGTAAGTGCTTGGGGAACTGCTTCGTGAATCTGACCTCAGAACTGAATTCACCCAACTCAGGAGAAAATCTGAGAGGCAATTTGAAAAGACATTCCTTCAAGAACTAAGGACCCACCAGATGAACAAATCCACAAGGGCAGTGACGAGGATTCGAACCTGCGTCTGGGAGCATCCCAGACACTGCCTTAATCGACTGAGCTACGACAGGGTTAAAAGGGTTGAAACCGTAGTTCTACTGAACTTACTGGATCCCGTAGCCTCTCCGAGGCACAAACCAGGCTTTTACACAACCCCCCCCCCCCCCTGCACCCGAGCTATGTCAATAGTCCGTTCTCCCTCTTCGCCCTTACATCATCACACACATTTGTTCATTTGATATAAATATATAAATAAATAAATATGTTTATTCAGGTAAGGTATATACATACAAGTGATGATACATTAATGGATTGATATATAGATAGAGCTAGTACATACAATGCTTAAAGCCACTATTACGCTGATGCATCACGTTAGTGTGATCTCTGTGTGTGACCCACCAGAGCTGTGCCATAGCCATACAAGGAAAACAACAACAGTGAGAGACTGTACTCAAGACTGAAAAGACAATGGGGGAATTCTCACAGAAAATGATAACGAGGTATGTGAGGAACTCTATAAGACATTTCAAGAGAACTTTACAATAGAGCCAACAAGGAGGACAAGATTGCGGGATGAAAAGAAAGAAAGTAGGACGAAATTGAAAGAATTTCAGTTTCAGAAAACAGTGAATCACTATAAAATATATATTTATATAGTTTTATATATTTATATAGTGATTCACTTTCAAATAGAGAGAAAGTAGGACGAGAAGACACAGGTGGCAGCTGAAGTTCAAATAATTCGAAGGAATGAAGGGAATTACTCGTACTTGGTAAGGTTAGTCAACAAGTGGTGATACGCTGAAAGAAGAAGCTGAAGAAGCCACCTCCACTCACAGCTTTAAAGCCACATTCGACAAAGAATTTGACCGTCAGAATAGTTAAACCTGTAACGCAACAGGTACAACAAGGCTGGTTGCCGGGGCATGAAAAAGAACTAGACTTCACTCCTAGCACCACCCCCACCACCACAACCCCCAACCACCACAACCACCACCACCACAACCACCACCACCAGTGAGTGTGGTGGTGGTGAAGGTTGTCATCACTGTGACAAGCGCGTCAGCTCCATAGGCAGGAAGATGCTAGTCGTCATACTCTGCTCAGTGTCTCCACTGTCATTAGTGAGTCCACTGGAGACGGTTCAAGTTGCTACGATGTGTCTATGAGCGGGAGATGGGGATGGGAATGGACGGTAGCCGGGCGTCGGAGTGTATGATGGGTAATGAGAGATGTCCTACCTTGGACACGGGCGTGAGACACGGGCGAAGGTTAGTGTCTAAGCACTCCAATGTCCGCTTCCACACACCGAATCCCAAACTCTCCGCCTCACGTGTACTCCTGTCAAAGCTACACCAGATGGCAGACGCATGAGGTTAAAGAAAAGGTAATCACAGGGAATTAGGATGTGTCATATTTTGCTATGTTTAGCTGCTAGGAATTGAAGCATTGCCTTTGTACAGAGTTAATTGACTCTGATCCTATGGGACCAAAACCTGGATGACCCCGCACTTCGCACTGATGGCATCACTATATACCCCTGGAAAGGGGCAAACAGTTGGTGTGGGACTACACATGTGTATCCACCCTGGTTGACACCTATGTACACTTCGGTGCTGACCAAGCAGGTGGGGCGGCCAATCACAGAGTAATAGCAAAATCAGTCAAATACAGGTGATTGAAAGGTCAATACACCTTCGTTCCCATAGCGTCTGAGACGCATGGCTCCTGGGGCAAGAGTGCCTTGGGATTTCTCAAGGAATTGGGCTCCAAGCTCATTGACGTCACCAGAGACCCAAGGGCTTCCAGTTTTTTGTTTCAGCGCCTCAATGTGGCGATCCAGAGGGGAAACGCCTGCTGCGTCCTCGGTTCCTGTCCGGAAGCGGAGGAGCTTCAAGAGATCCACAACCTTTGAACACTATTTGTATTATTAATATATATCTTGTAACCTTTAAATATCTAATAAAGACCAACAAAAGACAAAAGGAAGGTGATGGTAGGAGAAAAGCACATTAAAACTGTATTGGAGGGGACCTAAACATTCCCTCTAATGCGTTATGTGTGGTTTCCTCTGTTGGTGTTTAAGACTCGCTACTTGGAACAAAAAGTTCCAAGTAGCACGGGCTATGGTGAGCCCGTAGTGGACTTACCTGGCACAGGACGGGCTATGGTGAGCCCGTAGTGGACTTACCTGGCACAGGAGCGGGGCAAGTAGCACGGGATATGGTGATCCCGTAGTGGACTTACCTGGCACAGGAGCGGGGCTGGATTTCCTCGTTGTTGTTGTTGTTTAAGATTTAGTTACTCAGAACGAAGTGTCCATGTAGCACGGGCTATGGTGAGCCCGTAAGATTTCCTCCTACCACCTGGTTATATCCTCTTATCGTGAGGGGGTTAGGTGACATGGATGAATAACAATACATGGAGGATATTAATAACGTATTAAGTGTATCCACATAGAGTGTGACATGTTGGCAGTTTATGTTCTCCTGACTGCTTCCGTTCCTGTTAGTAGGGTCATTCGGTCCAGGACCATTCTCAATCGACTTGAGAATGGTCCAGGACGGACCGAAACGTCGTCGTCCCTTCACTTTCTAGTGTGTGGTCTGGTCAATTCGGCCCAGCTTCTGCGTTGGCCCGGAAGTGTCTTCAAGTGACACTTCAAGACCTCTTTAATTTTTCAACTTCCTACTTCCATGAAGAAAAACATAAGGAATATTAAGAAGATTCGTCCCAGAATCATAAATATAAAACTTTCTGCGATTTTCAACGAAATATGTTTAAAATAAAAAGAGTGCTTCCAAAATATACAAATATATGTACTTGAAGCCCCACGTTTGATTGGCTTGTCATTGTAAATACATTGTGTGTTCCATATCCCGTATTTTAGTAGTAAACATTCATTGTATTATTGATTTTCTCTCCATATGCTATGTTGCCTGCTCTGTGACTGTGTTATATCCTCCTGATCCCCATGTTTAGTGCCTAATAACGCTTTACAACACTGCTTGGGTTGCCTCCTTGGGGTTGAGAGAGAGAGAGGAAGTCAGTGGTAACTGCCGGCGATGAATCACAATAACGTGGCTAAAGTAAGTTGACCAGACCACACAGCAGAAGGTGTGTGGTCTGGTCCAGGCCGACGACGTTCCGGTCCGTCCTGGACCATTCTCAAGTCGATGAGGACCGAAACGTCGTCGTCCCTTCTGGTGTGTGGTCTGGTCAACTCAGTGGTAACTGTAGGTATGGGACAATATGAGGTCACACACACCCTTCAGCTGACTTCTTCCCCACACTCCCAGCAACACCTCGAGAGGGACATCAGTGGAGGACGATGACAAGGGCCACATCTCGAGGGAGACGTCCGCAGGAGAAGGGTAATGGCAGGGGTCACACCTCAAGGGAGACATCATCAGGAGAAGGGTAATGGCAGGGGTCACACCTCAAGGGAGACATCATCAGGAGAAGGGTAATGGCAGGGGTCACACCTCAAGGGAGACATCACCAGGAGAAGGGTAATGGCAGGGGTCACACCTCAAGGGAGACATCATCAGGAGAAGGGTAATGGCAGGGGTCACACCTCAAGGGAGACATCATCAGAAGGGTAATGGCAGGGGTCACACCTCAAGGGAGACATCATCAGGAGAAGGGTAATGGCAGGGGCCACACCTCAAGGGAGACATCACCAGGAGAAGGATGATAGCAGGGGCCACACCCTGAGAGTAATCTGTCCCAATGGTAGAGAGCGCCAAAACGTTTCTAGATCAGTAGAACATCTTTCCAGTGCCTGTCACTGTCTTGGTACGGGGCCAAGACAGTCACGTGATGCCTTGGAAGAATGCCAGACTCATCCTGAAGGAGCGCTGACAAACACAATTCTATAAACCACCCGTCAACTTGCAGTAATATCATTTACCACAATTCAAGTGCACATAAGTGTCGTTATGACCAGGTAAACTATTTTTTTTAGATGTACCTTGTGCAATAACGGTCTATATCTTGTGCCTCTTAGACAACACGTATCTCGAGTCGACTCGTAAGAGCAAAGCTTTTAGTGGTAAGACGTTTAAGGGCTCTTACAGGTTTGTATTGTTTCTTATCCCGTGTTGTAAGGCGTTGGAGGGCTCTTACGGGTTCGTATACGGTCTTATCCCGTGTTGTAAGGCGTTGGAGGGCTCTTACAACAGGGGATATGACCGTATACGAACCCGTAAGAGCCCTCCAACGCCTTACAACACGGGATAAGACCGTATACGAACCCGTAAGAGCCCTCCAACGCCTTACAACAGGGGATATGACCGTATACGAACCCGTAAGGCGTTGGAGGGCTCTTACGGGTTCGTATACGGTCTTATCCCGTGTTGTAAGGCGTTGGAGGGCTCTTACGGGTTCGTATACGGTCATATCCCGTGTTGTAAGGCGTTGGAGGGCTCTTACGTGTTCGTATACGGTCTTATCCCGTGTTGTAAGGCGTTGGAGGGCTCTTACGGGTTCGTATACGGTCTTATCCCGTGTTGTAAGGCGTTGGAGGGCTCTTACGGGTTCGTATACGGTCTTATCCCGTGTTGTAAGGCGTTGGAGGGCTCTTACGGGTTCGTATACGGTCATATCCCGTGTTCTAAAGCTTTGGAGAGCTCTTACGGGGTTTCTATACTTTCATATCCTATTCTAGAATGATAATTTACGATACCTGTTTGCGTTCCTCGTTTACAACGAAGAGTATAAGTAACGTGTGAAGGGAAGGGAACTACCAGGGGGGGTGGGGGGGGGGGGAAAGCGTCAAGCCATTACGACTATATAGCACTGGGAAGGGGCCAGGATTTGGGATGGGACGGGGGGAAAGGAATGGTGCCCCAACCACTTGAAAAATTAAGCTTTTTTCCAGAGTGGCATAAACAAGTTCTGTTTACGCGAGGTTGAGGCGTAGTGTGTGGACCTTAACACCTCTCCTTTACGGTGTTATTGTTATAACCGATCACAACTTACTACGCCGGATGTTTACATACCCTGAATTGTGATTCATCAAGCATCTACGCACTTCCTTACGCATCCTCTGTACGTCTTTCCTCATTCATGGCACTCCAATTACTTGGGTTGGATGGTAGAGCGACGGTCTCGCTTTGTACAGGTCGGCGTTCAATCCCATCCCCTACCGATAGTCTGAAACGCTCCCCGAAACTCTTTGCTTAATAGTGGCTTTAGGCATTGTACCCTGGAAACACAAACCGAAACTGTCTCTATTTTCCGTTTATTACAACTTGTAATAAAGTTGTTACATCTTGGCTTAACGTGTTTATGACGTATTAGAACGTTGTTACAACGTGCTATATTGGATGTTATAACTGGTTAGGAGGTGTTAAAACTTGTTCAAACGTTGCACCAACGTCGTAGTTTCGGTGTGTGTTTGCCGGGTATGTACTAGCCCTATCTATAAATCCATCAACTTTTGTATTTCACCTTGTATGTATGTACTTTACCTGAATAAATATTTGTATTTGTTGTATTATCTAAGTGGTTGGGCACCATTCCTTTCCCCCGTCCCATCCCAAATCCTTATCCTGGCCCCTTCCCAGTGCTATATAGTCGTAATGGCTTGGTGCTTTCCCCTTGATAATTCCTCCTCCCCCTCCTCATGAATGGCAGCTTAATTTCCATTTAATAACCGGTTAATGAGCTTCGAAACTTCACAACCCGAGGTTCTTATTGTTATCAGGCAACGAAATAGTCGCTTCGGGGAATATGAATTGTTTAATAAATACAAACTAAGCCGCCAAAAGATGTACAGGTTTCGTCAGTGGACACGTGCTTGATCAATCCCGGCTCTGGAGGCTGCTGCTCAATGACACTCTCGGGGGACTGAAAGTTCAAGTACGTTTATTGAGACAATATAATACATCTCAAAGGGATAGAGTAGATTAGGCTATTTCTACCCCTCAAAGGGATAGAGTAGATTAGGCTATTTCTACCCCTCAAAGGGATAGAGTAGATTAGGCTATTTCTACCCTCAAAGGGATAGAGTAGATTAGGCTATTTCTACCCTCAAAGGGATAGAGTAGATTAGGCTATTTCTACCCTCAAAGGGATAGAGTAGATTAGGCTATTTCTACCCTCAAAGGGATAGAGTAGATTAGGCTATTTCTACCCTCCCTCTACTTCAAGTCCCTCAAGGAGACGCACAAATCCAGTGAGTACAAATCATAGTACACAAATCCTATTTAACATTAAGCATATAAGTGTTACACTCTTGGGGGTGGTCGATCTCGAACCCATTATTGATGTGACGACTTATATTGAATTTTGTAACTTGCTTAGCTAAACGAATTGTGGGGTTCAGTCCCTGAGCCCATTATGTGCCTCTGTAACCCTTTCCACTACCGCCCACAAGATAGGTATGGGGTGCATAATAAATGAACTAGACTAAAAACCTCTTGGGGCAAAGTGCTTGTAGCTCCTAAGTATTCTATCATACCATTATCACACATCCAAACAATTTGACGTGGAACACTACTTCGGAAAGGAACAAATCCACAAGGGCCGTGACGAGGATTTGTTTGGATTTGTTCATTTGATCCATCACGCTATTGTGATTTCTGTGTGTTGGGAAAGGAAGTTTTCCCCAGGCCAGCGGGTGACATTTCTCAGCATACAGCCAACAACAGCTGCCCGATTGATGAAGATTAAGCCACCCAAAAGGTGGCACGGGTATGAATAGCCCGTAAGTGGTGGCCCTCTGGAGCCCTTACGAGTATCATTAGCTAATACTGAAGATCTGTGGAGGTGCGACTGCACCCTACGGAGAGGTCGTGACCTCTCAACAGCTGCCCAGTTGTTGTTGTTAAAGATTCAGCTACTGGGAACAATGTTCCAAGTAGCACGGGCTATAGTGAGCCCGTAATGGACTTGCCAGGCACAGGAGCGGGGCAAGTAGCACGGGCTATAGTGAGCCCGTAATGGACTTACCGGGCACAGGAGCGGGGCTGTAACTGTTCTGTGACAGCTGCCCGATTGATTGATAAAGATTAAGCCACCCAAAAGGTGGCACGGGCATGAATAGCCCGTAAAAGAGCTGCCCAACTCCTGGGTACCTAAATACTTACTAACTACCTACCCAGCAGACGGCGTCGGCACCTCACCTGTCAGGGACCTTATCTCTAAAGCAGGTCTACTTTGTCACGCGGAGGGCTTGACACTGGCGGGGTGAGACGCGGTTGGTGAAGAAAATTATGAGGAGAAAGCACTCATTGGTATGATTATTTAGCACGTGGAAGAGATGTGAGGACAGCATAGGAGCTGGGATAGGCTTGTGTGAGCGTCGTAGCAGAATGGAAAAATACCGTGGCAGAAAATGGTCAATATACCATGGCTGGGTTGGATTATCACCGCCACAGTGTAAGCAGTGAGGAGAGCCTCACAGTACCAGTGTGAGTGTCCGTACTCTCTCAGAGTGTGAGCGCGTCTCGTGGCTAGAGAGGGCCTCGAGGCTGACCAAACTGCGCCTTGTGGCTGGGAGAGAGTGCGCATTCTCCACCCACTCTCTGCTCCTTGTTTATATCTGGGATTCCAACCAAAACAGAACAGATATTCGCCTTCAGTGAGCTTTACGACTGTAATCCATTCAAGAATATCTTTTGGCGCCTTCCTCCCTCTTCGAGTTTTCCTTGCCTGAATTTCCACCTGACTACACGTGTCAGAGGGCACTTGTGGCAGCAAATGGAACACCTGTGGACACCTTTGCACATGCTGACCATACCACGAGGGACCCCCCCCCCCTCCACCCTACTTGTCGGAGCAGGGAAAGGTGCAATACGACCAGGAGTGTATATGAGTGTGACTTGAGAGTATTTGTTTCACGGGAGACATCTCCCGTCACGCAGGGTGCAGTCGCACCTCCACAGATCTCCCGTATCATCTATTGATACTGGTAATGGTTCAAATGGGCCACCACTTACGGGCTATTCATGCCCGTGCCACCTTTTGGGTGGCTTAATCTTCATCAATCAATCGATCGTATTTGTTTCACGGGCTCACCATAGCCCGTGCTACATGGACGCTTCGTTCTGAGTAGCTAAATGTGAAACAACAACAAGTATTTGTTTTCCTTTTGGACAATGAATAGGAGACAGACTAAATGTGTTCCAGCTTTAATTAAGCCGGTCGGCCGAGCGGACAGCATGCTGGACTTGTGAACCTGTGGTCCTGGGTTCGATCCCAGGCGCCGGCGAGAAACAATGGGCAGAGTTTCTTTCACCCTATGCCCCTGTTACCTAGCAGTAAAATAGGTACCTGGGTGTTAGTCAGCTGTCACGGGCTGCTTCCTGGGGACGGAGGCCTGGTCGAGGACCGGGCCGCGGGGACACTAAAGCCCCGAAATCATCTCAAGATAACCTCAAGATAAGCGTTTCTCGGTATAAATAGGTTGTGCCTCGTTTGAAATGTGATCACTAAGGAAAATTAAATGTGAAATAATTGAGAGCTTTCGTGTCCCTTTCAACACAGCTTCGGAAGATGTAGAAAAAGACACGATAGCGCTCAAGCATTTCATGTTTCATTTATAGCCTGGATGTGTCACAAAGGAAAGGTTGATGATATTCTTGAGAGATATAAGAATTTTGCACCAAGACTGTAATATTTTGTTGAATTATCCGTATAACTAGGTCATAAAAGTATTTGTGTACGTCTGATACCATACTACTTGTGAAGGAGGAAATGTACATGTTTGTCTCTCAGAATGTTTGGTAACAGGTTTATTGTTTGTGATGTGTGTCTATGTTTGTATTAACACGATGTACTGAACGGGGTGAGAATAGCTTGAGCTACCTCATCCCTTTGTGTGTATTTTACCTCAATAAACTTATTTCAATTTCAATTTCAATTCAATTGCGGTCATCGAGGTATCTCCTAATTGTACTTAACCAAACTACATAATATATGTCTAACCTACGCTTGAAACAATCCAACGATCTTACGCCACTATGTTACAACCCTATCTATACCCAAACCAATATTTATAAAGGTATTTTCTGAATCAAAACTTATCCAATATTTGCCAGTCAATTCGAGGTACCCAAAGCCTCAGACGCGAGAATAAAATAGCATTTAGGGTAACCTTGATGCTCCAGGGGACCACTGCAAATATGGATATAGAAGTGTGTGTGTGTGGGGGGGGGGGGGGGTGTGGGTGTGTGTGTGTGGGTGTGTGTGTGTGTGGTGTGGGTGTGTTTTTATTTACTATTCGTGCTTGTAGGATCGAGCTGTTAGCTCTTGGACCCCGCCTTTCTAACCACTGGTTGTCTAATGTACTGACTCCTGACCTATTTTTCCACAATCATTGATTGACAGTTGAGAGGCGGCCCGAAAGAACAGAGCTCAACCCCCCCCCCCCCCCCTCCCCCGCAAGCACAACTAGGTGAATAAACACACACACATGGAATGCATTAGGCAGTGATGTGGTGGAGGCTGACTCCATTCACCCCCAGGAAGCAGCCCGTAACAGCTGTCTAACTCCAGGGTACCTATTTACTGCTAGGTAACAGGGGCATCAGGGTGAAAGAAACTCTGCCCATTTGTCTCTGCCGGCGCCGGTAATCGAATCTGAGCCACGGGATTACGAATCCCGCGCGCTATCCACTCAGCTAACAGACACCATATGTGTGTGAACCATCTCATTCCTCCAGTATCACAACCAATACAGCACCAATATATTGTACCTAGTAACGTCTAGGGCCACAGTTGACACTGGTAACGTCCAGGTTCAATGTTGACAATGATAACGTCCAACCTGATAAGGGAGTCCAACCCTAGGCTTGGACTGGTCGAGTTGACAGCTTACTCAACGCCTATTGCATCCTACTCTCTAATTTCCAAATAGTTTCCCATAACATACTTGTAGGCAGGAAGCCTATTAGGATGCGACCCACACCAGTCGCCTAACTCCCGGGTACCTATTTACCGGCAGATGGCAGAGAGGTATACGGAAAACGTGCCCAAGCGTGTAAGGTATAAAGACTTTTATACCAGGTAGAAGGAAACGTGCCCAAGCGTGTAAGGTATAAAGACTTTTATACCAGGTAGAAGGAAACGTGCCCAAGCGTGTAAGGTATAAAGACTTTTATACCAGGTAGAAGGAACACGGGAGACATCTCCCGTCACGCAGGGTGCAGTCGCACCTCCACAGATCTCCAGCTCTTGATACTGGTAATGGCTCAAAAGGGCCACCACTTACGGGCTATTCATGCCCGTGCCACCTTTTGGGTGGCTTAATCTTCATCTTCATCAATCGTAGAAGGAAACGTGCCCAAGCGTGTAAGGTATAAAGACTTTTATACCAGGTAGAAGGAACACGGGAGACATCTCCCGTCACGCAGGGTGCAGTCGCACCTCCACAGATCTCCAGCTCTTGATACTGGTAATGGCTCAAAAGGGCCACCACTTACGGGCTATTCATGCCCGTGCCACCTTTTGGGTGGCTTAATCTTCATCTTCATCAATCGTAGAAGGAAACGTGCCCAAGCGTCCCCGTCCAGACCGGAAAGCGAAATCCGAAACCACTGGAATGTGAATCCACTGCGCAAGGGGAGCCGGTCGGCCGAGCGGACAGCACGCTGGACTTGTGATCCTGTGGTCCCTGGGTTCGATCCCAGGCGCCGGCGAGAAACAATGGGCAGAGTTTCTTTCACCCTATGCCCCTGTTACCTAGCAGTAAAATAGGCACCTGGGTGTTAGTCAGCTGTCACGGGCTGCTTCCTGGGGGTGGAGGCCTGGTCGAGGACCGGGCCGCGGGGACACTAAAAAGCCCCGAAATCATCTCAAGATAACCTCTCAAGAAGGCTGTATTTGGGGGGTACGATGGACGTATATATTGAGTTTTCTGCCTGTTGGATGTGGGCGGCACCGGACAGGTAGCAGAGATTTTTATCCAAGTATTTATTTTTGAGTTTGCGTGAGAGAGCCTGGCATAGGCTACCGTGGCCCGCCCGCCCTCAGAGGCAGGAGGGCCCTTCAGCGTCCAGGAAGGCTGTGTAACTCCCCCTGATTGATTGATTGATGAAGATTAAGCCACCCAAAAGGAGGCACGGGCATGAATAGCCCGTAAGTGGTGGCTCTTTTGAGCCATTACCAGTATCAAGAGCTGATACTGGAGATCTGTGGAGGTGCGACTGCACCCTGCGTGACAGGGGATGTCTCCCGTGAACTTCCCCTAGTCACTTCTACTTATTGACCAGACCACACACTAGAAGGTGAAGGGACCATTCTCAATCAACTTGAGAATGGTCCAGGACGGACCGAAACGTCGTCGTCCCTTCACCTTCTAGTGTATGGTCTGGCCAACATACTTTAGCCACGTTATTGTGACTCATCGCCTGCACTTCTACGTATTTATTGTCCTCTTCCCCCTACAATCTGAGGAAATATTTGTAAGGCATACTGCCATCTTATGTATTTTCTAAAGATGTCTCTTGTTCTTCAAGAAAGGCGGTCGACGACCGGGCCGCGGGGACGCTAAGCCCCGGAAGCACCTCAAGGTAAGGTAGATGGTTTACGGCATAGTAAGAAAAACAGAACAAGTACCCAAATGAATAGATAATGATTTGGGAACCGAAAAGCCTAAATAACATTAGATACAGTGTGGTGGTTATCATAAAGGACTGACGTACAACCACTATCACCACAGGGATGAGTTAAGGAAAAACAGACCTCATCATCCAGTTTTATAGAAGAAACACATGGGAGACATGATCGCAACATACAAGATACTGTGGGGGGAAGTGACAAGGTGGACAGCGTCTTTAATGTTAGAGAAAGAAGGTCGAGAGGATGTAAGTGAAAACTGGAAACGCAAATGAGTCGAAGAAATGAAAGGAAGTTGTCATACCCGGTACTGGTAGTCAACAAGTGGTAACGCACTGAAAAAAAACAAGTTATAGAAGCCACCTCTATCCACAGCTTTAAGGCCATACTTCGATAAAGAATTCGAATGTCAAAATAGTTCAATTATAACGCTAGTAGACGGGGTCATGAAGAACTAGATCTAATTTTCCCGTAATCATTGATAGGTAAACACTTTCACCCCCTCCCGGTCACAGGTACCAAGCGTGATAGGGTCATAAATCGCATTGGCTGTGCATGAAGATCTTAGGAGAGGGTGTGTGTGTGTGTGTGTGTGGATTGGTACGCGGATCACGTTACCGGCCCCGTCACGCTCATCTGATACTCGGCTGCTGGGGCCGAAGAGGAGAGACGAAGATACATGCAGAGGGAACCTGCAAGGGAGGGGAAAAGTTGTGGGGAAGAAAATAGTTTTTTCGAACAACGATGATCTCTTTGTATGTCGCTGCGTTTCATACGTCAGCGATGTAAACAAAGAAGCCCGTCACGCCGCGAAGAAGCCCACCACGCCGCGAAGAAGCCCACCACGCCGCGAAGAAGCCCGCCACGCCGCGAAGAAGCCCACCACGCCGCGAAGAAGCCCACCACGCCGCGAAGAAGCCCGCCACGCCGCGAAGAAGCCCGCCACGCCGCGAAGAAGCCCGCCACGCCGCGAAGAAGCCCACCACGCCGCGAAGAAGCCCGCCACGCCGCGAAGAAGCCCGCCACGCCGCGAAGAAGCCCACCACGCCGCGAAGAAGCCCGCCACGCCGCGAAGAAGCCCACCACGCCGCGAAGAAGCCCACCACACCGCGAAGAAGCCCGCCACGCCGCGAAGAAGCCCGCCACGCCGCGAAGAAGCCCGCCACGCCGCGAAGAAGCCCGCCACGCCGCGAAGAAGCCCACCACGCCGCGAAGAAGCCCACCACGCCGCGAAGAAGCCCGTCACGCCGCGAAGAAGCCCGCCACGCCGCGAAGAAGCCCGTCACGCCGCGAAGAAGCCCACCACGCCGCGAAGAAGCCCGCCACGCCGCGAAGAAGCCCGCCACGCCGCGAAGAAGCCCGCAACGCCGCGAAGAAGCCCGCCACGCCGCGAAGAAGCCCACCACGCCGCGAAGAAGCCCACCACGCCGCGAAGAAGCCCACCACGCCGCGAAGAAGCCCACCACGCCGCGAAGAATCCCACCACGCCGCGAAGAAGCCCGCCACGCCGCGAAGAAGCCCACCACGCCGCGAAGAAGCCCACCACGCCGCGAAGAAGCCCGTCACGCCGCGAAGAAGCCCACCACGCCGCGAAGAAGCCCGCCACGCCGCGAAGAAGCCCACCACGCCGCGAAGAAGCCCGCCACGCCGCGAAGAAGCCCGCCACGCCGCGAAGAAGCCCGCCACGCCGCGAAGAAGCCCACCACGCCGCGAAGAAGCCCGCCACGCCGCGAAGAAGCCCACCACGCCGCGAAGAAGCCCGCCACGCCGCGTATATATTATATATACAGTATATACAAGAGTTCTTTCATTCTTGTAAAGCCACTAATACGCGTAGCGTTTCGGGCAAATCCTTAACCTTAATTTTCCCCGGAATACGACCCGCCAAATCGTATTAACAACCGAGTACCCATTTGCTGCTGGGTGAACAGAGGCTGCAGTTAAGGATTGGCGCCCAGTCAACCCTCCCAAGCCAGGATACGAACCGGGGGCAAAGCGCTCGCGAAACGCAAGGCGAGTGCTTTACCACTACTCCAAGGAGAAGTACCAATCAACAACCAATCATTGACTTTTTGTTCAACTTATAACTACGTAAATAGCAATAATGAGTTTGAGAAATGGACCACAAGTACAGTCTCTAAGCTATATAACTTACATTTGCGGTGAGTTTGTTTCAGAATTTGATTTGCTTATGCACCCCTCTCCCTCCTCCCCCCCCCCCTTCATTCAGTGGGCGGCGGTGGAACAGTTACAATCACCAGCATTTGATAGTGAATGGTCATGATAGTGGTGATGATGGTAGTCACGGGCGCCTGACAGCTGGGTGGACAGCGCTTCGGATTCGTAGTCCTGAGGTTTCGGGTTCGATCCCCCGATGGAAGCGGAGACAAATGGGCAAATTTGTTTCTTTCGCCACTGATGCTCCTGTTACCTAGCAGTAAATAGGTACTTGGGAGTTAGACAGCTGCCTGGTCGAAGACCGGGCCTCCGCCCCGAAATCTTCTCAAAGATAACCTCAAGAAGATGGTAGTGGTGATGTTAGTGATGATGGTGGTAGTGGTGATGGTGGTAGTGATGATGGTGGTAGTGGTGATGGTGGTAGTGGTGATGGTGGTAGTCATGGTAGTGGTGATGGTGGTAGTGGTAATGGTGGTAGTCATGGTAGTGGTGATGGTGGTAGTGGTGATGGTGGTAGTCATGGTAGTGGTGATGGTGGTAGTGGTGATGGTGGTAGTCATGGTAGTGGTGATGGTAGTGGCAATAACATCGATGATGATGATCTTGGAAGAAGCAGCAAGTGAATAATATAAACAACGATATATTTCCATACCACTTTGGATGATTCACTGCCATCGTGGACACGCCCCATCCTCATAACCCCCTCCCCTAAACCCTCCAACCCCCATCTCACCCTTACTCTCTATCCCCAACTTCTGACCTCATCCCCATCCCTTCTCGACCCCCTTCCCCACACCACCACCACGACCATTTCATCCAATGCAGACGAGGAGTCACAATAACGTGGCTGAAGTATGTTGACCGAAACCACACACTAGAAGGTGAAGGGACGGCGGCGTTTCGGTCCGTCCTGGACCATTCAAAAGTCGATTGTGGTCCACGACGCCTCTCTCTCTCTCGTACTGGACCATTCACAAGTCGATTGTGGTCCAGGACGGACCGAAACGTCGTCGTCCCTTCACTTTCAAGTGTGTGGTTTGGTCAACATTTCATCCAGTGTTGAATACCTCGGGCGCCCCATTGCCTTCCGGTTAGAGAGGGAGAGTTTCTCAAAACCAGGGTAAGGAAGCCAGCAGGGCAGGGTTGATGGTAAGCGAAAAATGCACTCAAAAAAAGAGAGTGAGAAGTTAGTGTTGAGTCTTATTTTAGCGAGCGGAGGGGCGTGGTGCAGGTGGTATATAAGATGGGGAGGAGCGCTGCCCCCCACACCTCAGCGCCGTACCTGGCCCTCTCAAGACCTCTGTCACTACTCAGGTACGCTCGACGCGCCTCCTCAGTTCCAGCCCAGCCTCCGCGGCGCACACACACACCGTTAACGTGGCGGCCATTATCTTGATCAAGTGACTGAAATTGATTTCATAGTTAACTGCATACTAACGTGCCTCTTTTTAACTCGTGATTTGTCTTCCTGCAGGAGGGAGCAGGAGTGTGGGGGCGACGCCTCTCTCTGGGACATTATTTTGCCTGTGTGTCTACAGGCTGGACCTGTCAAGAGTAGCCATCAAGTTGCGTGGTCAGGATGAGTACCCTCCTCTCCCTACGCGACCAGCGAGTCGTGGTCAAGTACATGTATCTCAAGAAGATCGACCCAACGGAGATCCACAAGCAGCTGATGGCTGTGTGTGGCGAAGGTACCACTTCGTATAAGGTGATTCGCAACTGGATACAAGACTTCCAAGATGGGCGAGAGGATTTAATGGATCAGTGTCAGCGATGTGTGGGTTTCAGCGTTCTCAATGGAACTGTAGCGCCTACCGACCCGGCCATTGTGGTGCGTCTGGAGGAGCTCATCAACTCCGACCGTCGCATCACACTAGACCAGGCGTCAGAGATGTTAAACGTGACGCAGCACTCGGCGCAGACCATCATCACTAACGTACTGGGACTTAAACGCGTCTGTGAAAGGTGGGTGCCTCGCCTTCTGACCCCGGAGCAGCGACAGACCCGCATCGCGACTTGTCAGGAGCTCTTAGACCGCTACGAAGCAGAGGGCGACGAATTCTTAGCCAAAATCGTAACGGGAGACGAGACTTATGTCACCTACTATTTACCCGAGAGACGAGCATCGTCCATCACCAAGATTACCAGCCCTCAGGATAGAACAAAAGTATATCAGAGCAAGTTCCGCGTGTTATACGCCATATACTACGACATCGAGGGTCTTCTGTTAGCTCACCCTGTGCCAGACCAGACCCAGATGACAGCCGAGTATTACTCCTACCTCTTGAGAGACCTCCTGGTCCCAGCCATCAAGAGGAAACGCCGCGGGCTTGCAGGTAAAGAAAGAGATATTATCCTTCTTCACGAGAACACAGCCATGCACAACACCAAGGTGACGCAGCTAGCACTGAAGGACCTGGGTATTGAGACACTGCCCCATCCCCCAGACTCCCCAGACCTCCAACCCTCAGAGTTCTGGCTCTACCCACATCTTAAGGAGCAAATCAAGGGGAGTGCCTTCAAGGACCGCTCCAGCACCTGGTCGGCCATCCACCATCACACCAACAGCTTCACAGAAAACGAATTTGCAGCCTCCATCAGCAAGCTTCCAGACAGGTGGAACCGTGTCATAGATTTCTCGGGAGGACTTCACATCTTGTAATAAAAACGTAGCTACGAGGTTTTCTCCCCCAGCTAAGATGTCCTAGCAACGTAACCCGCATTCTTAGAGAAAAAAAGTCTTCATTCCAAATTATTAACTCAGTTTTCTCAATGCAATAAGTTAGTAATTAGTTAATTGCTGAAAACGACCGAATTATTTTAATAGTGATAGGCGAGCTCTCACCACTATGCACAGCTGATGTTAATGTTTACATTGTCCTCATCTATTAGTCTGTTTCAGTTAACTCTCAGTAACATGTTTTGATCTTGTTTATCTTTCTTTGTATTAGTTATGTCAGTCATCACAAAGTTTACTTCTGTCTTCTCCATTTAATCATATTTAGAAAATAGATTGTTTGAGTTTGAGAGCATGAACTATACACTCCAGTTCTATGGATTTTTTTACTAATTGAAATCATAAAACTCATTATAAACGTGCTTATTATATATTTTAATTTACAAATATCCACTATGTTGTTTAGACTTCAATTATATGGAGTTGTAATAACTAACACAACCATATATGTTGCAGATGAGGAGCCAGAGGCCAGATTCACGAAGCAGTTACGCAATTACTTACGAACGTGTACACCTTTCCTCAATCTTTGACGGCTTTGGTTACATTTATTAAACAGTTTACAAGCAGGCACACTTCCAAATCAACTGTTCCTATTGTTATAAACAGCCTCCTGGTGCTTCGAAGCTCATTAACTGTTTAATAATTGTAAACAAAGCCGACAAAGATTGAGAAAAGATGTACAGGTTCGTAAGTGCTTGTGTAACTGCTTCGTGAATCTGGCCCCAGATGTGTACTATACTGTGTTAGGGCTTCCAAGTCTTGTTGTCATAGTCACAGACTCAACAACTGCCTACAAAGGACTACATTATATCATAACCAGACTCTTTTTTTATAAATACATGTTTAAAAAGAGTATATCACCAAATCACAAATAAAAACACAACTTCGTGATACATCTATGAGGAAATAATGAAAGCTGTACGATGGGATCGAACACACGTGTGCCTGAGGAGTCCCAGAAATGTGGTTTCAATCCTATTGCACAGCTGCAACATTTTCTCTTATATGATCAAGGCGTTGAAATATACTCTCCTAAGGCGTTGAAATATACTGACGTCCAATACACATTGTTCACGAATAGCGTGTCATAATTATATTTTCTTTGCATCTTCTGTAACACAAATTATTAAGCGCTTAAGATTTCTACAGAGAAAATTAACCCATGGTGTCCCAAACTACGCAACACTTAAACTCAGCTCCATGTTATGATGTTTCAAGTTATTGTTATGATTGCTAAAAGTGATCATGAGACTTCTCCTTCTCGAAGAGTTAGGAGTACAGTAGCCTCATACGAGTGCAGTAAGTAGCCTCATACGAATGCAGTAGCCTCACACAAGCCTCATGAAGTTCAGTAAAGTCTAGTATGGTGGCGCTGCGAGTAAGGCCAACACAATACCTTCTTGACTTCCCAATAAGTATACGTGAGTCTTATTTATGCTTACTATCCTAAGCATAGTATACACAGGACTAAAGCAAATTACGTATGTATACTTAAAGCCCGAATACACCTCATGGGGTTTGAATTGCAGTTAAGTCTTAATTAAGGTCTGTCACTTCTAGAGGGTTATTAAGGCCATAATAAGAGCTTAATGACCAATTAGCAAGTATACCTTGATACCAAACATACTCCAAAACTTCTTAGTGTTTATATCCCTACATCTTAACACACACACACACGCATCTTGGTTGCTAAGATATATATATATATATATATATATATATATATATATATATATATATATATATATATATATATATATATATATATATATATATATATATGCAATTGACGATCACAAAACACTGATCATTTTATGCGGAAAGTCCACAGAGAAATATGAAATGAGGTGAACGTTTCGGCTTTGTTAAAGCCTTTGTCAACACCAGACTGACTGACATATATATATATATATATATATATATATATATATATATATATATATATATATATATATATATATATATATATATATAAGCTTCCTTTGTCATAGTACTCATTATTCCTATATTTTAAGCCACATGCTTCATATATTTTATTAATGATTATACCTTGAAAGTCCTTATATATAAAAAATATATATATATATAAATGCTATAATGATTTTTCCTTATTCCATTTCCGTAATGATACTGACAGCAAGTGACTTAGATAACCATCAAATGTGAAAAATATTATGTACATTCTATGATATATATAGTACCAGCAATTGCAATTTTAACTATGTAGAAGTGAATGAATAACGACTAACCCCACAAAACTCAGATTTTACATAAAAAAAATAATTCGAAATGAAAATATAACTGATACACAATTATTTGAAGAATCCAACAGTCTTATTTGTAGAATGCAATAGTCGTATTTGTTGAATACAACAGGGATCAAAAATGGGATATACAGCTGCTGAGTTCAAAAACTCAGCAATGCAGCCGCTTCACAAAACAGAAAATAAATAAATGAATATTTAGCAACATTCATACGGCAATAAATTCCTTATGCCCTGATAACCAAAAAAATATACTGTCACTTCGAGATTTGTGGAAAGCTAGCACGAGGCTAAATAAATTATATCTTTAATCATTAAAGACGTATATATCACCATATCTCACACTTCAGGAATGTCAGCTATATATATATATATACACTGTAACAATAAAAAATGGTCTCCCCTTGCCCATTAGGACAAACTTACGAGTGTTGACTGTTGGCGCGTGCTTGGGGTAGATACAAGGCCCTGATACCTTTGCTAACTCAAGCCCCCCACCAGCACACACACACACACACATTTCACAAGGCTAACTACGTTGATTTAACAGTAAAATCTAGGTCGATCCTGCGTTGATTTAAGTTACTAAAATCTATGTCCATCCTGTGTTGATTTAACACGAAAATTTACATCAATCCTGCGTTGATTTAAGTTACTTAAATCTACGTCAATCCTGCGATTGATTTAAGTTACTAAAATCTACGTCGATCCTATGTTGATTTAAGATTAAGATCTACGTCGATCCTGCGTTGATTTATCACTAAAATCTACGACGATCTTGCGTTGATTTAAGTTACTAAAATCTACGTCGACCCTGCGTTGATTTAACACTTAAATGCAAGTCGATCTTGCGGTGATTTAACACTAAAATCTACGTCGATCCTGCCTTGATTTAACACTAAAATCTACGTCGATCCTGCCTTGATTTAACACTAAAATCTACGTCGATCCTGCCTTGATTTAACACTAAAATCTACGTCGATCCTGCCTTGATTTAACACTAAAATCTACGTCGATCCTGCCTTGATTTAACACTAAAATCTACGTCGATCTTGTGTTGATTTAACACTAAAAATCTTACGTCGATCCTGCGTTGATTTAACACTAAAATCTACGTCGATCCTGAGTTGATTTAACACTAAAATCTACGTCGATCCTGCGTTGATTTTACGTCACTCGCATATTTGTTAGCCCATTGTATCGTCTATTCATCAAATAGTTATGTACCCAAGGATTAATTAGTTAGAGGAATAAAATATTAAATCTACTAGACTCGTCAGTCTGGTAGGAAAGTAAACCTTTGTAATAACTTGAAGTGTAATGGAAGAAATGTGTATATTTATCATTCAGAATGTCCCATAATATGTTGTTTGTGATGCGTCTATATATATATGTGTGTGCGTGAACACGAGAGACCTGAAAGCCATTGACATCGATCTTGCTACGAGGGGAAACACTGGCCGCAGACCGTTCAGCCTGGAGGCAGTCTGTTAAGAAAGGTCTCTCTAAGTTCCAGGAGTCATTTGACGAGAAATCGGAGGCAAAGAGACAGAGAAGGAAATTAAGCCGGCAGCCTGGAAGACAGACCAGAATCTGACTTCGTTTTGTGCTCAGTGTGGGATGGACTGTCATTCTTGGATTGCGCAGCGGTCTACGTCATCAACTCACAACCAATCAGATCCATGGGGGTTCGATCCCCAGTCAGGACAGACCGATGGAAGGACAAGTCTTCTTTCATGTAGAAGTAAATAGGTACGCGGAAGTTTGGTAGCTGTTGTGGGTTGCATCCTAGCGAAGGTGAGTATAGATGACTTAATATGGGGACATCGATAAGGCTAACGTCCAGGGGCCAGATTCACGAAAGCATTTACGCAAGCACTTACGAACCTGTACATCTTTTCTCAATCTTTGGCGGCTTTGTTTACCATTATTAAACAGTTAATGAGCTCCCAGGAAGCTGTTTATAACAATAACAACAGTTGAATGGGAAGTTTTCATGCTTGTAAACTGTTTAATAAATGTAACCAAAGCCGTCAAAGATTGAGGAAAGATGTACACGTTCGTAAGTGCTTTCGTGAACCTGGCTCCAGTCCTCCTGCCCCCCGACAAATGGCGAGCTACGATCACCAGAACCTTTGGGTGAACCATGACCGCAGACACTTCATTCCTTTCCAACCTGTATACCGTTAACACTCCCTGAATCAACGTAATCAAAACGGCTTACCTATTTAGCGAGCCTTTGCGAATTGTTGTTGTCCTCGACTCGTCCATGGGTACATCCCACCAGAAGGTTCTTGGCTCTTCACCCGCCTCGAGATCAGACATTCCTGCCTTGCAGCACATCTCAAGGCAGATTTTGACTCTTCTGCACCGCCCGAAGTGCAGTCAGCGGGAGGAAAAACTTTCATGCAAACTGCATGTATCGCGAAGAATAAGTACCGCCCGAAGTTTCACGCCGCGCGCATCAGTCTCAACTTCCTATATAGTCAGCGGCTGCAAATCTCCCGCCCTCACAGTTCACCATCTCCACGACGGAGCCTAAGGTGGGCGGGAAGACGACAGCAGCCGCCAACCATCTGTCTCACGGCGTGTTGACCTGCCACAAGGACATGTGGGCGCGCAGTTTCTGCCGCAGACGACGTGTATGGCCGCTAGTTAACGCCGAGGCTACATCTGCCACTAATTGTGCCGCCTAACTCAACACAACCACCATCTTACCAAACCATATCCAGGCATAAGTATACATAGACACAATATATAATAATATATCAGTTTATATTTCAGAAAAAAACCGCTTGTTATTTCACCGCATGAAAGAATGAATTATAATGCCTGCCAGCTTGCTGCCAGACGTATAATTATGTCAAATAAGAACGGACCAGACTTGAGTCCCATTGCATGAACTCAATTTTTTATTTATTTATATATACAAGAGTTCTGACATTCTTGTAAAGCCACTAGCACGCATAGCGTTTCGGGCAGGTCCTTAATCCTAATTTTTGCCCCGGAATACGACCCAACAAATCGTTTAACAACCAGGTACCAGGTTTAACAACCAGATGTTGTTTGCTCATCAAACAACATCTGGTTGGGTGAACAGATGCTACAGTTAAGGATTGATGCCCAGGCAATCCTCCCCGGCCAGGATACGAACCAAGGCCAAATTGCTTCCGAAGCGCCGGGCGAGTGTTTTACCAATGCGCCACGGCAACCCGTTCTCGCAAATTTAATAAGTCAATATTGACTTATTAAATATATGCATAGGTGACATACTTAACATAATAGTTTCCCTTGAAAAGCTTCATAGAAAACACCGACCTTACCTAACCTACTTAGTATGTTAAGATAAGCATCTTATTGCTTCGTAATTACAATTATTACCTAACCTATACCTATAATAGGTTAAGTAACAATTGTAATTACGAAGCTATAAGATGCTTATTTTAACATACTAAGTAGGTTAGGTAAGGTCGGTGTTTTCTATGAAGCTTTTCAAGGGAAACTATTATGTTTAGTATGTCACCTATGCACGCAACTAATAAGTCAATATTGACTTATTAAATTTGCGAGAATGGGTTGCAACGCCACGGGGACTGCTCACATGTGTAGCTCATAGATACATCACGCTCTTTTGTTTCCAGTGTGTCAAATGCTATAATTAGCGTATATTTGAGTCAGTATTTGACTTGAATGTTTACTTGAGTATTTGTCTTGAGTGAAGGATTAGGTGTTTCGATCTGTATGTTTTCCTCACATCAAGCACCTGTATACTTACTCCCATCAAGCCAGTCGGCCGAGCGGACAGCACGCTGGACTTGTGATCCTATGGTCCCGGGTTCGATCCCGGGCGCCGGCTAGAAACAATGGGCAGTTTCTTTCACCCTATGCCCCTGTTACCTAGCAGTAAAATAGGTACCTGGGTGTTAGTCAGCTGTCATGGGCTGCTTCCTGGGGGTGAAGGCCTGGTCGAGGACCGGGCCGCGGGGACACTAAAGCCACGAAATCATCTCGAGATAAGCCAATGGAGTTGTGAATGAATGTATTGATATTATAACGGTTCAACTGTTACGTAAAGTATGGTGACAATAAACACAAACACTAAGATAATATATATATTTGGTCGAATATACAGACGTACACAGGTGATACTTTGGTGCGAGTTGAGCGCACTGAGCGTCGGTACAGTATCTCGCAAGTGTCTGTTCTAGACCACATTATGTGGAAGTTGGGAAAGGTTTGAGTTTCATAATTAGTACCAAGAAGAGCTTTGCTTCTCTCATTAGGCTAATGCGTTTGGAGCGAGTATATTATTGGGATAATCTACTCGCTACAATATGACAAATAATATGACCTTGGCATTCCAAAATAGCTTTAAGGTAATTGTGACAGTATTTCAGTTCCTAAGCACTGCCAGATGTGAATAGGAATGACAACCAGTAATGCTCAAGTTTAGTTTAAGATTCAACTTTATTCTTACAGCTGCCAAATTATTTTGCAAGACTGAAAAAACATTCTGGATGTACTTCTACACTCTAATGCCCTTCAGGTCAATGAAGGTTACTTATTATCATACTAAAGAAAAATTATATTCATCTAAATAAAAGGTCTTTGACAGGACAATCTTTTTTTATTTAACCTAAAACTTCAGTACATTTCAAATATAAAAATTAGAGATATTAATGAAACAAGACATTCTCTATATTTTTATTGTTACATACATATTTACAAAGTGATTTACACTTTAAAACTTTATTATCAAAGACTTGAGAGACATCAACTTGGTGGCTTTGAATTTCAGTAGATAAGTTTACTTAATGCTGTACAAGTACTTTAACCTTTTTGAACTAATTGGAGAGACGTGTGATGCTACTCAGGCCAGGATAGTGTTAAAAATATATAATTTTCATTTATATTCTATATTGCATTAACCCACAGCATTTCACATACATTTATAATAGTACTACAGGAATAAGCCTGGTGTCACAAGATGGGATCTCTCTTACTACTGAACAGTTTTACTCGACAAGCTAATGGTATTCCATTTTAAGTGTGAAAAAACATGGCATCATTCCTAAAATATTTTCTCATGACAATGCAATAAAATAAGAGGTGAATCAATAACAATTGATGTGTGAATAAATTTACCAAAATTTAATCAACAAAAAGTTTGTTTCTGAAGATCAAACATTCTTTGACCATGAAAACTAATTGTACAAAGAAAATTAAAGAGTTTTACATTAGATTGACAAAAAAAATCATACATCATCCATAACTATTGATAAGCCAAAAATCCTGAGCACAGTATGCCATCTCTAAATACAATTGTGCTTCATGAAATGGAACTTTACTCAAATTAAAAATAAACTGTGTCCAAGAGAATTGCAGTACTGTACAGCTCACAAATTAAAGAATCACCTTAATAAATATACTTATCTTAATTATTACACCAATTTTTTTTACTATGATTCAGAGTGATAAAATAAGTGAAATATTAATCTACTGGCATTTAGGAGGAACCCACGCTTCAATTTTCGGCTTGGTGGTGGTGTATGGCATGTATGCTTCTTCAGTCCCCGTTTTGTTCTCTGTATGTTCACTTACCCAGCTGTAAGTAATTGGAGCTTCCTGAAAAGTAAAAAAACAAATTAACCAACTAAAGAATGCCCATCAAGATACAAATTCCTGAAGCAGGAAAGTATGGAATTTGGAGACAAGACTAACAAAGAAACCAATTGTGATCGCTTGTCATGCATGAAATAAGAGGATTCCTTAGTCAAGACCCCTATACCTAATTCAATTCCCATGGACCTCATTAAAGACTATACTATATAATTAATCCTTTAATTATAGAGTGCATCAGTGAGAACCAAAACTGACTGATATGTATTATGTATATCACATCCATCAATAATTATTAAAAGGCATCTAAATGCAAAATAATAATACTCAAGGACTTTAATACTGTATTTATCATGCACTATGCTTTCATCAGTTCCCTCTAACACTGAGGTTGTTTCCTTTACACAAACTACAAAGTCTCTTAGAATACTTTATTTTACCTCCTAGCCAAAGATTTGTGAATATTTTGATGAATAATGGGAGTTTTTCAGTGTTATCATCAGTATTATTATTTTCGCACAATTTTCCTTTTTGAAAGGATAGGGGAGGTATTTGCAGGAAAGACAAAGTGCTATAAGAAAAGAATGTTAATAAGATGTGTATTAACAATGACACCTGTGCACTCCCCATACCTGACACACACAGCACCATCGCAGAGAACCTAGGACTACTACATCGTGTCATACATGGCAGCACCCTACCACTAGGTTGAACTACAGTACTAGTTACTCTGTCACAAACATGTCAAACATACACACACTTAACCCTTGAAATATATAGGGGGTTCCCCCTTTGATGCAATAGTGGGGACCCATTGCCCTGGAAAAGAGAATAAGAACAGAGAAAAACTTGTCATTTGACTAAATCCTCTACATAAATTACTAAATGCAGGGTAGCTTTCCTACCCTGCCTGTCCAAGGTAGACATAGATGAATGAATTAGGTTATCATATACTATAAAGGGCTGTTATAATTTAATGCACATTCAGGAAATAAATATACATTTGAGAATAGCAAAATTTAAGAAAATTTGATCGGGTGGAAATTACTATTCACAAATATCCAAATATCACCACAGGCAATAAACAATTTTGACAAAGATAGAAATTTCTAATGGCTAATTTTGTAGTAAAATCAGTCATTTATTTAGGTATATTTATTATGCAGTATGGCGGTTTAGATTTGGAGGATCTATTGTATACCCATCACAACCATATTACTTCAGACACTGAAAATAAAATAAAAATTGCTCTTCAGCTAACCTCAGTTGGAGGCTTATCAGTCTTGTGGTGTAACCATCCGTACCATTCGACTGTCACCTGAGATCCGTCATAATCCATACCATACCGTGGGTGATATATTACCCATCGGTCACGACCTAAAACAAATGGCATTAGTAGTAGGCGTCCATTAGTCATAGGAGATTAATATTAAAGAGTTGTACTCTGATTGTTGGTCTGGAGTGGCCTCTCTATGGCGCAAACATACCAATCAACATACCCCAAAAGAATTAAAAATGTTATTAGTGTATTCAGTTACAATAAGATAACTTAAATTGTTTTCATACTTGTCAACACAATAAGTACATTCAACCACTTGGGCACGAGGAACTACTCACCAAGTGTAAGCTGCTTGTTTTCGTAGTATTTGTTCCCCAGAGCATCCTTGCACCACTAACGTGCCATCCTTAAGGTCATCAACCCTATAAATATAAGTATTTTATCACTTGGAGCATTTTTATCCATAATACTTTACAAAATTAATAAATTAGCTAATTAGCTAATATGCATTTTTACTTAAAATTCACTTGCACATATTTTACATTAAAACTAAATTTCCTGGAAATATGAACATTTGGTTGTAATGTAACTAAAGATCAACGTTATTAATCCTTAGGCAGCGGTTATCGTCAATAATTGATTCACAGGGTAATGCAGTTATTATCATATGAAGATTTAAACAATTATTGTCTGTGTGTTTTACATGTATGATGCAAATACAGTGCTGTATTGATATTAAGGTCTTTGTGGCTGTAATTTCTGTTTACCTTGACCCATGAAACAAATCCTGCTACCATTTCATGGCACAAATGCAGTTATTGTCATGAATGTTACTAGTGGAATGTGGTCATCATCATATGGTGATTTACCCACAATTATTGTCTGGGTTTTTACATGTATGATGCAAATATTGATATAAAAGCTTTCTCTAGATGTAAATAAGAAAAAACAAGTGATAAAACAATCTGTGAAACATCGGAGGATAAAACATGAAGTATCGGCACCAGGCATTGACAAGTGCCAGGCGCAGCCTTGCAGAGCGCCTCCACCTAGTAAAATTATAAATATTCACTTATTTTTGTGCTTTTCTTATATTCTGCATACAAATTAATAATTCTAAAATAGAAATTATTTGTTATAATTTTTGTATTTGTGTGTGCATAGGTGGGAATGACCATTTCTCCATAGGCCGCTGTCTAAGGGTTAACAGTAACTTTACTGCAGACATATGTTCAAATGTTGTAAAATCATACATTCTTAAGAGAGAAATCAATTACAAAATACATAGTGGGGTGGGTTACATGACTTAAATAATCTTACATTATTGGCATAATATATGCATACAAGCTCTACATATAGTAATAGCTAAAACGTTATTTCAATATTAAATTGGCTATACTGTAGTATTCCAATTTGAGATGAAAATCTTTTAAGTGTTCAAATTTATAAAAATGGAATATTGTTTAAAATAAGTGTCCAAAATATATATGAAATTAAAAAGGTGCATAAAAACAGGATGCAAAAATATATAAGTTTTTTTTTTTTTTTGAGATATATACAAGAGTTGCTACATTCTTTTACAGCCACTAGTACGCGTAGCGTTTCGGGCAGGTCCCTGGAATACGATCCTTGCTGCGAAGAATCATTTTTACAACCAAGTACTCATTTTACTGTCGAGTTAAACAGAGGCTACAGTTAAGGATTTGCACCCAGTAAATCTTCCCCGGCCAGGATACGAACCCATGACAAAGCGCTCGCAGAAAGCCAGGCGAGTGTCTTACCACTACACCACGGAGACTGTGGCTTATATTGTGTTTAAAAACATGAAACTATCCGCTACCTGATATTGAGACACCTTCCATCGGGTTGATATTACCAATTAATATTAGCGAGCCTCACTGACCTGTAGAGCTGATACAGGGATCCCCTAATCCCACCGTGATTCTTAATAATTCGAGCCGCTTTGACCAGCTTATCCAGACCGAAAAAGGAAGCCATGACTATCCCTGCCGATGGCAGCACAGCGGTGCCTACTGAACGTTCCTCTTCCTGATGGCACCGTGCAGGCTTGTACTGATGGCACCGTGCAGGCTTGTACTGGTGGCACCGTGCAGGCTTGTACTGATGGCACCACGAAGGTTGCTGGCGAAGATTCCTTTCCCTTACTTCCAGCAGGAATACGAGCTCCCAACACGGCGAGCTCACAGCTGATCGAGGACAACAAACCTTACCGCCGGCGCGATGGTTCCTGTAATAAATAAATAATATAATAAATAATAATAATAAATAAATGTTTATTTAGGTAAGGTAGGTACATACATACAAGAGATTTTACAAAAATTGATAGATTTATAGATAGAGCTAGTACATACAATACCTAAAGCCACTATTACGCAAAGCGTTTCTGGCAGTATCCTTTCCAATATAACAATAATTCTGTGTATATTCAATTATCTTAAATGTTTGGTACTAAGTACTTGTAACGACTATTTCGTTGAACGTACAAAAAATGAACTGTTACAGACAGTTGTTCATATTTTGTACTATTAATGTTGTAGTTTTTTTTGTATATTTATTTATTAACACGTTTAGGTAGAGTCATAGATAACAGCACCGTTCCTGTGACAGGCAAGTCCACTACGGGCTCACCATAGCCCGTGCTACTTGCCCCGCTCCTGTGCCAGGTAAGCTACGGGCTCACCATATCCCGTGCTACTTGGAACTTGCTCTGAGTAGCTGAATCTATAACAACAACAACGTTTAGGTAGTACACACAGCAATTTGTTGAATCAACGTTGATTCAACACCGAATTAATGGAATCGACGTTGATTCAACGTTAAATTAACGTTCATTCTAACGTTGCTCCACGGCGACCTTAGAATGACGTCGCTTTGACGTTCTCTGCTTGCTTATATATTAAAAGTAATGGAAATTTAGCACCGGAAGAGCAAACACTATTTCATTATTTATGATAAACTCTTCATATGGAAGAATCATTTAGGTTGACAACGATATATTAATTTTACGATGTTTCATTCAAGTACATTAAAATATTGAATTTAAATTCACTATTTATTTAAAATATTTATGGCGAATCGTAGGTAATAATATGACATAGTTTTTGAAATTTTGTTTGAGTTAAGGAGGAAATATTCAGCAACAATGAACTCTAGCAGCCAGGGAGAGAAATGGGTCAAACATATTATACTTGTTATTTTTTTTTTTTTTACATTACATTATTGCAAGGTGGACAGCCCGCCTGCTTTCATAACTCTCACTGTATTTCCCACTTCCATACTTTCCTTCAAGTTCAAGTTCAAGTATGTTTATTGAGATAAGCAATAAATACATCTCAAAGGGATAGAGTAGCTTAGGCTAGTTCTACCCCCCCTCTACTTCAAGTCCCTCAAGGGGCGCACAAATGCAAAATAGACAAATAACATTACAAGAATCCCATTTAACATTGCACACTTTCCTTCACCTATGCCTCTCCATCCTCTTTACTCCCCCGCCCCCCTCCCCCAAAAATATATTATTTATTTATTTATACAAAAATGTACATTGGGTTATGAGAATACATAACATTGGTGTTCTTACATTCTAGCAAAGCCACCAAATTGCATAGCATTTCGGGCAGGTACTGAGATTAAATAATAAATAATAGTAATAAGATTTTACTCCTAATGTATCTAAAATTTTCAGTTAGTTTAAGAACTTGCCCTGAAACGCTATGCATGCTAGTGGCTTTACAAGAATGTTAATTCAACTTTATTTCTATATTCTCTGTTAACCCCAATGTACCTTCTTGTATATAAATAAATAAACAAATAAAAATAAATAAATAGTTTCTGCCCGAAACTCTGCGCGTAGTAGTGGCTTTACAAGATTGTAATTACTATCCTATGTATCCTCACAATCCCAATGTACCTTCTTATATATATATATATATATATATATATATATATATATATATATATATATATATATATATATATATATAAATAAATAAGACTAAGAAGAGAGTAACCCGGCGCTCTCTAGCAGCAGCTGATAGCAAGGCCTGCCTCCAGCACTGTCAAAAGTGGGTGGCTCTGCCCTTGTATTCCTTATATCTCTCTCTCAATTACCACAACTGTGGAACTTCTAGTGCATGCAGCAGGGATAGGAATCGATCTATTTGCTCCCCCTTCCTAAATAACCCCACACACAGGCGGGATAAACTGCCACATAGAGGTGTGGGAGGTTAATCTTAGAGGGGCGGCTGGGTTCCCTGGTTGGTTATGTTAGTGAAGGGTTTTGGTAATGGTGTTGGGTTTTGAGGTTAGATTAAGGCTTAGTTGTTGACCTGACCGGTGTACTGGCCTAGTTGTGCTTGTGGGGGAGGGGTTGAGCTGTGGCTCTTTGGTCCCGCCTCTCAACTGTGTGGTGGTGTTGTAGGAGACGAGTCGCTCCATTTAATTATCATTCTTCCATATTTATTATGGCAGAAGTTGTTAGGTAAAGCTATGTGATATTATCATGGCTGTTTTAGATCAATATATATACATATTGGGCATATGAGGGGGACGTTTGACAAGCTGCCGGCTTCCTGTCCTCGTTGAGGCCACTAGCAATAGTGGCCCCTCGGGTAAATATCCCATTTTGAGAGCGTGAAGTCTAGTGCAGTCCCCGTGGTGCAGTGGTAAAACACTCGCCTGGCGCATCGTGAGCGCTTTGTCCTGGGTTCGTATCCTGGCCGGGGAGGATTGGCTGGGCACCAATCCATAACTGTAGCCTCTTCAACCAGCAGCAAACGGGTCTTATTCCAGGGAAAATTAGGATTTAGGACCTGTCTGAAACTATGCTTGCTAGTGCCTTTACAAAAACTCTTTTAAATAAAACAAAATAAAAAATATAATGGCCAACTTCCAGGTACTTGTTTACTACTAGGTGAACAGAGGCATCAGGTTAAGTAAGGAAAGGTGTCCAAATGTGTGTTGCCTCGGAACTTAACCCAGGATCCAGTGGTTGTGGGCCAGAATGTGCTTTGGGATAGGAAGGAGTTGATAAAGACTAACTTGAACTGAAACCTTTGTTTTCCTCCAGCCGGTGGTAGGTACGACACTGGTGCTCGATTCCTGGTTTAACCCTGATGCCGAATGGACCTTGTGGTTTCGTCTGTCGTAAAGCATCGTTATACAATATTTATACAATGCCTAGATTTATACAATGCTTCAAGCATATAGCATTGCCTGAGGTCACAGAAAGGTTGAATTTTTTCAACCTTTCGAGGTGTTGCTAGCTCTATCATTCTCCTGTATCTTCCTGCTATAGGCAGTTTAAGTGTCATTTGGCATATTGTTCCAGATTTTATTTTCATTCCGAAAGCCTATACCTGCAGGGAGCAAACGGCTTTGTTCCATTATTACCCGTAACTATAATAACGACAAAACTGATGTTCTCGTGGACTTATTGTTTATTATGCTGGTACTGTATGTACTCGTCAGCGAATGTAAATGTATTTCACTGTAATGGTAATATCAAAGTCTACTGATATAGAAAATTTACATAGAAAGTCTGTATAATAGCTGTGTTAAAGTTGTGTACAGTATTATAGCATTTTCTTTATGCCTATTACATTGAAAATAGGTAGCGTAATGAGACTGCTGTGGAGGCTCCTCAGGATGTAAAGCCAAATTGGCATTAGTTTTACAGGATTGTATTTTTGCTTCTACTGTATGTTAAATTTAACAGTAATTTCATTCTGAAATCTTTAATGTTAAAAATCATGGTATTTATTTATTTGTTTATTTATTTATTTATCTATATACTGTACAAGAAGGTACATTGGGTTTGTGAAAATACATAGCATAGTACTGTATTTACAATCTTGTAGAGCCACTAGTACGCGCAGCGTTTTGGGCAGGTCATTAATCTAACAGATAATTTTAAGTATGGTAAATTTTGTAATAATTTGTATAAAAAGTAGATATTTCATTCATTCATTTTCTCCTTATTTCAGAGTTTGCATCTTGTGAATTGGCATGAGCGGTGCCTATAGTGGGACCCAAGATGGGGAGGTGCTGGAAGGTTTCTTGTGTCCGTTATGTCTCCAAGACCTCACCTCCATCACACAGCTCCAGGCTCACTTCGAGGAGCAGCATGAATCTGAAGATAAGGCTGTACTCCAGTCACTCAAAGGCAAGCACTCTCTGCGCTCTTCGAGCTACCGAGTCTGTTTAGTGTAATCTTGTAATGGAGTTGTTTTGTTGTGTAAAATAAATAAACCGAGACCATTTTCATAACTAGTAAATCTATTAATTGTGATCCTTGAATTCTAGTCGACGTGGCTGCTTTGGGGTGAAAAGCGTTGATTATGCTATGTCAAAAGTTACTCCTTTTCTAAGGCTTTGCTGAATTCTGATTTTAATGGTGAGGAAACCATTTTTAATAATTTTCTGCTATCAATTCACAATATATTGGTAAATAATGATGATAATAAAATTATTAAAATAATATTGTTCACTATCTCATGTACCTTCATACACTATTTCCCAGAGTAAATATCAAACATATATGGTGACTTGTCACTCTCACATCTCTCCTTCCTCCTGCATCCAACTTTATCATATCCACAGACACTGTCACTGTAGCCTTGCATGTGATATTTCATCCTCCACAAAGAGCACCAATTCATCTCGTTCAGTTATCTCTCATTACGACCGCGTATCTAATGCTTAGTCATCCTATGTGCTGTCATCCACTCCTCTCACAGTGTGAGAGGCGTGTTACAGTTACAATGTTACAGTGTTTTTATACTGTAACTGTACTGTACAGTGTTTCTATGGGGCCTATATTTTTCTGAACAAAAGTCTCTGCAACTGGAAAGAAATGAGCCGTAGAATTTGGTTTTTAATATATTCAGTGGCTTTACCAAGGCTCAACTATTTCTTGTAATCTTCACCCCCTCCATGAACTTGGTCCCAACATCCTAAGCAAATCCACACATTCCCTGCCTCAGCGAGCTCTTCCCTGGAAACACAAACCGAAACTGTCTCTATTTTCCGCTTGTTACAACTTGTAATAAAGTTGTTACTTCTTGGCTTAACGTGTTTATGACATATTAGAACATTACAACTTGCTATATTGGTTGTTATAACTGGTTAGGAGGTGTTAAAACTTGTTCGAACGTTGTACCAACGTCGTAGTTTTGGTGTGTGTTGGGCGAGTTGTTAGTCAAATTGGGTGAGTAAATCTGACATTGTCAAATTGGGCAGGTAAATCTGGCATGAAAAGTGTTACAACTGGGGATTCACCAAATCGAGGCTCATTGAATTGAGATTCCACTTTACATCTTCTGTAAAAATGCTGCCAGACATTCTCTTACACACTTCTCCATCAGATCACATCATCTTTAACTTTTGTTTAATTTCTTACATTGCTGCTACAAATTTGTCAATCTCTGATCCAGTGTCCTTGCTATGTGAACTATCTTGATGTTTGACCATAAGTCTTTATCTCATAATTTCTTACTGAGTAAACCTCTTTTACAGGCTTCTTAAACAAGGCAAAGAAAAAACTACTTAATGAGGATGAGCCAGACTTTGTATCATCAAAAGTTCGCACTCCCTTTGATGGCGACACAGTGGAGTATGAACCAAACAACCCGTGGAACTGGGATCCTCCACCTTTGGGTACTTTTCAGACTTGATTCGTGTAGTACTGAATGTCAGAATTTAACGGGAACTTGTATTGTTGTGTATCTTGAAATTACAAATACATTACATTTCTGTGGTCATTGGAGACATGAGGGAAGGGAGGTATAAATTTGTGATTGATAAGAGGTTTGGTTGTATAATATTACTTATGTAATAGGTAATTAAAAGGGTGAATATTCATTATTTATCAGAGAGGAAGAGGATGACTCTTAGGGATTTTTCCATTGCTGAAGCATTAAACATTTGTAGCATGTTAATTTCATAATACTGTACTGCTTACCGGCGACTCTGCCTCGAGTTCATTAAATACATAAAGATATGATCAAATATTTGATAGATGAGGAAGTATAAGACTGGAGAATATTAAATTATTAAGTAAGGGAATATGTGACGAAATGTTTGATGCCCCTTGGAGAAATTCATTATGGCTAGACATGAATTGGGATGCATGGAGAAGTCTATATGTTGGCATTTGCAGTACAGTACAGTGTACATATTACTGGCGAAATAGAACAACATTCTTTCAACAGGACCTTCGAGGAGTCACACGGCCCTTTTCAAAAAGATAAGAAGTGCAAGAATAGACTCCTTTGTTGCAGAGACCAACAAATTACTCATCAGATTAGACAAACTGCTTAAAGATTTGCCGAATGACCCAGTGAAAAGAAAAGGTGAGTAACGTGTTTATGTACATGCGTGCTATTGTGTGTGGGTATGTGTGCACGTGAGTGTGCTTACGGGGGTTGAGCTCTGGCTTTTTGGTCCTGTCAATCAACTGGTATACAGGTTTCTGAGTCTACTGGGCTCTATCATAACTACATTTGAAACTGTGTATGGAGTCAGCCTCCATCACATCACTGCCTAGTGCATTCCATTTGTTAACTACTCTGACACTGACAAAATTCTTTCTAACGTCTCTAATGTGTGCACATGAGTGTGCATGCAAATGTGTGCATGTCCGCGTGTGTGTGTGTACCAGAAATCGCGTTGAGTAGGCATGGCATATTTTTTTTTTTTTTAACTTGTATCACATACTGTACATGTACAGAATCAGTTTCCTGTATTGTTTCTCAGTAACCCTATTACTACTCAAATATAGATGTTACATGTTACTTAATGCCTTCTATTTTACTGTAACATTTCTTATTGGACCTACTGAGAAACTATTTAGAGTTCAGCAGTATGTTCTGATATACAGTAATACAATTATCTTTAATGATACAACTTCTGATACAAATTACAAATCAAAACTGATGCAGTAAATTTAATTTAGAGATTGCTTCTGTTGCTTTGCCCTACGTCATGTATAAAAAAAAAAAGTGATAATTTGAGATCAATGCAAAAGGTTTATAGCTAATCTGCAGTATTGCCCCTAATGCTGCACCAGTCAACGAACCCCATGAAATGTTCTATTATAGACTAGAGTTAATGACCGTTACAGCTCACGAGCGCAACATTGTCATGTGGGCAGAGGACAAGGATGTACCACTATGTCCATTTTGCGCTCGTTCATTCAACCTGGCTCGTCGCCGCCACCATTGCCGGCTGTGTGGAGGCATCATGTGTGACGAATGTTCCCATTTTCTCACATTTGATTATGCAAGTAAGTTTTTCGATTCTTTGAGTCATTTTGGGCACAAATTGCAATATCTTGGGAAAGCTCTAATTATTTTACATTAAATAAAAGTTAGATATGAATGCTACTAAGTAATAGTTTTTAAAGAGAAGGAATTGAAATGTTAGAGTTGGCTTTATTGTCTGAAATATATAAATATTTCTCTTCAGCAGGAAAATTAAGATGAGCTTTTAGCCATTGAAGTGGATTACTAATCTGAAGTACTGTGCACTTGAAATACACCACAGTCTTAACAGGACATAAATAAGTAAAACTAGAAAGAGAATAAATAGTACATATAGAGTAAACAGATTATGGTAAATATATTATATATATATATATATATACTGTAAATATATATTACTGTATTTATATATATACTGTGCAATGAGGTAGGGGTAGGAGAAGAAAAGATTTAAAGTGTTCAGTGAGAATCCACAAGGTCTTCTCTGAATGCTCTTTGTTTTCTTCTTCGAGGATGTGGGTCCCTGCAATTGCACCAGAGATTGTACCCCTACATATACTATCTACATAATTTTATATATATACACAGTATATATATAAAATTGATTTAGTTTATTTAATTTATTTTAGGAAAGCTTGTAAGTCCAGTTCACCAAGGGAGCCAAGACGCAATGTCAGCGTTGAGTATTAGCAGTGGGGCAGGCTCGGGTATGTCTTCTCTCCTCTCGGGCATCTCGGGTCTCCGTCGTTCTGGTTCACAGGGCTCCCTTAATTCCCTACTCTCTGTGATGGATTCTATGACAGCAGAACAACATTTTCGTACTTGCGCGCACTGTATGACGGTAGGAACATTCATCCCATGTGTTATATTTGGATTGGTTCTTGCCAACATAAAACTAATTCGAATACTATTTTAAACTTGCATTTCATTGTGCTATATTGTTTCGTATATTTTATTGTATTCTTGTGTTGACATGCAACACAATTTTATTGTATTCTTGATGATTATTTTAATTTAAAACATTTCTTGTGTTATAGAGGAATCTATATTTTCACTCGTTTTGCTAACACAGGTAATAGTTATTGTCATTATGTCGTTACCATTCCATTTATGTAGGCTGGATTAATAATAGAATTGCAGTTATAGATAATAGGTTGACATAGTTTAAATATTAACTTACATTGAGGATACCCCTCATTGAATCCTCTCGATGCATTCACTATCTTACATTCCTTTCATTGGCAGCGCCTTCAAGCCAGAGACAGCCAAGTAGAGCAGCGCATGTCAAAGCCAACACTTTCCCTCTACTATGAAAAATTGATGGAATATAGATCTCAAATTGAGAGCCTTTTGCCACAGTTTATACATATGGCAGAGTCGTTAAGGTAAGGTAACGACATGTGTTGTTGGAACTATGAAATACTCTAGTGGTTAAGGTAAGGGCTTAACATATGTAGTGGAAATTACTGTATATATATTCCAAACCACTATTGAGCAGGAAGCTTTGTGATGCTACTCAATTTCTTGGGTTGTGACTGGAGAAAGTATAGTACCTGTACAACGGTTGCACGAGTCTGCAGACCAGTTCTTTGTAAACTGGTTACCTGCGATGATCACCTGCAGTTACTGTACTACCTATACTCTCATCCCCCACACAAACATTGTGTAGGTTACTAAGAGAGTGTGTGATTACTTCAGATGTACTCAAAAAATTAGTCTCTCTGATATAATAATGCACATTGTTAAGAACAGGAAGCCATGCCTAGGTTTATATCAAGGTCCCCCATAGGTTCAATGAGAGTATGCACTCAATATAAGAATGTCTGGTTGATTGTTATGCCGGTTCTAATAGCTGAATTTGAGATCAGTAACTGGAGACTTATTTACCAAGTCATTGACCGTCAAACCTGGAATGCAGACGTTATTGAGTTAAACATTCTGGCGGGTATTGAACTGGAGGCTACTATTGGGTTTGATGTGGCATAGCATCCAGCCCGCCCACCATCTAGCCTGCTTGTCCCCCTGAATATCACTAAAAAGTTACCAACAATTTAACAACCCTGGATTTAGTGGTGCCCCATTAAATGGATGTTGTACGGGTTTTCTCCAGAATGTATCTTCTTAAGGTTATCTTAAGATGATTTCGAGGCTTTAGTGTCCCCGCGGCCCGGTCCTCGACCAGGCCTCCACCCCCAGGAAGCAGCCCGTGACAGCTGACTAACTCCCAGGTACCTATTTACTGCTAGGTAACAGGGGCATTCAGGGTGAAAGAAACTTTGCCCATTTGTTTCTGCCTCGTGCGGGAATCGAACCCGCGCCACAGAATTACGAGTCCTGCGCGCTATCCACCAGGCTACGAGGCCCCCTGTAACCTTCAACTGTTTCATAAATCCCAGGTACCTGTTTACTCCTAGGTGAATAGAGGCACAGGTGAAAGGAGATGTGTCCAACTATTTTTTAAGTGCACTATGATGAACCATGTAAGTAAAGAATGGGCAGTGATGCCTTTATAAAAGCATGTAAGTGTGCCATACAGTTAGTCACATATTATGCAGATATGTGGTATACCACATAACTGGTGTACTACATAACTGCACCACATACCAAGTGTGGATGGTGGAGAGGGTTACTGTGAGCCCTACACGTGTGCCTTATACCATATTCAGCTTTATGATTATGGCATGAATTAACTGCTCTTAACTCCCTTTCCTGGACAGCAATGAATCACCTTTAATTCATTTGTGAATTTTAATGTTACAAAATATTTTTGGATGCCATATTTACAACAACCTGTTGAGTGTACAAGGGCTCGATGGGCAATCCTGGATGCAATGCATTGTTTGTGGGAAGTGGCACGAGCCTGTTGAAACTAGCCATCCCTACTTCATTTTAGTGGAGACCATCTTTGTTGAATAAGTGGTACTGGTTAGAGAAATTAACCTCAATATTTATTATGTACATTAGTCTCATTTTTGCAAGCAGAGACTTTATGCAGTTATTAAGATTGATGTCTTCGTTGAACACCTTCTGTCTTACAATGGGGATGAATGACTGAAATTAAAATGTTATTACTGTGCTTTTATCTTTAAGGTAGACCCATCTGAACGTCAACAATTATTTTGACTTCATCCTTATCTTGTAGATTGTTCCTTTATTAATGCAGTAATAGTAAGTATTATTTTTTGCACTTTTGAATACCTCATCTTCAGCATCTGTAGTGTCATCAATTAGGGTGCTTTCAGGGTGCTTAGCTCCTTTTCTACATACGACCCACCAGCTATCTAGATGGGTCTCCTTGTACCTCACCTTGTGGTAGTTCTGTACTGACACCTGTACAGAGTTCACTCAGTCTGTATGCCTTGTGTGTACAATGCTTGAATAAAGGTTTAAATCTGGACCATCTTTAAACAGATCAGAATAAGCATATGACTACTGAGAATGCTAAGATGTATATACCTTACCTTGAGGTTACCTTGAGGTGCTTCCGGGGCTTAGCGTCCCCGCGGCCTGGTCGTCGACCAGGCCTCCTGGTTGCCGGACTGATCAACCAGGCTGTTGGACGCGGCTGCTCGCAGCCTAACGTACGAGTCACAGCCTGGTTGATCAGGTATCCTTTGGAGGATATATCTTCCAAATATCCTCGTAAGACAGGCACACCTCACAAGCTATCAATGCAGAACATACAATTTCAGATGTGGTGAAACTACATACAGCCTACGGGATGCCGAGGAGCTGAGGATCAAGATTCTTAAGAAAGGTGACAGTCTCAACTCCATGGCCCAGCGTGTGCGGACTCTTGGTAGCACCACAGGGCAAGATGTGACAGATGCAGCTGTGAGCAACGTACCTCCTCCAGGCCCACGACAAGAGCTTCTTCAACGCAGGATACAATCAACCGCAACAGGATTTCTTAAAGAGCGTATTCTTAGCCTACCCAAGCTTCCCAGCCACCAGGAGTTGAAGGAACTGCAAGAGAGGAGGAGGTCAGTTAATGAATCTTTTAAACATGGCATTTTATTCATTCATTATGCATTCGGTGATCTTTTAGCATTTATTTTAATAACCAATGCTGCACTTATCAGCAGGAAATATGAGTTTTCAGTTTAGTAGTTGATATTCATATATGCTTTTCATGTATCTTATACATTTTATCATTCATCTCTAAATGTTATCAAAGCTATTAAAATGAAAGGAAGCAATCTGAAAAAGTGAATTTGGAATGTCTCAGTGAAAGCTTTTTGCATTATTAGATATGGTAGCCACAATGTACTGAGTTAGAAAAAGTAAATTACTGAAGTAAAGAGTGTTTAAATTTTTCATGTGGGATAGGTAAATTGTTAATCAGGATGAGATTGAAGGCAGGTTGATACATAGCGTTAATATAATAATGACAGATTTGAAGCTGAAGCACGATTAGCAGCAGAGAAGGAAGCATTACGCAAAGCTGAGGAGCATGCTGCCGAGATCTTACGACGCCGTGACAGAGACTCGAGAGACTCGCCACGCTCCACACCGTCACGCTCCAGTAGCGTCACGCCTCCGTCTTTTGCCAGTCTTAAGAAACGCCAAGAGGAAGTAAGTAGCTTTAAAAGTAATAAATGGATTAAATTAATTTATCAAAACTTTAATGAAGAGCTTAACATTATGGCATTGACCCCTCAAACTGCACACCATTTTTTAGGTAGATTTCCTGGTGCACATAAAACAAAATTCTTTCTCCTTTTTATATTTAAAACTTCTCTTTCTGATGTCTGGAAAAAGAATCTAATAATTTTAGTTTGGCTGTAGTGAGGTGAAGAAATGTCAAAAACATCAAATTCTGAGAATTAATTTTCAAATCAACTATTTGTAATAGATTTCTCCTCATTAATATTATCATGGTCCATGAAAATCCTTGAAATTTTGTTTGACAATGGTGCTGAACATAGGCATCAGTAAATGGATGGTGAAGCACCTACCATCTTCTTCAGGTTATCTTGAGATGATTTCGGGGCTTTAGTGTCCCCGCTGCCCGGTCCTCGACCAGGCCTCCACCCCCAGGAAGCAGTCCGCGACAGCTGACTAACACCCAGGTACCTATTTTACTGCTCGGTAACAGAGGCATAGGGTGAAAGAAACTCTGCCCATTGTTTCTCGCCGGCGCCTGGGATAGAACCCAGGACCACAGGATCACAAGTCCAGCGTGCTGTCCGCTCGGCCGACCGGCTCCCTCGACCATGGTGCCAGTATTTTGTAATATTGTGCAAAAAGGCAATTAGGGCTTTCAGAATTTTTCCCAATATGGCAAATGATTGCCAGAGATTTCTAGTGTCAAATGATTGATTGATTATACCAACCAGGAGATGGCACAGGCATGAATAGCCCATAAAGTGTCAAATGATTTCCACAGGTGACAGGAGCATTGTTATTACTAGAGGGCAACAGGAGCAGTTTAGGGGTTAATGGCAATATATTGGATATATTAATATACTGTACTATACTAATATATTCATTTATACGGGGCCTGAAGTGCAGTGCTCTACGTTCTTGGCTCGCAACCTGAGGATCCCTTGCTTGGTCTCCCAGGCAGATGACCTGCGGCTGGGCTTGTTTCTTGGAACCTGATACCCCTGTTCACCTAGCAGTAAATAGGTACCCAGGAATTGGGCATCTGTTGTGGGTTGCCTCCTGGGGAAGGTCAGTATTTGACCGGGGGGAAGGGAGGGGTAGGGGACATCAATAGGCCTACCAGGCTTCCTGTCCCTAGCTATAGGAAACCATAAGATGAACCCATAGACTTCGGTAATACGTTTATTGCTTGTGATGTGTGTCTATGTATGTATTAACACGATGTACTGAACGGGGTGAGAATAGCTTGAGCTACCTCATCCCTTTGTGTGTATTTTACCTCAATAAACTTATTTCAATTTCATTTTCAACCCATAGACAGTTTTAAAGCCAGGAAAAGTTTTCTGAAATAACTAGCGTACAAGAAATTTTTTTTTAATATATATAATTGGTCTCGACTGCTATTCCTAATTAATAAATGAGAAATGATACTAAAAGTGTGTCTCATGATTCCACATTGTGTTTCAGTATTTATGACTAAAATATAATTATATGATGTTAGTCTAAAGGGGTCAAGAGTGACTTGTTTTCAGCATCAAATAGTGAGGAAAGATTTTATTATTTAAATTTGTTCTCATTTTACTGAGAAATACAATATTGTAAATACTACAGAAAATACTTTGCAGATTGTTAGAAAATATACAAGTGGTAAAAAAAAAATATTTGCGTCACCCTTAGCTGACAAATAATTTACATTTTACGGCATTCATTTTTTGTTTAGGTGTGATGTTCTGATCGTGTGCAGAGAATGTACCAATAATGTGGAAAAAACAAATAAGCCAGCCCACACACACACACACACACACACATGAAATTACAGTATTTCCAATATTTAATTATGTGTAAGAATGTTCCATTTTCATTACCAATAATACTGTAGGAAAATATTTTATTTACCTAATTTACATAATTATAGAGTACAAGGATTTGGGTAGATTTTGGTAAATGTACATTTCAGGTTTTGGTCAAATTTTGCTATAGAGAGAGTATACTCTGGATTTGAAAATTAGTTTAATTTAATTTCATATGTGTGGGTTGGGTTATTCTAATCATATATAGTTCTGATTATAGCACACATTAAATTTTCCTTTCATCTTGATGTGAATTTTTAAAACAGTGACTTGTTCCAAACAGGTACTGGTTGACACAGGCTGGGGAGCCAATTCTTCAGCTCACAACGTAACCGAGACGGATGAGCCCATGATCCAACAGATGAATATTATTAGGAATTATATCAAACAAGCTAGGTGAGTAGTGTTGTTATTACTCACCATAGTCGTAATTCAAGTGGAGCATGACTTCTTCCTGACCATTTTTGCTCTTGTGAATTTGGATATTGATACGGTGACTAAGGCATGGGCTAGGCAGGAATTTTTAGTTCCTTTATGGTATAAAGGCCCTAAAAACAATTTGTGATCCAGGGCCCCTGATAGTTTGTAAGTTTGAAAAGTTTGATGGTGTGAAAATTTGTTCGAATCCTTGTCACGGCCCTTGTGGATTTGTTCATTTGATGCGTCACGCTATTGTGATTTCTGTGTGTAGTGTAGTGTAGTTTGTAGGTGTTGGGAGCCACATACAAGTCTCAACCCCGCAACACCGCATAAGTGCTGTTGCCGGAAAAACTTAAAATAAGCATATGTGAATCCCGACTCTTTGATTGGCCTTGAACAATAACCCGAGGTATCCCTCCAATTCCCCCTTGTACTTGGACCTGGGCCCAACTGGCCAATGCTGCCGTGCATGGTTTTGATACTGATAAGAGTTGGGAGCGTTTGGTACGCTTGTTTTAACCTTGTAAAACTGATGACTGATGTGCTTTATTTTGTGAGACAAATGATGGAGGAACTGGAGACAGATGTGGAAATATATGGCAGAAGTAAACTGACCAGTTAATTCTTAGATTTATTGACACTTATTATAATTTTTACAGTTATTACAATTACTACATAACAGAATACAATACATCTATTACATTGTGACTTTTTTTTAATAAAATAGTCTCTAGTTATGGAAGTGCACTGTAGATGATTTGACTAGTGAAGAGGATGTCTAAGCTCTTTTGTAACTGGGACAGGTAGGACAGTAAACATTGCTCAACATTATATATATATTTGATATAATGGTTACAGTAGCTTGTTGTATGGCATGCCAGAGTTGTCATAATGGGAGGCTGTAGAATGCAGGTGGTGGCTATGTCAAGACACTGCTGGGTCCGTGGAGTATAGCTTTAGACTAAGTTCGTCTGGTGAGATGGCTGGGCCAAAGCAGGTCATCAGTGGTGTCGCTCCTTGCTGGTCAGTGGTGGTGGTACTGCTGGTGTGATCTGGTGGTGATTATCTCAGTGCTCTTTTCCCACAACCCTATATATGTGGTCCATTGCCGAGAGCTGATCACGAGTGTGGACATTGCGGTAATTGCTCTGGGCTGACCATTGGAGCTGGTTGTGGATCAGCTAGTTTTAAGTGAATGGGGTTTAGACTGAATCATCTGTGGAGTCATTTGGCCTTTTTGATGCTTCATTTTCTTCGAACCTTAAAGTTGTCTGTAGAGCTTTACGTACTTGCTGGATGCTTTTCTGGTGAAGGTGACGATAACAGTCCCCTGTTTATCCTGTTTATTCCCCCCCCCACACACACACACACACACACACACAGACGATAATAGTAGGCCAAACAGGACTCCTGCAAGTGATGTGGTCCAGTAATGGGGTGCTATCTCAGGTGAGATAGTGGTGGTGGTGGTGGTGGTACTGCTGGTGGTGGTGGTGGTACTGCTGGTGGTGATAGTGGTGGTGGTACGGTGAGATAGCTTCAGGGATTCACCGGGGCTCTACCAGAAAGAGGCATTTCACTCCATTCAATGCTGGGTTTTTAATAATGGTTAGAACTTTAATTTTGTTGCTTGTTGATATAATGAACCTTTTGGAATGTTGGATACTTACATTTGTATGTTTAAAACAGAAGTCATTTAGGTAATAATTTTAACAGTAGATTTTGAATGTAAATAAAATGTATTTTTGACAGTTCAGTAGACTGTAAAAAATTTTTTTATTGCATCATGTTGTAAAATATTGTCTTACAGCATGATGGCCATAACTAGTTGCTTGTAAAACAGTGTTTTACATCATGATATTCATGAATTTGTTTCCTAGATAGAGGGGGGCAATGATTTTAAGTGTTGAGTTTCATATGCTAGCATAACTGTTGGTCTTTCAGGGAAGCAAGTCGGTACGATGATGTGCCATTGCTGGAAGCTAACCTACGAGAGCTGCAAGAGGAGTATAAAAAACAACAGAGACTCATGAATCCATTAGTGAACGTCATGATGACAGCTTATCAATACTCACTCAGTTTGTGTACGTGAATGAGTGTACCGACTCAACAGTGCATGGAAACGAGCATTCTAATGACTTGTACAAAGTTTTCATCTTGTTGACAAGATTTTTGTGGAACGCGTTGTCAGAATTCCGAATTCTGGACAGGGTTTTCTTCTGTAAGTACAGTAAAGGCATAACCAGGCTGTCTGATCTGTCTATCCTTGTTTCTGTTATCGAGTTTTAGATTTAGGCATCATTAAGCCTTCATTATAAAAAAAAAGTAAAACAATAGCGACTTCAAAATTTGCCATTACATGTATATGCAATTGAAATTTTTTTTAATATGGTATAAACATTTTTATGTGCTATTTAATGCTGTTATAAGATCAGCACCTCTGAACTTTTAAGTTGGTAGTGAAGGCCACAGAAATGGCAGGAACTTCTTTCATGACACCTTCTTATCTTGAGAGGATTTCGGGGCTTTAGTGTCCCCTGCGGCCCGGTCCTCAACCAGGGCTTCCATCAAGTGAACTAGCTCGTACCTTTGATATTAGCGGATGAGTCGTACAAGAGCCAAAGTAACAAGGTATTTCTTAACATAAGTATTACAGTTTTAATTCACATTTTTGCACTTTATATCTTGGTCTTTTTATACTGTACGTTAAAAGTACAGTGCTATAGCCTGGTAAGTGAGTGTCTAAGTGATGTGCTCGTAAAAAATGTGTGTCAAATGGAAAGGTAAGTGTTTTTTATGTGAGAAAAAGTGCTGTTTTCTAGGGGTAACTGCATTATATGTGTGAGAAAAAGTGCTGTTTTCTATGGTAACTGCATTATGTGAGAAAAAGTGCTGTTTTCTATGGCAACTGCATTATATGTAAGAAAAAGTGCTGTTTTCTATGGTAACTGCATTATATGTGAGAAAGACCTGTTTTCTAGGGTAAGTGCATTATATGTGCAAACATAGGCAGGCAAATTTGGGGAAGGTGGCGTGTGTGTTCGCTGTCCTGGATCGTAGCCGGGTTGGTTCTCACCACTGACCAATGCCTGTATTCCATACTAAGTACGTGGTTATATTTCATAAATAATGTAAATATATTTTGATCAATCGTTGATTTGGCTGGGCTTCATTGAAACGTTTACCTCGGAAGATAGGGAAGAGCGGTAGCTCTGCATACATCAATATTAGAGGTTGAATGTTGTATTCGACAAGGTGCTTGCATATGCAGGGTTGTCATTTTAAAGCAACTAAAAATCAATTTTCCCATTGTGCTTTCCCATGTTTATTTTACTGTCATGCCTTCCATCATCTTTATATATATATATATATAGATATATAACAGTGAAAGGACTCGTCGTTATGAAATGCACTTTCAGTTATTTAATATCATCTTCGTATCGTGTGTGTGTGTGTGCGTGTGTACTCACCTATTTGTGCTTGCGGGGGTTGAGCTTTGGCTCTTTGGTCCCGCCTCTCAACTGTCAATCAACTGGTGTACAGATTCGTGTGTGTGTGTGTGTGTGTGTGTGTGTGTGTGTGGGGATTGTAGCAATGTGAACATGTCTGTGATTCTGTGCACCTCTCTTCCTCTATGTGCTGGTAGTGACAACCCATCAAGCATGTGCACTATTATAGTAAGAACATAATCTAAGGAAAGTAAGACTATGCAAATTAATTTTAAAGTCAGATTAATTTTCAAAGTCAAGTAATAATGGTATCCTGAATAAACTTCATGATTGATTCCAAATTCACTTTCTTCTGTATAAATCTTTTTTTTTTTTTTTTGTTATATAGTTTCACTTAATACTTATTGTTGATGTACATTATAAATTATGCAGGCGATGAGTCACAATAACGTGGCTAAAGTATGTTGACCAGACCACACACTAGAAGGTGAAGGGACGACGATGTTTCGGTCCGTCCTGGACCATTCTCAAGTCGATTGATAAATTATGTATATGCATATATGTAATTTTTCAATGTACAGTATATAAATATATAATATATATATAATACTGTATATATATATACTTTTTTATTGCATGCACGCACATTCGCTCAGTCCCATCCATCACACTTCATTCAAATATTATTTAAGAATCTAAACAAGAAATCTTTCTGAATGCTGTTCAAAGGCTAAGTAACACTAGTTTTGGAGTATGCAGCACCAGCATAGAGCCCCTCATCTTAGGAAACACAAAACAGAAGAATTATATAAAAGCTCATTGATTGATAATGAGACTTACTAGAAATTTGATATTGAAGCTGTTAGTATAGGCTCAAAAAAGCTAAAACTTCAAACACTGGAATAGAGAAGAACCAGAGTAGGCCTAATTTTGACAAAATACTAAATCATAGATGTCATGAACTAAGACTGTGCCAGATAAAGTCATTGAAGGAAACTACTGGCCTAGTTGAGCCACAGGGAAATTAGTAAATATGCATTCAGTGAACCGTCGTACACTAATTCAAATTTTACGATGAATTTGACGTCGCATGCCAAAAACTTCATACTCTAGGGCAGTCGTCAACCGAGATTGAAAGGTGGCAATGGACAGGATGTACAGGAAATGTACCTGTACCTGTACCTGGGTGCAGGTACAGTTCAGAATTTAGCATATGACAGTGAAAGTTATGAGAATAGTTGACTCCAGATTCTTGAATGTGAAGTAGTCGAGCCCAAGAATTGTTCCTGCTTGTATGTGCTATTAGGTATGCACTATTTGATAAGCATTCACTCATTCTGTACATACATCAACATAAAGCAATGTAAGGTCACATAATTAGAATTTGGGTATACCAAAGATTACTGTATTGAAAACTCGTGAAATGTTTTTTGCATCTTTATATATATATACTGTTTCTGACATAACAAAATACTGTACAACTTTATCAATTGTGCCTAAACTAATTTTAACATTCTTTTACTCTCCTCTGCTTCTTACAACATATTATATGACATGTAATACAATTAAAAAAGTGCTGATACAGTGTTTCTTGTATTTAAGTACTTTTCCTAGATGATATCTTCAACATTCCAAGCACCAAATATCATAAATTGTTTCCATACTTTATTACCTTCTTATTTAACATGATCAAAGATATAAGCCATCATCTTTATTTACTGATTATTATTGTTTGTATGATGTGATTGAGTTGTATGACTGCAAAGAAGAAAATATAAATTGTGAAACCTGCAATGAATAAATTGTAAAAGGTTGAACTTCATTTGAGGAAATTAAAAAATTTGTGATGTATACAAATTTACAAATGGTCACTATTGTAAACCTTGAGGTTACCTTGAGGTGCTTCAGGGGCTTAGCGTTCCCGCTGCCCGGTCGTCAACGAGGCCTCAAGGTTGCTGGACTGATCAACCAGGCTGTTGGACGCAGCTGCTCGCAGCCTGACGTACGAATCACAGCCTGGTTGATCAGGTATCCTTTAGAGGTGCTTATCCAGTTCTCTCTTGAACACTGTGAGGGGTCGGCCAGTTATGCCCCTTGAACTTGGTTAAAATGATTTAAGAAAATATTGTTGAAGTGTTAATGAATATGGATTAGCTTGTAAATCTTTCATTTAGAAAGTTTTACAGCAATTTTGGTACAATAATTTTGAAAAAAAGGTACTTTGAGATGACATGCATACAAATTTAGAATTCATTGCAACCCTGGAAACACAAACCGAAACTGTCTCTATTTTCCGCTTGTTACAACTTGTAATAAAGTTGCTACATCTTGGCTTAACGTGTTTATGACGTATTAGAACGTTGTTACAACTTGCTATATTGGTTGTTATAACTGGTAAGGATGTGTTAAAACTTGTTCGAACGTTGTACCAACGTCGTAGTTTTGGTGTGTGTTTGGCAGGAAACAACATTGTGTATAATTTAAAAGTCATTTCAAGAAGTCTTCACAGTAGCAGGAGTCAACCTGAAATTGTTCCCTGGGGTCAAGGGGACTGAGTGTGCCGTCATCCTGATTTACATATAATCAGTATGATAGCTTATCCAGTTGTAACCAAGGAAGGCAGCCTGTGCAGGCGATGAGTCACAATAACGTGGCTGAAATATGTTGACCAGACTACACACTAGAAAGTGAAGGGACGACGACATTTCGGTCCGTCCCGGACCACGATCAACTTGAGAATGGTCGAGGACAGACTGAAACGTCGTCGTCCCTTCACTTTCTAGTGTGTGGTCTGGTCAACAAGGCAGCCTGTCTTTGGCACCATTAATGACCAGGTTTTAACAGTGCTCTCTGTCCCAACTGCCCGCACCACTGCTCCACAAGATCTATTGCACTTTACTATTCAATCAGTAGAGATTTTAACACCCTATACTATTGTAATAGAATTTTAAATGTTAGAATAATTTAGTGACTTTCTTATTAAAGTAACATAATTATTCAAGTATTCATTATTAACACTGATAGTCCTACCTCTCCACACATTCCCAACAGTAAGTTTTCTGGGCTTCCCGAGATGCTCACATGCCACTCGGTGATGCAACAAATATTTACAATAATTTTAAGTTTTCAAAGTTTGTTGTTAAAACTAAATTTGATGTCAAAATGCTTGCCAAACAAATTTTCGAAATATACGAAAACAAGTGTATTATAATAGATCATCGGCAATAGTGATGAATACGCGAGTGTTTATGAATAGCAGTCAGATGATGCATTTTAAAAGTCATTCGAACCTTTACTGTCGGACAATGGATGTCGTGTTTTAGCTTCATTAAAATGCAAAAGTATTAAACCAAGCCATTAAATGGAACTTGGTACTACTTCCTTATAGAAAAATAAAGGTGCAATTCATACACTAAAAGTACCATTTTACAAAATAAACAAAGGACCCAGAATTTGTCAACACCACTCCTCTAAATATACCCGGCAAATAAAATTAATAAGACTTCTTATTATGTTCAAGAGGGAACTTGACCAAAACCTTCAAAAGTGTTCCTGGTCAGTGAGGCTGTGAAGCTTGTATCAGATTGTGAGCTTCAAGCACCAAGAGTGTCTGACTGGTCTGATCAGAGACAGAGCCACAGGTTACATCCTGGGAATTTGGCAGTCATTTACAAAGGGGACGGTGATAAACCGAACAGGACTTCTTGTTCCTAACAAAGGGGAAACCATAAACCAAGATGCTGTAAAAATTTGTACCTTTTGCAACTCTTATGCATTAGAACTACAATATTAACACTTCAAAATGATTTCTAGCACAGTTTCCAGATTTATTATAAAATATAAATGATATGTTTTGAGGATTAGTCTTTATGTATTCATACACATGCAATTCATTTATACTTATATCTCTCTTTAATTTTATTAAGAAAGTGGGAAAGTTTTGCAAATAGAGATTTGGACAATGTTGTTAGATTCAAATTTGTTTAATGCCTTGATTTTAGGGATTTGGCATAAAGGAACAGACTGTATTTTGTGTGTTGTGATGGTGCCTAATAGTGATAAGTTATAAAAAAGCATCATGATAAGTTTTGCTTTTATAGGATGAAAAAAAAGGCAGGATAAATTGAGTTAAATGCTTGAGTTGAAAATGTGTTTACAATCTGTTGCCAGTAATATTATCCCTTACCAGGAATTGCCTAAATATTGGCAGGATTCAGGTCTCCACAAACTAAAACTTTGTACACCGGTAGAAATAACGACGACACTGTAAATGTATAAACAGTCATAACCCCAACTGTGTTAGTTTTTATATACAACTTTAGAGTATACTCAGTGTACTGGTGTAAAAAGAAAAAAAACAGTAGTAAAGATATATTTTATCATAAATGGATGAAAGATTAATGATACTAATGCCTATAGAGTAAGAATAGGACAAGATTGCCAGTCCTTGGGCACTTGAGCCACTTTAACCTTTTTATTCCACTATCAAAAAGATCATTTTTTGACAAATCTATGGCATTAAGGTTTATAAAATTAGACAACAATGAAGTCTATTGAAGTAATATCTTTCAAGATATGTGTCTGTCATTCCCAATGATTTGGTCTGGAGCAAGACGATGGCCACCTTGGCATCAATGGTCAAACTTGACAAAAGTAATATTACTAGTATAATCAGGTGTGTTATTGTTATTGCTACTTTTAATATCTTTAAACATATTATAATATTTATTTACATTATAATTCAATGTCAGGTCATGCTGATATTGGATTACTATTGATGAATATTAAAACATCCTTAAATATATTCTACTCAATGTATAAAAATGTAATACTGTATTAATTTTAATCACCAAGACTGAATAATTATAACTGGGATCGGGCCAGCATTTATGTTTACGTTTGCCTAGTCTCCTTCAGGTCCCATCTTAAACACATCAGCTATACAAAAATGTGGGACTGACAATTTTCTCTAACCTGTGATTCACATTTTTGAAGTTTCCTTTTAGATATCATTCATGCTGGCATATAAAACTAATGTGCAGGCATTTCATGCCATATTCACAGGCGACATATTGGCATGCACACACCTTGTATCCACAGGCTTTTCAACGCTGTACTGTAAGCACATTTTGTGATAACATCACCATACATTTGGATCAGGTTCTAATATACCTGGTTGATGGGGTTCTGGGAGTTCTTCTACTCCCCAAGCCCGGCCCGAGGCCAGGCTCGACTTGTGAGAGTTTGGTCCACCAGGCTGTTGCTTGGAGCGGCCCGCAGGCCCACATACCCACCACAGCCCGGTTGGTCCGGCACTCCTTGGAGGAGTTTAGTAATACTAATAAGCCTGTCATTTTGGCAGCTCGCCAGTAACTTCTTCCTACTCCTGTTACTGGTGCCATATTCTTAAGAAGACCAAACAAATTTTTAGGGTAAGAAAAGTATTTATTTAAATCTTGTTTGTTTTATCCAAGATACACATGATACCCAGAAGTCTTGTCCATATGGGCCCGACCTCTTCGGATGCAGTACGGTATATATTAGGCAACAGTTTTGTTGCCTAATATAGCTGGGAGTGGCTGATGATTGGCAACTTTACAATAATGTAAACTTACGAGGAAAAGAAGCAAAATCATAATCAGTTTATACAGTTTTAATTATGGGGTATATATTCTTGCATGATCAAACATTACAGAATTACTAGTGTACTGGTACTGTATAAATTACTGTATTACTAATCCAGATATGTTTTGTGATACTTTTGGATCTGATTAGCCTTTTTGTTAGTAGATTTTACAATATTATACAAATTCATTGTTTTACTTTAGGAACCTTGTTATGATCTCAGATTTTTAAACTGTTTCACATTGGCTTTGCCGAAGGTCGTCTACTGGGCGATTTTGTATGTACAGTAATCGGAAATTTTCACTCAATATCATCTCATCTAACCATACTCTGTTCATTTAAATTTTCAAGCATAACTTCTCATTCATGGTATAAAGATATTTATTGTTTAGACTCTGCTTTGTTGTAGAATCAAATGAAAGTAGACAAATGGTGTTTGGTGGTAATAAAATTAATTTTCTTGTAAGTGTTAAGAAACTAATTTTTTTTAGATTGTAGATTGACCAATGTAATAAAGACTACATCATTCCAAATTTGTTATACAATGATTATTCTATGATAATTGCTATTTGTACAGTATAATGAATTATCTTTGGTCAGCAATAAAAACCTAATTATGCAACTAAGTTCTATTCTGTTATTCCTATTATACAAAGTCTAAAATTGACTGCTTAGTCTCCCGAGTTTAATAACATTCGTCAGTGTTCACTATACACACAGGAATTGGTATATCGTTCTCTGCCAATGACAGGAGGCCTGTGCATGGTTCATCAAAGTACTCCTAGCCAAAAGTGAAGCTGCTGTTGTGTGGCCACCCATCCAGTTACTGACCAGACTCGATGGCACACATCCTAAGTAAGAAAGATATACATCATGCATAGTCTCGGTTAATTCCAGCACAGTACTGCTAGATTTCTCCATGTTTTCTTCCACTATGCAATGCTTCCACTTCCTACTATGCATTGTCCGGTCATTTATTTCACTTGCAAACACAAGGCATACATTTCATGGTATATATAAACTTAAAGTGTTTTGGGTTATTTATTTTTCATTATCATTCAAAGTTTGATTACAGTTTTGTTTGAACATAAATGTTGCTGTTTTAGCTGTGCACATGGGCAATACTGACCCTAAGAGAATCACAACCAGATGAGTTGGTTAGATATAACAAAAATTGTTGGCAAACTGCCCAAATCTTGAAAGCATCTCTAGAGTAAGATCCTGCATAATCATGGCCAGAAAACATTGTATGTTCACTGTAATTATATGAAAACATATGTTTTCAGTTTTCATGATCACTAATATGTAAGTTAAAGATTATGGGTAAAGTGTGTGTAGTGTGTGATTTAACTAACATTGGGTCATTTGTGGAATGCAAAAGCTAACAATGAATTATTATACAGTACCAATCTCCCTCATATTCTCATGGACATGTGTATACAGTGTGTAATGAACATGGCTCAACTTCCCTGCACAGACAAGGAGGCTGCACAAGCTTCAATATTAAGTAAATAGCTGTAAAATGGCTTCATATTCAGCGGTGTCTGATGTCTGAGCTGGCGTGACTCCCGACATGGCTAGCACCCACACCCACTGGCTGGTTACCTGTGACATCCGTGGGAACGTCACTTTGAGTCCATCCGCTCCATCCATAAACTGAAAAAAAATGTTCCCAGATGTGAATATTGTCGATTTTAGCGTGAAGTATAATTTTAAAAAGAAATTTCAACATTATTGAGCATATTAAAGCATTCACATTTTCAGAAAGTTAACAAGTATTGGATATACTGTAACGTGGAGCCAAGGAGCATTAAAAGACAAATCTAGAACAATGCCATGTTCATTAACATTGTTCATGTTCATGTTCAATAACATTAACAGATTCAGCAAGCTTTTATGTTCATTAACAATGTAAAGTAATGTGATTACAGTCGGCAAAAGTCCAAACAAATTTTCAGTCAGAAAGGCATTACAATACTGAATGGAATATATAGTCGAGAGTCTCCTCTTTTATCAAGGTTCCAGGCTTGGCTAACATATCTTACTTAAGGGGAAAGCAAAGCAGCTATATATATATATATAGCTGCTTTATGGCAAGATCTAGACAAAAATAAGGCATTTTCTTCATAATTCTTAACTATTCTCATTGGGTTCTTCAAGTGTTCTAACTTAACTATTCTCACCTAGGTTTTTCCATAACAAATCTTTTTGGAAATGGTACAATTGAAAACAATACTGACAACATTATTATTCAGATATTTTCAATTGTCACCCCCCATGAAAGTAGAGATTTTATAAACAATATACTTACTTGTAAGTACTTTTCAGACTTTTATTCTGTTTTCAGTGATAAATGAAAATTGGATAAATGTGACAGGGGCAAGTAATGGATGACTGCTATTTTGAATATCTAATTTAGTTTCCTATACTGCTCTCTTGTCTGGTCAATTGCCTCTCCACCCTGTACAATTTAGAAATGAGAATGCTAATAGTAACAAGTGCCAAGGTATTGTTAACACGTTAACAATTACAAGGATCCAACTCACCTCAAGCCTGCTGCCAGAATAACCCAACATTGTAACACTTGTCTGGGAAGTGGAGAGGACCGAGCCTAAGGTTAATGTGTCACCTTTGGGCCAACTCAACACGATGCTGTAGACTAGGTTACCTTTCTGAGTGTACCTGTGTGATACAATAACCAATCACAATTTGGGATCAAAAGACGGCTCTAGTTAACTCCAATGGTCAGCACCCACCAATGCCAGACAACAGCTGCAGTATCACCACCACACATTATGTATATGTATGTATATTTATTTACTTACAAGAAAGTAGATTGGGTACCTTCATATAGGTACAGGAAGGTACAGAAAGTACATGCATACATTTATATATATATACAAGAAGGTACATTGGTACATTTTGATATTCCTGACAAACTTCATATTCTTCATTGTGATAAATGTTAACTGGCATTCAAGGACTGGATTTTTAGTAAAGTTTTACCTGGTATCACTGTACTTACAGCATGTCAGTGAATACTAGTGTTAGCATTTACTTGCAGGACAATTAATGTCCTTGATCATATCTGGACTGTGCTGTGGTCAGAGGTTGTGACGGGGGTATGCAGTAATGGATTAGCTCTCAAGATATACCAATATATATTCACAGTTCTCTGAAGGGGTCTTAGACTGTTTAAGAAGTTCCTATCTATGATGCCAGTGCCAGAAAGTTGTCTTGACCGACTATGGATCACACTGTCCTTTGGCCACAACGAATCCTGCCTCAGAGTGCAGCTGAAAGATCAGCTCAGAAAGACACTTCATATAAAATCTCAAATTTTTCAGATTATTCGTTTCTACTGTTCTAACTTGTTCACATACATAAAATACCACCATCTTTTAAACGTATATAAAAGACAACATTGTCACCTTTACCCTTGCAACTTGAATTTCACACACAAACCCCTTGAACTGCATTAAGAGAAGGTATTCTTTGCCCCTTACTACTTTAATCATAAACAGGGTTATAAACTTCTTTGGTTAGGTACTGTGCAGTGTGTGTCCTATGACTTTCCACCTCCTCCCTTTACAACACAAACCATGACTCACCATACTCCAGGTGTCACACTAGTTGTGATGTTGACTCACTGTGACTCACCATACTCCAGGAGTCACGCTGTCGTTCTGGTGTGTCCACGGTGTCGAGTCATACACAGCATCACCATTGATGTCGAGCCAGGAGCCCAGTTGCCTCAGCCTCTCCTCCATTATGGGCGGGATGCGGCCATCGTGTGTCGGACCCACATTCACAAGCAAGTTGCCTGGACAATACACCTTCCAAAATTAAGGGTCATGTAATTGAAGATCCAAAACATTAACCCATTTTAGTTTGCAATCATTAAGTCAACTGTGCCCTGCAGATTCCTTTGTATGTAGAACTGAAAAACAAGAGCTACAAGAGAGAGAGAGGCTAGAGCTAGGTGTTAAATATGCCAAAACTATTAGACAAGAAAAAAGAGGCGATATGATCACTACATAGAAAATAGTAACAGGAATCTGCAAAACTGAGAGGAGGAATCCTTGAAACTTGCACCTTCAAAAATAAAGGTCATAGATTCAAACAAAGGTGCTGAAAAAATATTATAAATTTCTCTTTTGCAAACAGTGGTAAATCGGTTGGAATGAGTTATGTGAGAAGGTGGAGGATGCCAAAGCAGTTAGTACTGTAGTTTCAAAGCGTCATGATGAGTAGTAGGAAGATGGGACATCACAAGTGTAGCTCTCATCCTGTAATTACACTTAGGGAATTACATACACACACACACACACACTTACATCAAGACTGGTCCACACAGGATGCTACTTTGCAAACTTGAGAAACAAGACACTTTCTTCACAAATAAAGAAAAAGACCACAGGCAAGTAATTCTTTGTTAGTAATGAGTACAGTAATGGGCAAATGAAAGGACTGCTGGAGATTAACTTGTGTATGCAAAAAACAGTACAGTTTTCAAAATCAAATACAATGAAATGCATACAGGTTAAGACTGGTCACCATACAGACACTGCAGCTTCACAGGATGGATATAGGATCCATAATAAACTAAACTAACTCTTCCTATATTATTAAGTATCCATTATCTATTAAGTAATTATCATTAGGTGATTATACACAAAGAGCATTGCAATAAATTGACCCCTAGCGTACGTGTTGGTAAGGGTACTCGCCTCCACAGCTGATAGTCTGGGCCAGGGTGGTGAGGAGGTCGTGGATGGTGAGATAGTCGGTGGCCGGAGCTTCTCGTCTGTACCCCCAAGAGTGCTTGTCCAACGTCATGGCATTCTCCCACTTGTGTGGCTGTAATACACCTGTACCCCACCCATTATGTTCATTTAATCAATACTAATTGTTAGTTTTATTGTTTGTGTGAATGTATTTTTTAAATTATCCTCAAGATGGGAAAATACTGTATGGGTATTTTTACATAGACGCCTGGTAGGGTTAATACACTATTGAATTTTAGAAACTATACTGGTATATATCATTTACTAATCTTAAAAATAATAAACAAGGAATTTGAACCTCAAAATATTTTGACATTAAAAGTTTCATCCTTAAGTAAAACTCTCTCATTTTCTATTCTTTTTTTTTTACAATAAATTTTTCTAAGTTGTTTTGCTTACACAAATTAATTTTGAGGTTCAGTGTCAGAGCTCATTATGCATCTCTAACCTTTTACACTACTACCAACAGGATGAGTACAGGGTGCATAATAACTAAACTGTTTTGTCACCACACATTAGAAATTATTATATCAAAAAAAGTTTAATAATATTCTTGTTACTGTACATATATTCCGATGTAAAAGCTGTACTTGTTCAAGTAACATCTCTAATTAATCAATGCCCACAAGATAAATTAGACAAGCTATATTTATTGGAGTTTCCAGTAATTAACCTCTCACTTACCTGGATTATAACGATCTTCGCAATTATAAAAAGAGCCGTGATGGCAGCCAATGCCTTTACCCCACCTGTCGTTGACAACGACGGTGTCCTTGACGGGGGAGTCATTGAAAAGCCACGCCAAGAAGATGGTCGAGTTCCAGTACCAGTCTTCAGCCTCCCAGTCGCCATCCGACCAGATCACCTCAGGGTGGTAGTTGTTCACCTGGTAGATCATAATTGCCTTTTACCTTATAATTGTCATTCATGCGCTGGTGAAGTCAAATACAGTGACATGTTTCTTCAGGAAAGATAATAAATACATGTGAAAATTCTGTTAATTAATCTTGCACCATCATAGTGCAGTAGCTGACAATGTGTGCTTTTTGCAGTTGTGCCTGTGGCATGGTGATTAGCATATTTTGGCTCTCAACCAATTGGTCTTAAACTTAAAGAGTCCTGGGCAGGGTGAGGCATTTGAGGGCATTTAATGACACCTGGTGCCCCTGTTCACCTAGCAGTAAATAGGTACATGGAAGTTAGTTAAAGGCTGTTGTGGTAATCATTAAGAAAGGCTAGTCACTGGTTAGGGGGACCTTGAAAAGCCAGACAGGATTCCTGTTTTCCACAATGGTGAAAACAAATTTTTAGTAAAAAATGACTTGACACCATGAGACTATTCTGCTTTTGTCAAAACATGATCAAAGGATTAGCTAATGTATTATACTTACTCAAGCAAACTAAATATAAAACATGATACATTCCATATCCTAATGAGCAAATACATGAAGCCCATACATATTCCATTAGATAATATTAGACAACATACCAATACCCACACAAATGTTTAAAGCAGGAAAAAAGAATGAATTAAAGGATATTCTGATAATGTGGGAAACAATCGGGAGAAACCTTGACAAATTAAATGAATCTTAAAGTCCCAGTTGTGGATAGAATTCAATCTAAAACCACAAAAGAAATGTCTGAAGAACTGGGTTTACCAAATGAAATTCCTGTTCACAAAATCTCTGCACTAAGGAAAATCCCCCTAGAGTAGAGATATATATGTATCTGTCTCCCCCCTTACCTTGAGGTTACCTTGAGGTGCTTCCGGGGCTTAACGTCCCCGCGGCCCGGTCGGTACCTATTTTACTGCTATCTTCAAAAAAGGCAGAAAAATCTTGGCAGGGCTCAATGCCGATCAATCCGCCTAACCTTGCACATCTGCAATCCTAAGGGAGGAAATCATTTCCCATTTCACAGTGCAAATTAGTAAAAACAACACAACATGGTTTTGTTAAAATATATCTTGCCATACTAACTTGTTCACTTTGTTTTTGTAAATGGTAACCAGCTATTTAGACAAAGAACTTTCAGTAGATGTAGTATACAAGAGCATCTCTAAAACCTTTGATAAGGTACCACATGAAAGACTGGTGAGGAAATTACAAGCTCATAAAATAAATGATAAAATAATAGTGAATAAAACAATGGTTAAAATCGAGGTTCATCTTAAATAGAAATGAATCTGACTGGAGTCTGGACAAATGTGAACAGTGTTGAAAGCTTCAATCTTGGGGCCAATCCTCTTTGTCATACATGTATATATTAATGGCATATGAGAATAATATTACAAATCATATCATCAGATTTGCAGACGACGCCAAAATATGGTAAAATAGGAAGCAAAAACTATATTAAGGACATACAAAAGAGATCTACATGAACTCCACAAATGATCAGATGACTACCAAATGCTTTTCAATATTGAAACATGAAAGGCCTTGCATGTAGGCTAGGGCATAACAATGCACATCACAGCTATCATAACAATACAAACATACACCAGATTGATGAAGGACCTAGAAGTTTTGATCCACCAGTCATCAAAAAGTTGCACAAGTGGGAGCTGCAAGTAATACAAAAAGTCAATTGAACCCTAGGAATAATCAAACGAACCTTAGACTTCAAGGAAAAGGAAATGGTCATTCAACTGTACAAATCTCTGGTGCGTCCCCATTTGAACTACTGTATCTAAACGGGGAACCTCACCTTCAAAAGAACATATCTACTTTGGAGAAAGTACAACGTAGAGTTACAAAAAATCGTCCCAGAAGTAAGTCTACTTACATTACCAGTTAAGACCGAGGGCCACAGGACTAACTACAGTCTCCGTGATGTAGTACAGTCTTCGTGGTGTAGTGGTAAGACACGCGCCTGGCGTTCCGGGAGCATTTTGTCGTGGGTTCGTATCCTGGCCTGGGAGGATTTACTGGGCGCAAATCCTTAAGTATAGCCTCTGTTTAACTCAACAGTAAAATGAGTACTTGGTTGTTACAAAGATTCTTCGTGGAGGTCGTATTCCAGGGACCTGCCCGAAACGCTACGCGTACTAGTGGCTCTACAAGAATGTAACAACTCTTGTATATATCTCAAAAAAAAAAAAAAAATGCAAACTAGACATGACAGGGTGGATCTCGTTGAAACTTAAAATACTGAACAAAATGGAGGATTCAGACCACTTCTTTAAAAGGTTACATGTAACACGTACAATGGGCAAGAGCTGCAAACTCGCCAAGTCACAGTGTTGGACAGAAAACAAGAGATGCTTTTTTCACCAAAATAGGTTATAAACCAATGGAACCATCTACCTGCCCAAGCCGTGAATGCCAAGACATTACTTCAGTTCAAAATCGGGCCGGAAAAAATCCTCGGGGGTAAAAATTGGGGGAGGGCCTTTGACAAGCCGCAGTGCCCACTAAATAAATGCTGTCCCTCAGGTGCATTTGGGTAATAAATAGAAAACTATTGGCATTGTCACGAGTTTAAAAAACTCTTAAACAGACAATATAATCGTCAAATAGATCGTACCATATGCTTTCCTGCTTCCATATATCACACAAAATTAAAAAAAAATTGTGGAAGGTACCACGCATGGACATGAAGTCTACCTTAAGAGTACTATACTCACCAATTCGTACAATTCAGGCAAGGTCTTCCTGGTAACAAAGTTATTGGACATGTATTGTTGGCTCTTATCTTCGAGGTAGAGGGGGTTGTACCACTCGAACAGGGAGTGGTACACACCCACATGAATGTGTGGTGCAGTGGACCTGATCGCCTTGGCTAAGTCACCTGATGAGGGAAAATATGCATGTGAACGCTGACCTGCATGAAGCGAGACCGTCGGTCTACCATTCATTTAGTAAACATCTGATCTCATCTGGCATAAATATGCTCTAGTAAGGTTAAATAAACGTCTATTCAAGGTTGCATGAAAGTCGTTTCCCCAGATTTGCCCTGGTGGGGGCCTAGTCCACGTTGTGAAGGATGTCTTAACATATAAGCATGTACACAAAAATAATAATAAAGTTGTCAACTCGTTTTTCGACATCAAATCGACCTGTAGCATCTATGTTAAGAGTAATTGCTCCAAAGCTCTCGGAAGTTTCATATATATTGCAAGCTATTTGTAAGATTAAGGACCTGTCCGAAACGCTGCGCGTACTAGTGGCTTTACAAGATTGTAAATACTATGCTATGTAGTCTCACAAACCCAATGTACCTTCTTGTATATAAATAAATAAATAAATAAGCAATTACACGTGCCTGTTAATTCCACACAACCTATTCCTAAGAATTCCACATTCCTAGAAGTTCTACACTAATCCTATATGTGTCCTAATTACAATTTATACATAAATTCTTTCTAAGGGTTCCAGGAATCAATCAGGCCAGCCGAAAGGTAAGGCGCAAGATGGTGAACTTAGCAAGTTAAGTGTGCAATATAAGCCGTCAAAGTACGGATCGTGGTCTTACGACCGTGCTACCTTTAAGGTGGCCTAATCTTCATCAATCACTCATCGGAATGTGGTCAGTCTAACTCCAAGTTATCTGACAAACGCTCTGTACATACTTTAGATCTTCAACACCATCGACATTCACCAGCAACTCCATTTGGTCCCGGAGACATCTCCCGTCACGCAAGATGCAGTCGTACCTCCACAGATCTCCAGTATCAGCTCTTGATACTGGTAATGGCTCAAAAGGGCCACCACTTACGGGCTATTCATGCTCGTGCCACCTTTTGGGTGGCTTAATCTTCCTCAATCAATCAATCACCAGCAACAATGTAACATTCGATGAGTCTAGTTCCTACTCCCACAAGAAGCTACAACCTCGCCACAGTAGATAGCCAGATTCCGACCATACTCATGCTACCCGCTCTTCCAGTTCTTCCAGACGCTCTTCCAGACGCATTCCAGTTCTCTACCCCTGGCCTCGCTCAAGCTCTCTGCTCCAGGCCTAGTCTCAGCTATCAATATACGTCATTGCATTTCCAACAACCGACCGATTTTATTAAATAAAAATCCACTAAACTTTTGAACCAATGTCACCCAGTAGTCCGTCCTCCTAAGGTTTCTCAGCGCCAGGAAAATGGTCAATTTAAAGTGTCCTCTCCTAACCCATCCAAACCTGTATCCGTTACAGAGATAATTTCTGCAATTATACAATGGCCGAGTAATATAAACTCAACGTTGATTCCCGGGCAAAATTGTGCAGACGCAATATAACAACGATGTCTGCGTTGACAATGTTAATCCCATATTTATCTAATATCATTCGAGCATCATCAAATCCACAAGGGCCGTGACGAGGATTCGAACCTGCGTCCGGGAGCATCCCAGACACCAGACAGACATGATTTTCCTGCTGGAGAAAATCTTGGACCCAGGGGTCGTAACGGAGAATATTGTATTAAATTTCCCAGTTTTGCCTGGGATTTAAACTGTCTGAATAAAAGTAATGTAGCAGTATAAATATTTTTGGGGAAAAACAAAATATATAGACAAACAGGCCATCAAAACGAGGCAAGACATCAAATATATACAGGTAGCTCACCAAACAAGTCCCTCCTGGGTCCAACATCCACGGAGTTCCAGTTCCAGGAGAAGGTTGAAGGCCACATGGTGTAGCCCTCGTGATGCTTGGCGACGAACACCGTGTAGCGAGCACCAGACGCAGCGAACATCCTCGCCCACTCGTCAGGGTTGTAGAACTCTGCCGTAAACTCTGCCGCGAAGTCTTGGTAAGTGAAGTTGGGCTTAAAGTTATCTTCCATAAACTTTACATAGTTTGGATTATGAGTACCTGTTGAAGAGATTGCAGACATCCTTATCTTAAAGAATACAATTTATACAGGTCTATATAACTGCATTTTTACAAGGGGCTCAGTTATGTCCAGCGTTTCTGACAAGTTGTACGCAAAGGGAACAAATAATGGTAATTAATTAATTAAATTAACATTACCCTTAGTGAAAAAATAAAAAAAAAACAATATATTAATGTTTTTACAGTTGTAATAATTTAATTAGCCATAATATAATTTGTTTTATAAAGTGATACAGTATATACAGTGATACAATGGCACGTGTATAAACAAGGATGGAATTATAGATTGAAAATATATCAAAGTAACAATAACACCGATGAAAATGGTATCATGCTAATTAACGGCTATTATTCTACAATTTGGGACTGTTTATTTGCATACTAATCTACTTGAAAGTTGGCAGAGTCCGCGATGGTGCCTGCGGCTGGATTTAATTAATAAGTAACTCTGACTCCAACCCCAGGGGGTAGAAATAGCCTAAGCTACTCTATCCCTTTGAGATGTATTTCTTTCTTATCTCAATAAACATACTTGAACTTTAGACAGTATTTTTTGTAACTATGCGCACCATAGTACAAATACTGGCGTACTAATGGCTGTATATATGTTTAGCGTAAGTTTGTCCACCGAGTTACACGACTGCATGTTATTAATAAGATGTTTATAATTGTCTATGTAAAAATTCGGTATACAAATAAGAAGTAAAAAGATTACTAACTCTGCCAGGCATTCCAGAACCATTCGTTTCCGTAGGAAGGGACTGAATATAACCCCCAGCAGATCATGATGCCAATCTTGGACGAGTCATACCAGGGAGGCAGCGGCCGTGTGTCCAGCGAGTCCCAGGTGGGCTCGTAGACCCCCAGGGCCGCTCCTGTCGATACAATTTATAAGTTTAATAAAAACATCGCTACAAGTACATATACAACTTATTCATCAATAATTTTCCATTATTATTATGAAGGTTGCAGGAGATCGTGTCCGTGCCGCTTGCAACCGAATCTCCTTTGTCGACGTTAGCCATTGTTTATTGTGCCAGATATACTAACTAGTATTAGTGACCCTCACCAGGAATTTTATAATGTTTAATATTGAAGCGAAATACACGAAAATTAATAAAATGTCCGCTGTGCTTACTATATTAACCTGCAAATGTTAAATTAGAATCTTGTACTGTGATTTGTGTATTTGTACTCATTGAATTTGTGCGCCCCTTGAGGGACTTGAAGTAGAAGGGGGAGGGGGGGTGGTAGAAATAGCCTAAGCTACTCTATCCCTTTGAGATGTATTTTTTCTTATCTCAATTAACATACTTGAATAAAATGTTACTGTATTACTACTGTACCTATTCTGTATATAAACAGGAAGAAGAGATATTCACGTGATAAAACTTTAAACATATTTTCGAATGAGAATACAATAAAACATTCGTGAATTAAAAATTTTGGCATTATATTATTAAAATAATGTTCCACAAAATGATATGAGAAATACAACGTACCAATAACCTTTCACATGCTATTAATTGACGATCGAGTAATCGTATAAATATGCAGGCGATGAGTCCCAATAACGTGGCTAAAGTAATTTGACCAGACCACACACTAGAAGGTGAAGGGACGACGACGTTTCGGTCCGTCCTGGACCATTCTCAAGTCGATTGTGTGGTCCAGGACGGACCAAAACGTCGTCGTCCCTAGCTTCACCTTCTAGTGTGTGGTCTGATCAACTTACTTTAGCCACGTTATTGTGACTCATCGCCTGCATAAAACCTTAGCACCGTGCCCTGTATGACAATCCAGTGGCATAATTCCTTTTATTTGGCGTTATAAAATCATAGCACCATGCCCTCTATGACAATCATTCATATCTCCATATGCACTAGCCTAGCCTCCATAACCCCGTGGGACCATTGACAGCTGTATGCTGCATTTCTTTCTTTCAGATATAAGCCAACAATAACCATAAATACAGTGTTTATAACACAAATTATCATGTTGAGGAACCTCTTTATGTTATACAACCTATAATAATGCTACACAGTAGTGTAACGAAGAAAAAAACTGACCAAACACAAAGATGAGAAGTGACAGGCGACACATCGGGTACAGCACTGAGCACTTGCACGCCGGCTGCTACACGATATTGGTAAGGGGGAGGGGTTGCCTGTCGTTAGGGTAAGAGAGGGGGTAGGTGATGCTTGTCGTTAGGGTAAGAGAGGGGTAGGGGATGCTTGTCGTTAGGGTAAGAGAGGGGTAGGGAATGCCTGTCGTTAGGGGAGAAAGGAAGGTTAGGACAAAGATTCACTTGCTTGTTTACATGCAGACTATTACTGGAACCGCAATATGCTTTTAGGCCAGCACTATCTAAATAACTATCGAGGTGGTTTGAGAGGGGGGGGGGTAGTTTCTCATGGTAATGGATTTACACCGAGGACGGGCTCCTACTGATATAGGGGTAAAGAGATTAAGAATTCTGTAGCGTATCTCCGTTATTATTATAATGTTAATTTATTGGTGGGGTATTAATCTGTATTATTTTTGTTAAATGTTCAGATAGGCTGTTAATTAGGGCCAACTGAAGATGTTCTCTATAATGCTAAGAACGTTTACGAGACGTGTTCATGTAATATATTACGCGAATGGAAGGAGGAAAGGTTGTGTGAACGTTTTTTAACAAACTTTAGTATACACAACAATGAGCTGCTACCTAATTATAGATGAAGGATTATAGAATGTAGATCACAAAGTTGCTACGAGTTGAACGCACTGTCACACAAAGAAAATCAGAATTCAAACCAGCATGGGGTATGCAACCTCCTGGAAACAGGGGATGAAACTGATGGAAGGCTCCTTCCAGGGGGGGACTCTCTTTTGCAGAAATACTGCAAAACAGCCCAGGTGCCAAGGCCGCCTTAGAGGCAGCGGCTATGAAAGCAGCTACCTCACAGGAAGCTGCAAAATGCACTGAACAAATGCTGGAAAGGAAAAGAACGGTTATAATTGTAGGAGTACAGGAACCAAAGGATCCAATCAGGAGGAGTGGAGAAGGAGGGACCGAGCAACTATGACAGAGATCTTGGAGGGACTGAATATGGAGGAGGCAAATGGCAACATAGAGAAGGTTTTCAGACTGGGCATCTATAAGAAGGTAAGGAAATGACTGATAAAGGTAGTGCTCACGAACGAGGCGACAAAGGAGAAAATCCTATCCAGGAAGAGCAGACTTGTAGGGCTAGGAGGATACGAGGACATGTCCCTTTCTGCAAAGGGACATGACGAGGGAAGAGAGAAGGAAGGCTGCAGAAGCAAGAAGATGCAAAGAAAGGGGTGGGGATATGGGAGCAACAGGACTCTGCTCAATATCTCCAGGCACCTCAGAGTGGAGTGGGAATTCCCCCACCAGCAGGCCAGCACCCCCAGGGAGGATTGTAACAGAAGCCTCCCACCAACGAGGTGGGTGGGAGCCCGTGATCTCCCACCGCATGCCCCTCCAGCTTCCCCATCCCATGCCCCAATTAACCCCCAACCCTAGACCCCCCCTCCCTCAGCCGCACCACATACAAAATTCTCAGGGGAATTGACAAGGTTGAATTATTTAACGCGGATGGCACACGCACAAGGGGACACAGGTGGAAGCTGAGTACCCAAATGAGCCACAGAGACATTAGAAAGAACTTTTTCAGTGTTAGAGTGGTTAACAAACGGAATACATTAGGAAGTGATGTGGTGGAGGCTGACTCCATACACAGTTTCAAATGTAGATATGATAGAGCCCAGTAGGCTCAGGAATCTGTACATCAGTAGATTGACGGTTAAGAGGCGGGACCAAAGAGCCAAAGCTCAACCCCCACAAGCACAACTAGGTGAGTAAAGGCAGGAAGGAAGGAATACATGACTGGTGGGTAATGGGATGGGATGAGAGAGGCGCGCGAGCTGGAGCGTGGCGTCAGTGTGTGTGGGAGCCGCCCCCAGTATAGTGACCGTCGCCATGGACCGCCTGGTACACCTCGTCTGTCTCCTAGGTCAGTACTCCAGTCTTAGTCTGGGTCCATTCCAGTCTCATCAGTCATCATATTGGGTTGATCCGTAAATGTAAGGTCTTGAGTGTGTTCAGATCTTTGAAAGTTATTTAAATGGGTTCCAATGGTCCAGCGTAACTGCGCACTCACTATGCCCGTGAGTGCGTCCAGAGCCCGTAGAGGACATGCATAACATGTGCATGTGTCCTGCACACACATGTTACACGTATGGCTGGAATAATGTAGGTTCAGTTTAACTAGGAGGCACGTGAAAGAAGTGTCGAGTCGCATCAAATTTATTTGTAAATATATAAATAACTATTAATCATTATCTAAATGTCATCGATAGCTTTATTGAAAGCAAATATTACCAAAGATCTACAAGCATTCAATGTACACACATCCATCCGTCAACACTATGTCCACAAATTGACCAGACCACACACTAGAAGGTGAAGGGACGACGACGTTTCGGTCCGTCCTGGACCATTCTGAAGTCTACTTGAGAATGGTCCAGGACGGACTGAAACGTCGTCGTCCCTTCACATTCAAGTGTGTGGTCTGCTCAACTTACTTTAGCCACGTTATTGTGACTCATCGCCTGCACTATGTCCACAATATCTTGCACCAAAACTTTACGTGTACACATCCGTCAACACTGTGTACAGACACCCCGCTATACAAAACCACCCAGTGTGGTTTTGTATAGCTATGCCTATCAAGAAAAAAAATGGTCTAATGATAAACCTGCCAGTAGACGTACTTTGGTGGCGTTATCGTTTGAGTGCTGACCAACCGGGCCCCACAGGCCTCAACCACCATCCTCACTACACACTCCCTACTTCCCTTAATCCTCTTACTACAATATCCCTCGTCTTGCTATAATATCTCCCTTCTTACCGTAATGCTTCTTACGGGCTATTCATGCCCGTGCCACCTCTTGGATGGCTTAATCTTCATCAATCAATCTTAATGCTTCCCTACCTGCCACTAGCTATAACTCAATTTCAGCGTCACTCTGCAAGGAGTGACGTTTGATTCAGAACCGTTACGTTTGATTCAGAACCGTTACGTTTGATTCAGAACCAAGTCAATTAGGGGCTTAGTCATATATTAATGATTTGATCAATGTGTCATACCTACACCTATCCAGTAGGTGGTAGAGGAATAGTTACATAGAACACTAAAGTTCAATAAATGAACTTACTAAACTTACTGCAATGATGAACTATTTATAATTGGTAAACATTATCTTGAATAGATTAAACATTAGATTTGGGTTACATTTTTTTAAAATTAGGTTTATGTCTCTTCGAAAATCCGCCATATGTTATTTGATTTTTTTCCAAGTTATCCCCAATGCACTACTATTATGGTGTCAGTGCATTAAAATCAATATGAGAAAGGTACTTATGAGGTGCTAATCAAGCTAGTATGACTATATAGCACTTTGACAAGATACGAGGATAGGGAGCTGGATATGAGGATAGAATGGAGCTGGATGAGTATAGAATAAAGTATTGGTGCTTAACCCTTTGCATAATCGGAGGAGCTAACGCCGAATTTGCGAGAATTGAGGCCATCCCAAGTGATTGGGATTTTTTTTATTTATTTTTGTATTTATATATACAGTATCTAATATAAGCGTTCTTACATTCTTGTAAAGCCACTGGCACGCATAGCGTTTCGGGCAGGTCCTTAATCCTAATTTTATACGGGATACGACCCGCCAAATCGTTTAACACCCAGGTACCCTTTCACGACTGGGTGAACAGAGGCTACAGTTAAGGATTGGCGCCCAGTCAATCCTTCCCTGGCTAGGATACGAACTCAGGCCAAAGCTCTGGTGGTAATAATTATTGCTAGATAGATATATATATATATATATATATATATATATATATATATATATATATATATATATATATATATATATATATATATGTCGTACCTAGTAGCCAGAACGCACTTCTCAGCCTACTATGCAAGGCCTGATTTGCCTAATAAGCCAAATTTTCCTGAATTAATATATTTTCTCAATTTTTTTTCTTATGAAATGATAAAGCTACCCATTTCATTATGTATGAGGTCAATTTTTTTTTATTTTAGTTAAAATTAACGTAGATATATGACCGAACCTAACCAACCCTACCTAACCTAACCTAACCTATCTTTATAGGTTAGGTTAGGTTAGGTAGCCAAAAAAGTTAGGTTAGGTTAGGTTAGGTAGGTTAGGTAGTCGAAAAATAAATAATTCATGAAAACTTGGCTTATTAGGCAAATCGGGCCTTGCATAGTAGGCTGAGAAGTGCATTCTGGCTACTAGGTACGACATATATATATATATATATATATAGTGTGTGTGCGTGTGTGTCAATATGCAACATATATATGCTACTATACTATTATTTTTTGTATTTAAGATTTTTTGCTGCAATTGCAATGCCTTCTGAGCGTTCCACTAATTTATTCTCACAAGACATTGTTTATTCAGGTGTTGTTATGGGGGGCTACGAGCCTACCTGGGACTCCCTGGACACTCGGCCTCTGCCTCCCTGGTATGACGGAGCCAAGATCGGCATCTTCCTCCACTGGGGAGTCTTCTCTGTTCCTTCCTTCGGCTCAGAGTGGTTCTGGGATTACTGGCAAGGTAAGATGTTCAAAATGTTACACAGTTAGTAGTGTAGTATTGGACAAATCGTCAAGGTGCGTCGCTAACAAATTGGGTTTTCTAACTATTAATTAACAATGAAGTTCGACTGCATTAGCAAATATATTAATGTACAGTTTTAGAAGTTTTAAATTACAATAATTTTGTATTGTAAAATATTATTTAGTGCGAAACGGAATAATGAACCGATTAAGAATATTTTATTCGTGTTATAATGGGTTTGTTGAATATTTCCTACATTTTAGTATAGAACTGACTGTACAATTTCAACACATTACTAACTGCCTTATATTACTGGAACTTTGATCATCGATATATTATTTTTCTAACATTTGTAAAAATTATCCAAATGCCTTGACCAGGAGCTCACAATAGAGATTATGTGGAGTTCATGAAGAACAACTACCCGCCCAACTTCACGTACCAGGACTTCGCTCCTCAGTTCACGGCGGAGTTCTACGAGCCCGAGAAGTGGGCGAATATTTTCAACGCCTCGGGGGCCCGCTACGTGGTCCTCACCAGCAAGCACCACGAAGGCTTCACCAACTGGCCCTCTCGCTACTCCTGGAACTGGAACGCCATGGACGTCGGGCCCAAGAGGGACTTGCTCGGTCAGTTCTTTATTGTGTTTATATTCAAGAACCTGATGCTCTTAGGTTGGTTCCGAGTATCTGTCATCCATAAATATTTCAGTAAAATAGGTTTTAGCATTGTTATGTGAAGAACATAATACCAGATTAATATACAATACCTTAAATTCACATCTCTTACATTATCATTCACATCATGATGTGAATTAGATTCACATAATTTAATTCACTTAGATAATTGTATAATGCATGTGTGGCTTACATATTATAGAATTGAACTATTATTTCCTTAGGTGATCTGGCCAAGGCCATTAGGACCAACACTCCAAATATCCACTTCGGCTTGTATCACTCCCTTTACGAGTGGTTTAACCCACTATACCTCCAGGATAAGTCCAATAAGTTTCACACCAACAATTTCGTTAAGGAAAAAACCATTCCAGAGCTTATTGAGCTGGTAAGCTACAATTTTTGTATGGTTTTGATAAATATGAATACACTGTCTTGAAAGCATGCTAGTGCATTGCCATACGATTTTTGTGAGTTGACGTGGGATTCCAAGGAATGTCTGCAGAGGTGTCAAGAGTGTTAAAATATGGGAAGAAGTTAACTGGATGCATACAGATACAAAATACATATTTCGTCGTTATTAAGTAAAGTCAAACAGAAAATCTACCATCTAAAGCTTTATGATACTCCAGGTGAACACCTACCAGCCGGAGGTGATCTGGTCAGATGGTGACTGGGAGATTGAAGACTGGTACTGGAACTCCACCAAGTTCCTGGCGTGGCTCTTCAACGACTCCCCCGTCAAGGACACCGTCGTGGTCAACGACAGATGGGGAAGAGGAATTCCTTGCCATCATGGCTCCTACTACACCTGCCAGGACCGCTACAACCCAGGTACAAGAAAAAATTATTTTCTTCGTCATTTCATATTTATTATTTTTCTAACTCCATAAAAATGTACTTCTGATCATAGATGTTCAGGAGAAAGGTGTATTCCTGTTTATCTAAAAATTAGATTTAACCCTCATGCTTCTCAGTTTTCACCTAAGGTTATTGTGTGCTGCGATAAACGAATATATATCCCCTGGGTCCCTAGAGCCAAATAAATATCTGGTATAATAAAAAAATTATTCCTATAAAATTGGAGAAATATATGGAGATTGCTAGATAATTGCGGGTCCTTGTGGGAAACTATGACAGGACACTTCTTGAGTCCAACCATGGTGTACGGTTTTATGATCAAATAATCTGTTTAGTTATTCAACCAGCTTTTCTCAACAAGGCTGCCTCAACTAGTGATATGCAGCACTTTGATTGGCCTATTGGCTTTAGCCAGTAAAATTGAACGTTGCTGATGCTGCCGAGATCAGTATTATATACGGTAAACAGATTTTTTTTCTAATTTCGTACCAGTTTTTTTCCAGAAATGGCAAGTGATACATGTATTACTTACCGTATATTAAAATACAATTTAGGCTGCAAGAAGTAACATTAATGTATGGTGTTGCAGGGGTTCTTCAGCCTCACAAGTGGGAGAACTGCATGACTCTGGACAGACACTCTTGGGGCTACCGTCGCAACGCACCACTGGCAGACTACCTCACTGTCCACGACCTCATCACCGAGCTCGCCATGACCATCAGCTGCGGCGGTAAGCCCACACAACAGTTATAATCAAGAAATTATCTCATAAAAATGTCACATTCTTACTGATTTCACTCACACAGGCAACATATTAATCAACGCGGGACCTACACACGACGGCCGCATCCCACCCATCATGGAGGAGAGACTGAGGCAACTGGGCTCCTGGCTTGACATCAATGGTGATGCCGTGTATGATTCAACTCCGTGGACACACCAGAACGACAGTGTCACTCCTGGAGTATGGTGAGTCATAGTACTATTTGTGTATATTCTGTACCTTTTATGCATTGATGTGGTTGGATTTAACTCCCTACTGTAATCACCACTTCCATATTCATTTTCATCCAAATTTCGCAAATTCAACATTGTCTAGATGATGTCTGGTAACTGTTATTATTACCCAAGCTCAAAACTTAAGATTTTCAGCATTAAACTGCATCTACCAATCTTCCGTCCATTTAGAAAGCCTAAACCTTAGGTCCAATGTTGAATCTCACATTTTCGCCCTAAATTTTTATCTTAAAAATATTTTTACTTATGTAACCATCAAGGTATTGTAATAGAATACTGAGGTAGTGAGGTGTGTGGTGGTACAGGTTCACCAGTAAGGGGGAGATGGTGTACGCCCTGGTGCTGTCGTGGCCCCGAGGCAACCTACTGACTTTGGGCTCCGTCCTTCCCACACCAGAGACTAGCATCTCCATCCTTGGCTACCATGACAACGGCATTAGACGCAGCCTCCAGGTGAGATGGTCCATCCTCCACAGCCAGGGACCTTCTGTAACCAGTCTTTGTATAAATAAATGCCTTAAAGTTTTGACGTTCTTTGAGATAGCTTTAGGTTAAAGTTGCAGTTACATTAACCCTAAAATGACGGCTAGCATCCTTGGAGAAATTAGGATTACCTTACCTTACCTTACCTTGCGGGTTTCCCCAGAGGTACTCGCGGCTTACGCCATATAATCATTTTCACTATTGAAACTTATGGCATTTGAATTTATGTATTCCTAGAATTAAGGTTTAACATTTCTCTGGCTCATTATCTAATAAAATGATTAATTATTGGAATTATGAAGCATGTGTTAAGATTCTACAAGTATTTCAGCAAAATAATAAAGTTTGAAACCATTTACATTTTGTTGACTGTATAATATTTACAATTTTCCTAAAATCCTCACAAAAGCTAAAATTATGGGGAAAATCTTGTATATAAATTAAGGAGATGGATATAACAATGAAAATTTAAGTATGAAATTTTGCATATCCGAGGAATATGGATTGATTTTTGAAATATGTTTTCTATATTTTCTCATAAAGGTACCCATTTAAAAAAATAAAAATAAATAAAATATTTGTAAATAATTAGACGACTGCTTACGTTAACTGAAGTTATTCGTTATAAACATTTGCAAGAATTGATTCATGTTTTCCAAGAAATTCAAGAAAACGTTAAAAGATTTGCCAACTTCATCTAAATTTCGAGAACTGATTTCATTATCAGAATTTGATTCATACGAGATTCCAAGTAAACATAGATTTTCGTTTAATGTGTCCATATATATACCACATTATCAACTCATTTGCAAAGAAACTAAAGTATTTTTTCAAATATTTGAGATTTGTAGACTAAGGGAACAATTGCACTAATGTAGGGTTAAGGAAAACACTGAACCTTCCATTACAAATAAATACATTACAGACATTTTGGAATGTATCAAAACAATGAAGTGCCTAGATGGAAATGTTCAATTTATATCTTAATCACTTTATAGACACCAAAGTAAATGCTATATAATCTCAATATTTTCACTTTTTTTTACAGTTCAAGTTTGTGAAGAAAGGGATGCAAGTGGTGTTTCCGCCCATGTCTGACATGAGCAGCCAGTGGGCGTGGGTGTTGGCCATGTCAAAAGTGAAGCCTGTCAAACAGACCTTTCCCCCGCCAACTGTCATGTCCTGGCTCACCGCCCCTTAAGGCTCTCCCTAAGGAGATTCAACAGAACCAGAACAGGTTCATCCCCAACTCCACTCCAGTTAAACTACTGCAACATAACTACAAAGTCTAAAATTCCTTTATCTGCCCGATTGCTACCCTCATTTCCCAGACTTTCTCCCTAACTACAACTCCCGTTCTCTCCACTGTTTACTCTGCTTCTGTTAGGTTCCAGAAAACTCTTCACAAAGGCACAAAGATGAATGTTATCACTATGAATCTCTTCCCAATTTAGATTAAATATTTAAGTTTTAGACGACTGCTTCATTCATTTAACGTATTTTGCTTCACACAGAGTGAATGTGGCATGTCAAATGACGTTCTTCACTATAGAAATTTAAGGAAAATGGGTTCCCTAGGAATTATTTTAATTACAAAAGATTAACCTGAATTATTTACCCGAGGAACACCATTTCTAGTGGCCTCGACAACGACAGGATGCTGGCGGCTTCTCAAAAGGTGTCCTCCGCTAATTATTTCTGGTTATTATTACCTAATAAAATTATAAACTTTGTTTATATATATCAGACTCATTACCGAAATGATTTTCGGCGTATGTGACCTCCACCGCACCCAAAATATATATATAAAATATTAAAGTTCAGACCATATTTAATTTATTTTCCTTAAATGGTTTGGTGTTGGGTTTAATGCCCATCAACCTCTGGAGGGTTATTAAGGCAACCACAAGAGCTGACTGACCAACCAGTAAAAATACATTGGATCTGGACATGGTCCAAAGTCAAAGTAAACTCTGTGTACATACACTAAGTACATATATACTTCTTGAGCATCGAGAAGAGGGGTACACCTTTGGTGTACATATCAAATTACAGGAATTTATATCAATATCGCAATTTTATTAATTTTTAACTTCCATATACTTATTCATAAGAAACTACATGGAATTTCTAATATTTTTTAGATGAGTTTAACCCATTTACAACGATGACGCACAAAAGATTGGAGGGACACGCGTAGACAATACCTTATAGTCTCTCCGACTCATGGAAAGATCTGCATTAGCAGCATCATCTTGTGTAGACGGAGCCTCATATTCTTGATGCACATTATAAATTTGCAGTATACGATGATCTAATTCTCCCATGGTGTAATCGCTTCGTTTGTTACAGAGTTTTTTTTTTTTTTTGCAGGGATATTCTTGCGCGGGCCCTAAGCCTCTGGCTGACCCAATAAGCGTTACTCGTTTCAGTCTGTCTTAGGCGGTGTACGAGTTCCTTTATAAACAAAAACAAAATCAGACTTCCCCACTGTCTTTCGAGTCCTGTGTATTGGATATTTCAAATAGTGATGTGCATGCCGGCATGATGGCTTCACGCAGCGTTGAAACAAACCTCTCACTCGGGATTCAGTTCCTGAGTCCATTATGTGCCTCTCGCCCATTCTCACCACCGCCCATAGGATAGCAGATTCTTCATAATAAATTGCTAACTCTCGCTTATGGTGGGCAACTCTACCCTCACTAATGAATTAACAAACGTTAAAAAACTTACACAAAACCAAAAATGATGGTTGAATATAAATGAACAAGTGCATCAGAGCAATGCTTTAGTCGTGCGTGGGAGGGAGGGAGGGTTGGATGGAGGGAGAGAAGGGGTTGGGGACAGGTTGTAGTTCCTATATAGTGTTGTGGTCTGTGAGCCGACCACAGTACACGCCGCAATGGATCGCTTCACGCACCTCTTCTGTCTCCTCGGTCAGTATATATTGTTTTTAGTTAGAAAATATCAACTTCGATAATTTAAACACAACCACCTGGCAGTTCACTAAGTATTCTTTGCCATTGTTCAGTTTCATCTCGGCTGTAACATACTAATGACTCGTTAAACAATCTAAGTTTTATGATAATTCATAGAAAGTCCTGTACTACATTTGTGTTGCAACGTCGCTCGAATACAAATACTGAATTTTGGACATCCTTAAACTTACATGTATATACTAAATATATAAATAATGAATACTGAAAAATGAATCCTACGAAGCCCAACCTGGTCTTTCGTGAAACATGCCCAAAACAAAATACTACAAGTGCAGGATAAGTGGTATATATTATATAACTATACTTAGACGAGGTAAAATTGTAGAGGTTACATAGTTGACTGATCAGGTTGGATAGCGTTAGTGCGTTAAGTATACATTCATCTAGTAAATTATTAGTCATGACTACCATTAGTACAAACTTCAGTATCTCGCGTATGGTCGGCTAAGACGACATCTTAATCCGTGTATTTCCCACCAAGACATGTCTGATAAGCGTCATGTGTGGCCAAGGACGTGGTTTCTTTAGTAACTGCATTTTATACATGCATTCATTAAAGGGAGTAGGTTTGTTTATGGTCATTTGGATATAACTTACATTATCTAGGAGCTCAGTGTCTTGCTGCAGCTTCCGTTGGATCGTGGGTACTGTTGCTCAATTATGTTAGACACTAAAACAAAACAAAAATTTCATTTTACATCTGTTTAGGATGTGGTCGTCTACTCATAAGCTGTCATGATCATAGGTTCAGATATGTGTCTAATTCTCGGTTCAAGATTCATATCCGATTAAGAGGGCGTTACGTCAACTCAGATTAACGCAATTAATGCCAAAAAGAGGATTGAAAACTGCACATAACCGAGCAAAATAAGCATTCAACTGTTTGCCCTTGACATCACAATATACAATTAGCATCGGTATATATACAACCCAAACTTCAGACATAAATGCTAAAATTAAGTACTTCAGTGAGCAAGACTAAAGTGAAAGAGCAATGGTTGGAGACAGAGTGGGTACAACAGCTTTAACGAGCCTAGCCTAAGTTCAGATTGCAACGACAGCCTATGGTCGTAAAACAGGAGACATTTTCCTAGCAACTTGCCAAGACAGCCTATGAGTATCTATTTCGCACTTCGAGGAAGATAGGTATCTATATACTTCTTGTGCAAGTCTTTCAAATGATTTATCACTGTAGCGTTGAACTTGCAATCTTCGAGTAGTTGAGAGGCCAGTCCAAAGAGCCAGAGCTCAACCCCCGCAAGCACAACTAAGTGAGTACAACTAGGTGAGTACAGAGCAACTAGGCGAGTACAGAGCAACTAGGCGAGTACAGAGCAACTAGGCGAGTACAGAGCAACCAAGTGAGTACAGAGCAACTGGGTGAGTACAGAGCAACTAGGTGAGTACAGAGCAACTAGGTGAGTACAGAGCAACTAGGTGAGTACAGAGCAACTAGGTGAGTACAGAGCAACTAGGAAAGTACAGAGCAACTAGGTGAGTACAGAGCAACTAGGTGAGTACAGAGGCCAGTTGTTGTGGCGACAATGGCATCAAGTCATACGGTCTCCAGGGTAGAGTTATCGAGCGAGTGCTCACCAACCCGCCCCTTCCCTGGCGGTCTCCACAACAATCCTCGCTATGCACTCCCTACATTCTTGGTTGTTCAATAAATCTCTGAACTGTATGTTGACCAATCTTTCACCCTGTCCATGGAGGACAGAAGAAAATGTATATATGCTAGTTAGCATTGTAAATGTGTGGCCACGTCTGTGGTAGAAAATAATAAAAAAAAACTTCATTCTTACCGTAATCATTTGTTCTAGCATTGCTGTTAAAACTAGAATTGCCATTATTTTATGCTATTTCTGATAACTTCATTTGTAAAAGCATAATATACACTTGTTATTTATAATGAAGCTCGCTTCGGATATAATACTTCAGCTTCAGACATGCTCGATACCGTGAAAAAGGAACTTTAGGTTAAATTCAGTATTACAAACAACTCAAAATGTATTAGTTTATGCACTGTAGATTTATCTTTAATAGCAATAATGTTTTCTTACGACACTTGTTACCTTGGTTGTTGCAAACTACTATATAATGAAAGTTTTTACATGTTTGTTGTTTTAGATTTAGCTACTCTAACTAAAATGTCCATGTAGTACGGGCTATGGCGAGCCCGTAACCAGTTTTACAATTTGACCCGCCCTTTATAGTGTCTTGGTGATGCACGACCCTTCCCTACACACACTTGACAGCAACGCGAGCCGTCTTCCCAAAGACCAGTCTGTCATTTACAAATAGTTACAAACCTAACCTAACAAACTTAACCTAACTACAAACTTAAGTACCTAACCTAAACCTAACTATTCAACATCCTAGTGTATATAATAATAACTAATATTTGAGAACATGCTGAATTCGTCTTTAACGAGCTAAGCCTGAGATCAGATTGCAACGACAGCCTATGGTCGTAAGATGGGGAGACGTTTTCCTAGCGACTTGCCAAGACAGCCTATAAGTATCTATTTCGCACTTCGGGGAAGATAGGTATATATATACTCCCTACGTCGGCCGTCAACCATCTGGAGTTGACGGCCGACGCTGTTATTGATGTTTTTAGATTCAGCTACTCGGAACAAAAAGTTCCAAAAAGTAGCACAGGTGAGTGAGCACTATGGTGAGCCCGGAGAACTTACCTGACACAGGAGCGGGGCTGTAACTGTCTTTAACGGGCTGACGTGTTATAACAAATATATAAACAAGGGAGGAACCTTCCCCCATGACGAACGACACCTGACGGACTTCGTCAATCGTCACCCCGAGCCTTGTAAACACGTTCACCCCCTAGTGACAAGTCTGAACCATCATAATTAGTCAACAAGTATATTATGCGAATGGGAAGTATTTTTTATTACAATAATATGTTGTAACTCACACCATTTATGAATTATTTTTATTATTAATTATTCTAGGTGTTGTTATGGGGGGCTACGAGCCTACCTGGGACTCCCTGGACACTCGGCCACTGCCTCCCTGGTATGACGGAGCCAAGATCGGCATCTTTCTCCACTGGGGCGTCTTCTCTGTTCCTTCCTTCGGCTCAGAGTGGTTCTGGTATAGTTGGAAAGGTTAGGTACCTTAAAAATGTTTATGGATAATATTATATCATTGAATATATTGTAGAACAAATATGAAAGGTTCTTCATTTACAAATTGTGTTTCAACTGTTAACAGTAATCACGACTATATTAACAGCGGTGTTTATGTATACTTTTATTCTTTTAAATCGTTATCATGTTAGTCCTTCATGATGTAAAATTTAGTTTAGGATAAAACATGCTAAAACACTTTAAAAAACAGTAATTTCGATGCGTGAAATTTATTGAAATTTTGCTTACTTTGCGTAAACAGGCTTAGCACTCATTTTTGTATTCACTCGAGCTGCCCAGTATTAAAACACAAGACAATTATTATCATATTTCCTCCTTGCTCCTTGACCAGGAGCTCACAATAGAGATTATGTGGAGTTCATGAAGAACAACTACCCGCCCAACTTCACGTACCAGGACTTCGCTCCCCAGTTCACGGCGGAGTTCTACGAGCCCGAGAAGTGGGCGAATATTTTCGAAGCCTCGGGGGCCCGCTACGTGGTCCTCACCAGCAAGCACCACGAAGGCTTCACCAACTGGCCCTCTCGCTACTCCTGGAACTGGAACGCCATGGATGTCGGGCCCAAGAGGGATTTAGTAGGTTAGCTTTGTGCTGTGCACATGTTTCTAGAAATCTAGATAATGTCCTTATTATGGCAGTAAACAGTGTCTTGCAAATTGAATTCGCTTATTTGTATGTTTATATCTATAAAGAGAATGTCTGTCCAAGAATGGAGGCCAGAAGTTTGCTGCTAACCTCACCTATCTTTTCAAGATGACAAATGAGGTGGTATGGGGCTGTCATAGACCGTTTCTGGGTAGGCCCCAGTACCCCCTCTTTAGGAATGAACAACTCCTATTCTGACTCCTACAAAGTCTGAAACGGGAGTTTGTTTGTCTGAAAGTTATGAACAGTTTCAGCTGTTCATAATATCCCAACTTACACACAGAGTAACACAAGATGTTTAAACTACATTTTTACGACAGTCCATGAAAATAACAATTCTAAAAAGAAACATTGTGGATACATTGTGTTTGCTGGGATTACATGTTCTGCGAGACAGACAGATGAAAGAGGAAGATTGAGGTGGGATGTGGTGTTAGAAATGTGTAGTATTGTTTTGTGGAGTATAATGAAAACATTTTTTTCCAAAGGTGATCTGGCCAAAGCCATCAGGACCAAGACTCCGAACATCCACTTCGGCTTGTATCACTCCCTGCTTGAGTGGTTCAACCCACTCTACCTTCAGGATAAGTCCAAGAAGTTTCAGACCAACAATTTCGTGATTGAAAAGACCATTCCAGAGCTTTATGAGTTGGTATGCAATACTTTGTTATTAGCAATTTATGTTAAATTTATATTTCCTTAATCGAAACGACGAAAGTTCAACAGAAAACCCTCAAGTTCAATTTTGGTATGCAACAGGTGAACACCTACCAGCCGGAGGTGATCTGGTCAGATGGTGACTGGGAGATTGAAGACTGGTACTGGAACTCCACCAAGTTCCTGGCGTGGCTCTTCAACGACTCCCCCGTCAAGGACACCGTCGTGGTCAACGACAGATGGGGAAGAGGAATTCGGTGTCATCACGGCTCCTTCTATAACTGCGACGATCACTACAACCCGGGTATGAACTCTTCACTTTCCATTGCCTACTGCAAGTTATCCCACATCCCAGCGAGTTCTAACATTATAATAACATATAGATCAAATTAGGTACCCTTGGGCAGCGAATGTCTGTGAGCAGAATGGTCGACATTAATGCTCTAGGCTGATGAGGTAGGACTTAGTGAGAAATGGGACACGAACAATGTTGTCTCCCCGTAGTAATATCTGGAGAAATGGTGGTGTTGCAGGAGTCCTTCAGCCTCACAAGTGGGAGAACTGCATGACTCTGGACCGAGGCTCTTGGGGCTACCGACGCAACGCACCAGTAGCAGCCTATCGCACCATCCACGACGTCATCACAGAGCTCGCACAGACCATCAGCTGCGGCGGTAAGCTTACTCAACAGTTTTAACCCACAGTGTGGCTATTATTTGGGGTGATCCATTTTCCTATGCATGATTTTTCCGGACAAAAATTACTAAATTCTGGTGGGTATAGTTTGAATGTAGTGAGCTCAGATTATGGCCAGTATGGGTGAGGCTGCGACCCAAGTCTCCCTCTCTCACACCGCCACCGACATGTTTTTCTCAACTGTTTCCACTAATTCTTTCAGCAAGACCGATAATTATTAAATAATCAAAAAGATCATAGACTAATCCCTGAAAATTAATTTTCAACTCGTAGGTACTGTCCTCACAGATCTCTGACAACAACAAGTGCAAAAATAGCGCAGCTGACTCAATTTTCAATAACTCAACTCTGAAAGCGCACATTGACGCCAGCAGCACTTGAGCAGTTAACCGAAGTCAGAGTTAAAACAGTAATGTAATGTTACAAACATTGCGACTGCATGAAATATTGGATATCTCTCTCTTACTGATCTTCTCTTACACAGGCAACATATTAATCAACGCGGGACCTACACACGACGGCCGCATCCCACCCATCATGGAGGAGAGACTGAGGCAACTGGGCTCCTGGCTTGATATCAATGGTGATGCCGTGTATGATTCAACTCCGTGGACACACCAGAACGACAGTGTCACTCCTGGAATATGGTGAGTATGAGAGTAACATAATGACTCGCCACATCTTATTTCTATATATTCTGTACCTTTTATGTATTGATTTTGTTGGATTTAGATCCCTATCATCACGACATCCATATTTTGTTTTCATTCAAATTTCGCAAATTCAACATTGGCTAGATGATGTCTGGTAACTGTTATTATTACCTAAGCTCAAAACTTAAGATTTTCAGCACTAAACTGCATCTACCCATCTTCCGTCCATGTAAAAAGCCTAAACCTTAGGTCGAATGTTGTATTTGAAATATTCTCCCTCTTAAATTTGTGATAATGTGAGGTTTTGTCTTAAAAATAGCTTGATTTATATAACCTTCAAGGTATTGTAATTAAGTACTGAGGTAGTGAGGTGTGTGGTGGTGCAGGTTCACCAGTAAGGGGGAGACGGTGTACGCCCTGGTGCTGTCGTGGCCCCGAGGTAACCTACTGACTTTGGGCTCCGTCCTTCCCACACCAGAGACTAGCATCTCCATCCTTGGCTACCATGACAACGACATTAGACGCAGCCTCCAGGTGAGATGGTCCATTCTTCACAGCCAGGGACCTTCTGTAACCAATCTTTGTATAAACACAATACCATCAAAGGTTACTTTGCGTTTTGAGACGAAAGTTTAATGGTCGAAGTTGTAATTGTATTAATTATATAAATTAAATTATATGTGCATTAAACTAAAAGCATTATAGACTTTTGAGGATTTACCTAAGTAATGACGGTTCCGTCAGGGAAATTGTTAATTTATATCATCACTTTAAAGACAATGAAATAAGCGTTTTAAAATCTCACATATAATTGTTTTCAATCTTTTTTTTACAGTTCAAGTTTGTAAAGAAAGGGATGCAAGTGGTGTTTCCGCCCATGTCTGACGTGAACAGCCAGTGGGCGTGGGTGTTGGCCATGTCAAAGGTGAAGCCTGTCAAGCAGACCTTTCCCCCGCCAACTGTCATGTCCTGGCTCACCGCCCCTTAAGGCTCTCCCTAAGGAGATCCAACAGAACCACAACAGGTTCATCCCCAACTCCACTCCAGTTAAACTACTGCAACAAAACTACAAAGTCTAAATTCCTTTATCTGCCCAATTACTACCCTCATTTCCCAGACTTACATTCTCCATAACTACAACTCCCGTTCTCTCCACTGTTTACTCTGTGATATATCCTCTGTTAGGTTCCAGAAAACTCTTTACAAAAATAAATGTTATCACCCAAGAGTAATTTTTCCCTATGTAGATTAATTAAATTTTTCTGAGCACCAAACTAGTTGTCTTTTCGTTAGCACCATTCTGTGTTGCTGGTTTATTGTGCTTAATACTTTTTTTCTGTAATAGAATTATGTAATGCAAAATCAAGTCAACATTTAAACGTAATTTTTGCGATATTTCTCTGGAAATAATTCATAAGTTTCCAGCAGCACCAGCGTCAGTAGTTTATCAACGACGAAGTCAATCGCAAAATTACTTGATCATGTTAAAATTAAATTAAATATGTATGTATTTCATTGTATTTTTCCCCTTTAAAAAATTATTAGCCATCCTCTGCACGTGTGAATTTTGTAACTGCAGGATACAATAAACTAGTTAAATAAAACTCACTCTTTGCTTTAGTGCCTTGCATATCTTTGGGTTACAGTGATGTTAATTTGATAAACTATGAATAGACTCTAGACATATGTCAGTCAACTCTGTAACTAACTCATTACAACTGTAACTTGCTTAGCTAAACTAATTTTGGAGTTCAGTTTGAGCCCATTATGTGCCTCCTGTAAGCCTTTCCACTACCACTCACAGGATGGGTATGGGCTGTATAATAAATGACCTAAACTAAATAACACATTTGCCCGGCATGGCTAATTGGGTTATTATGCAGATAATAGGATAATCTCATTCTTAAGAGACAGTTTCAGCGTATCTACTGAACACTAAGAGAGTAGAAATAGCCTAAGCTACTCTATCAGTTTGAAACTTATTTTATTATCTCAATAAACGTACTGAAACTGAACACTTACGAAAGTAGAATTTGGTACTACTAAATTTGGACAAACCGGAAAAGTTTTTGTATTTATGTTGCCAATAAAACCTAACGTAACCTAACCACCAAGCCTAATACACGCTGAGCGAATATTTCATATATGTGGTATACCAGGCCTAAGAATATTTACATTTGGCTTTTAGCCTTATTTTTTCCGGACTATAAAGTGAACAATATCAAATTCTACTGCCTAATTGTCTATTACATCAACATATGTACGATACCTGGTTACCTGGTTGATACCTGGTTGATGGGGTTCTGGAAGTTCTTCTACTCCCCAAGCCCGGCCCGAGGCCAGGCTCGACTTGTGAGAGTTTGATCCACCAGGCTGTTGCTTGGAGCGGCCCGCAGGCCCACATACCCACCACAGCCCGGTTGGTCCGGCACTCCTTGGAGGAATAAATCTAGTTTCCTCTTGAAAATGTCCACGGTTGTTCCGGCAATATTTCTTATGCTTGCTGGGAGGACGTTGAACAACCGCGGACCAACGATGGTCCACATAGGTACAAAAAGTACTATCTAAACAGGAGCATGGGTTGGGGAAATGTTGTATAGAAGAAAACTGTAATGAAGGTAAATTTTCATAAAATTATTTATGAGGTATTAAAAGCGCGACATATTAAACGCAGAGATCAGTAGACCTACTGCTGTGTTCCTCTCTTCTAACCTTCGTATAGGAGAAAGAACGAGTCCCAGCAGACATACAACGTAGCCACAATGTTTAATATCGTAAACCGTAATAACCTAAACAAAAAAGGACTTTTGTAGTTACGTATTATGGTTGGTAGGGTGTGTGGTCGTCCCGTCTACAGGGCAGTCTGGAGGCCTCGACCAGTGCTGCCAGATTGGGCTACAAATAGCGAATTGGGCTACTTTTGAGAGCCCCGCGCGCCCAAATGTGTGTAATTTCGCTACTTGCTACTTTTTGGGCTAATTTAAAAGCAAGATGTGCTAATTTGGGCTATTAATGTAAAGAATGTACAATTGCGAGTTACATGAAAGTAACTAAGCTATAAATAATTGTAAATATTAATTAATACTACATAATATTATTTAATAAATTAGTCCCAATTCAATGCAGAGTTTTCTTCCAAGCACAGAAACTTGTAAATATAAATACAAGATAATAGATAGATCGATAAATAAATAGACAACTTTCAAATATTGCACCAAGTAATGGCGAGAGGAAAAAAACTAGACAGTATACATTACATTTGAAATTAATAATGGATGAATGGTATTAAATTGGTGTATGTTTGTGTGTATACCAGATAAAGTCCATTTAATGACAGAATTTAGCCATTTTGTGTAAAAACTTTTATATCTCATATTATTAATTATAACAGGAATCGAAAAAAGTCATAGTTTGTATATACAAGAGATGAAACAGAGAGCCATGAGCTAGAGCGATGTGCTGAGTCCATAAGGAGGCGGAGCTTCCAATACCTTCCTGTGATTGGCTGTTGCGGGGAATACCAACACTCTTTTATGAATAAAATTAAACTAAGAAATAGGTCCTTGTGCACAGCAACAAGGTTGTTGTAAAAAAGAACAACAATTTCTGTTTTGCACCTGACAGAAATCTTCATCTAACTGAATAATTTACTCGATTAAGAAGGCAGAGCAGCGTATCATTATTTGTGTCAAGGCAACCCCCAATAATAACGTCTCAAGTTAGGTAGCCACAGCCCATTTTTATATAACATCTGTTATATCCTGCAATATTTAATTATCACTATATTAATACTTTTAAATACTTAACATTTCACTTTTTAGGTAGATTAAAGTTGAAGCAGAATGTCACAAGCAAGGATGGTGTGCTGAATAAAGATGATTTATTAAGTGGATGGAGCCTTTAACTGATCCCTTCCTGTGATTGGCTGTTATGTGAATGTCAACAAAGAATATCATATGCCATTTATTATGCACCCCATACCATCTGTGGGCGGAGCTAGGAACCTCCTACCCGAGCACAACAACCCGCCTTATGGGTTGCTGTTTGGCTATTTATAGTGCGTTGGAAAAAAACTAGATGGCGTTAGTTGTATTTTGTGGGGTAATTTGTTATAGGTGTAATTTGATGTCAACAGATGGCGTAAGCTGTACCTTATGGCCACTATTGACCAGCCAGTTGATAGTGTTCTCTTGTGCCGACAGATGGCATCAGCTGTATTATTATTATTTTAATAATATTATTACATTAATAATAATGTATTATTATTACTTTAAACACTGATTTATACGTCTGGTAACTTATAATAAGGTTTTATACCGTGCTGGTATTAGGTATTCTCAACACAATTTATACTTTAATCTCAATTAGTATTAAATTTTAGTCTTTAGTGTTTTTCCTGCCCGAAACGCTTTGCGTAATAGTGGCTTTAGGCATTATATGTACTAGCTCTATCTATAAATCTATCAACTTTTGTATCTTACCTTGTGTGTATGTACTTTACCTGAATAAAAATTTGTATTTGTTATTTGTAACTAGAATTCTGCAATTACTTTTTTTTATCTACTGTTGAGACTATGTAAGACAAATGTAAGGTTTTGAGGCTAAGTAACGAAGATAGTTACAAGATACGAGCCAGATGGTGTTGAGAATGCAAAACGGATTATGATGAGAAATTAAGCCAAAAAATCAATGCGTAAATGTTCGCAAATAAATAAATAAATAAATGTTTATTTAGGTAAGATACATACATACAAGAGATTTTACAAAGATTGATGGATTTATAGATAGTGCTAGTACATACAATGCCTAAAGCCACTATTACGCAAAGCGTTTCGGGCATTATGAGAATGGGATTTGTTTCTCGAAAAGGTAGCAATAAAATTCGCTTTTTAGTTCTTTATTTTTAAAATTAAGACCAGGGATTCTGTCTAACGAAGCTGCAAGCTAAAACACCGTTATCCTATAATGTTCATCTGTAGCTTGACTCTAAATACACGTTTATTAAACGAATTTATTGTTAGAGTTCATTAGGAATCAGCTTTGTTGATGGCAGAGTTTCCAACAAATACCTTCCTGTGATTGGCTGTTGCGGGGAATGCCAACGCTTATATGAATAAAATGCAAAATAAGAAATACGTCCTTTTGCTCAATAACCTTGTTGTTGTACAAAAGAACAACAATTTCTGTTTTATACAAGACAGAAATTTCCATCTAACTGAATAATGTAGACGAATAAGAGGGCGGAGGCATTAATCGCCGATATTATTTGTGTGAGGCAACACCCAACAATAACGTCTCAAGTTAGGTAGCCAGCCCATGTTTCTGTAACACCCGTTACATCCTGCAATATTTAATTATCACTATATTAATACTTTTAAATACTTAACATTTGACTTTTTAGGTAGATTAAAGTTGAAGCAGAATGTCACAAGCATCGATGGTGTGCTGAATAAAGATGATTTATTAAGTGGATGGCGCCTTTAGCTGATCCCTTCCTGTGATTGGCTGTTGTGTGAATGTCAACAAAGAATGATATGCAATTTATTATGCACCCCATACCATCTGTGGGCGGAGTTAGGAACCTCCTACCCGAGCACAACAACCCGCCTTATGGGTTGCTGTTTGGCTATTTGTAGTGCGTTGGAAAAAAACTAGATGGCGTTAGTGGTATTTTGTGGGGTAATTTGTTATAAGTGTAATTTGATGTCAACAGATGGCGTAAGCTGTACCTTATGGCCACTATTGACCAGCCAGTTGATAGTGTTCTCTTGTGCCGACAGATGGCATCAGCTGTGTTATATTACTTCCGAATTCCCTTTAAACACTGATCTACAAATCCCTTGGCTTATGATAAGGTTTTATACCATTTATGATGAGTATTAGATAACTGGAGTTCCGCAATTACTTTTATTTATCAACTGTTGAGGATATCATCATATAACGTCTGGTTAGGACGTACTGCTCTCGATTGATGAAGATTAAGCCACCCAAGAGGTAGCACGGGCATGAATAGCCCGTAAATACTGCTCTCGTAATATTATTCCGGGGGGGGGGGAACTATCAAGTGAAAGCGCCAAGCCATTTCGACTATATAGCACTCGGAAGGGATCAGGATACGGATTTGGGATGGAACGGGGGAAAGGAATGGTGCCCAACCTCTTGAGCGGTCGGGGATTGAACGCGGACCTGTAGAAACGAGATCGTCGCTCTACCGTCCAGCCCAAGTGGTTAAGCGTAATATTATTAAAACAACAATTTATGCATATAATAACAGCATTTCACACTAAAAATACTTGGCTATATCGAAATTTGGTAGTGAATTCCAATCTAGGAATCTCCTATGACTAAATTGTACTTTTTAATCATTTTCATGTACTTACTACTTATTATTAAATTATTAAGTACTTACTATAATAATTAAATAAATTATTTTATTTAATATTGAAATTAAATGATAAAATAATAGGTAATAATAAATCATTATGTAGGGGGACAGGCAGCCAGTGTATATATACATGTTAGGCTTATACCAAGGTGCCAAATTAAAAACTGGGTGCTGCCAGGGCAGACCCAAGGGCTGCTGGCAGCCCTGGCCAGGCTGAACTTCCACGCCCTTATAATCACCATTGTTTAATAATCTTCACAGGGAGAAACAAATGAGGTTCATTTTCTGGGGAAAATGAACCTCATACTCTCTGACAAAACTAAATTCCAAAGGGTAACGAAGGACACTACAGCCGAATTGAAAACAAAGGTAAACAGATTGATCGAAACTGTGAACGCCAAAAAATCCGGCCTCCGCCTGCCAAAGATTATTGGGGAATACAAACCTGGGTATGTGTATGGAAATGTCAAGATACACAAGCCTGGAAACCCACTTCGGCCAATCATCAGCCAGATACTCACACCCATGTACAGACTGGCGAAGGGATTCAACGGCTTGCTGACTCCTTATGTACTTTGTGCTTTCAGCCTGAAGTCTCCAAAGGAATTTCTTGACTTACTGCGGGGAACACGGGCCACAGGGATACGAGCCTCGTTGGATGCAGAATCACTGTTTACCAATGTACCTGTGGCTGAAACAATCGGGATGATAGCGGACAGAGTGTATCGTGATCCGGCCTGTACTCCTCTTGACATACCAGAAAACATTCTAAGGAAACTACTCTAAGCTTGTACTAAAGAGGCACCCTTCTTGAGCCCGGATGGGCACATGTATAAGCAAGTAGATGGGGTCGCCATGGGTTCTCCCCTAGGTGTCCTATTTGCGAACTTCTACATGGATACCATCGAACAGAAGGTCTTAGTTGACAGGAACTTGAAACCTGCCATATACTGCAGGTATGTTGACGACATTTTTACACAGGTACCTGATGTCAGACGTCTGCGGGAGCTGAAGGAGGCATTCGAGCGGAATTCTGTGTTGAGTTTCACTTACGAGATGGAGAAGGATGGGAAGCTGCCCTTTCTAGATGTAACAGTCACGGAAAGGAGTGGAGGTTTCCACACTGCAGTCTATACTAAGGAAACAAACATAGGCATGTACCTCAATGCCAATAGTGACTGCCCAGATAGGTACAAGAGGAGTATTGTCAACGCTTACGTCGACCGTGCTCTCAGCCACAGCTCAGGATGGAAGGAAGTTGATGAAGAACTCTGTAGTGTAAGGCAGGTCCTAGTCAACAACGACTTCTCCAATGGTTTCGTTGAAGACATCATAAAAAGGAAGGTGAAACGCCACGCAACCTCTGAAGAGTCAACTAATACAACACCTGTACCCCCTATTAGACTATTTTACATGAACTTCTTTTCCACAGCTCTTAAAACGGAGGAAAGGGTCCTGAAAGATATTATTGATAGGAACGTTATCCCTACAGACAAAAATCATAAGATAAAAGTGACGATTTACTATAAAACCAAAAAAAACGGCCAACCTACTCATGAGAAACTCTCCAGACACAAAGCAGAACGCTTTAAAAGAGACCAACGTCGTCTATGCCATCAAATGCCCACTTGGGGACTGTAAGCCCCAAAGAACTCAGTATATAGGCAAGACAACATCTCTTTCCAGGCGATTAACAATGTATAAGCAACAGGGCTCCATTAAGGAACATATAATCTCTTCCCACAACCAGCCCCACCACCAGAGAAGTCTTAACAAACAACAGAAATCATCGATAGATACAGCGATAGCAGGCGGCTTGACATCTGCGAGGCACTACACATCAAAAAGTCAACACTAGCAATCAACAGCCAATTAATGCACAACTATATTTTACCCACTTCAAAACTCCATGCCAATATAGAAGCATCAAAAGGAGGTATGGACCAATAGGCCCTTTGCAGTTACTTCCATTCTTCCCTCTCATTTATCCAATTTATACCCATTGTACCGTGTTCTGTCTTATGTTGGTCAAAAGTTTGTTCACCTCATCCAAAACTGTTGCAACATATCACCTCACCCAAATGCGAGTATATAAGACAAGCTGTTCAGTGTTTGCATTAGTAAAACTCTGTTTAGTGTTTTCAGGTTACAGTTGTGTGTGTGTAAACTAAAGTCTTTGAAAATGTAATAAGTTATTACGAAACGGGTTCAAGCGTCGCGTCAGACTAGAAATAAAAATTAATTTTGGAGAATTGATTTTTCAATTACTATCGACAGTAAAAAGAAACAAGAAATATTGAGAAAATTCGTGTTAGAATTATTAATCTTACTTTTTCGGTCATATTTAACAACATATGTTTACAAGAAAGACTGTTACCTCACAATATATATATATATATATATATATATATATATATATATATATATATATATATATATATATATATATATATATATATATATATGTGTGTGTGTGTGTGTGTGTGTGTGTGTGTGTGTGTGTGTGTGTGTGTGTGTGTGTGTGTGTGTATGTGCAGAAATAATATTAATAAAACAATTAACATCGTGTAGTGTACTCTATATATCAAAATATATTACTTTGAAACCCATATCATTCACTAAAAAAAATTGGGCTACTCTTATTACAAATTCGCTACTTTTAGACCGTCAGCTCGCTACTTTCAGCAATTTAGATCTGGCAACCGTGGCCTCGACCGCCAGTACCAGCCGCTATGGTTCGTCAGGCGTACCTCTTTTGGCTCCTCGGTCAGTGCTGTTCCCTCGCTTTCAGGCTGTTTTACCTATTGTATTCTTTATTTTTTAAATGAACAGAACTGGAAAATGTAAGCGCTGGTTTGTGTTTGTTTGAGGTTTAGTGCTGAATAATGGTAGCAACAGTGATTCAAAACGAGCATATTGGCCTTTGTTGTTGAGGTTCGGTAGTTTAAAGCTAACTACGGTGTTCGAACCCGTGAATGACAAATGACAAAGATAGTTTATAATACATGCTATTTCGTGAATTATTATAAGAGTAACCAATAACAAGTAGCCCGAAACGCCGTGTGTACTAGTGGCTTTACAAGAATGTAATTACTATGCTATGTATCCTCACAATCCCAATGTACCTTCTTGTATATATATAAATAAATAAATAAATAGAAAATGGATGAAACTAAACAAATTTATTAATTCTGATTTAACGGTTAACGAAATTTAATAAAACCTTCCGTGTTGAGGCGATGACTTAGAAAACATATTAAGAGTTATTACCTGACAATCAACACAGCCACACCATATAGGCCAAAGGCATTCAAACGTTTGATTAGGATTGTTTTGATGAATTATACAACAAGCTCTAAATGCGTGTGAGAGCTTATAATTGGTCACCCCGTCCTGTCTAATGTTTACGTCATTAAACTGATGTACTATATTGCCTGAACCTAACCTAAACCAGGACCCACGAATGAAAAACGGGGCAGCACGTCAATGTTTGTGAGCCGCTAGGATTTTTAGTACATCAATTTTTGGTCTTGGAGGATTTATAAGTCAAAATGTGATGTACTAGAGGATGGGTTGATTGATAGGGCCATGGTGTATAGGAGAGGTTGTTGTTGTTGTTATAGATTCAGCTACTGGGAACAAGTTCCAAGTAGCACGGGCTATGGTGAGCCCGTAATAGGAGAGGTGTCGCTGCTGATACTCATAGCGCAGACCAGGGAAACATGTTGACTGGTGGTGTTATCGCCTGAGTGCTCACCAACCTACCATGGTCACCCACCACACGCCCGACTTGCCTTTGTGACTACCCTAATGCTCTCTTTTGTCTTGTTGTTCTTGCTCACCACTTTCCCTTCCATTCTGCCTCCCTACTACCCTTACAACTTCTCAACCCTTTACAATACTTCTCATAGGGAACGAAATAAACGATGAGTAACCTATTACTATTTGCAAAGTCAACTAATGATTTAAGAGCTGATTACTGTCTACAATCTCCTCAGTCAATCATCATTGAAGGCCAGGCAGCTACTAAGTATTCACAAATTCATTATTTACACCATTCTAGGGTTAGGAATGCTTGTGGTAAGTAAGCGATGTGGTAAGTAAGCAATTTATTCTCACAAGACATTGTTCATTCAGGTGTTGTTATGGGGGGCTACGAGCCTACCTGGGACTCCCTGGACACTCGGCCTCTGCCTCCCTGGTATGACGGAGCCAAGATCGGCATCTTTCTCCACTGGGGAGTCTTCTCTGTTCCTTCCTTCAGCTCTGCCTGGTTCTGGGAATTTTGGCAAGGTAACATTCCGCAAATTTGTATGAAGCAAAAATGACATTGAAGAACCGAGAGTTCGTTTCAGCATCTTTGATTTCTTCTCTAATTTAGTGATTGTGCGTCACTAAGGCGCTCTTTAGCTTTTTAAATCATATTGTTTTTTTCATTCATCAAGAAAGTTATTTTAAAGTGTAAATAGTAATGATTCGAAAAGTAACTTTCCTGCATTTGTTTAAAGTATTTAATTGTCTTTATTTACTTTTTGTGAAGAAGTTACTCAGCAATTTATGTGCTAATATGAGTACAATTTTGTTGTTGTCTGTTTTTGGTAAAAGCTCACAATAGCGAGTACGTGGAGTTCATGAAGAAGAACTACCCGCCCAACTTCACGTACCAGGACTTCGCTCCCCAGTTCACGGCGGAGTTCTACGAGCCCGAGAAGTGGGCGAATATTTTCGAAGCCTCGGGAGCCCGCTACGTGGTCCTCACCAGCAAGCACCACGAAGGCTTTACCAACTGGCCCTCTCGCTACTCCTGGAACTGGAACGCCATGGACGTCGGGCCCAAGAGGGACTTGCTCGGTCAGTTGTTTATTGTGCTTTTATTCATGAACCTAATGCTCGTAAGTTGGTTCTGTGTATCTATCATCCATAAATATTTCAGTAAAATAGGTTTTAGCATTGTTATGTGAAGAACATAATAGCAGATTAGTACAGTATATCTTAAATTCACATCTCTTACATCATCATTCACATCATGATGTGAATTAGATTCACATTATCTAATTCACTTAGCTAATTGTATAATGCATGTGTGGCTTACATATTATAGAATTGAACTATTATTTCCTTAGGTGATCTGGCCAAGGCCATTAGGACCAAGACTCCAAATATCCACTTCGGCTTGTATCACTCCCTTTACGAGTGGTTTAACCCACTCTACCTCCAGGATAAGTCCAACAAGTTTCAAACCAACAATTTCGTTAAGGAAAAAACCATTCCAGAGCTTATTGAGCTGGTAAGCAATAGTTTTACATTATTGCGTTTGTACGCGAGGCTGTTTTGAGAGTGGGTTTTACTGAGCGTGTTGTATGTTAGTGTAATCACACAGTTGTTCTTATATAACTGTGTTTTAGGGGGTCTGTGCTTTTTATTTGTGTGATATTCTAAAATATATATTCATTATACTTATCACTCCGTATGTATCTTCAGTGATATATATTTAATGATGCTTGAAGGGCTGTATACTTACGTCAGAGATGATTATTAAATTGCAATATATATACTGTTTCTTTGCACATTGTGCCATTTTGCATTTGTTAATGGGTTAGACCAGAAAATAAATAACGAAGCCTAGTATTCATGAACAGCTGCAACACCCAGGCGTTGAATAAACTGACGTTCCTGCTGTTCTTAGTATTGATCTCATGACTTGTTCCTAGTCTATTCTAGGTGTCTCTGGCAACACTGCTAGTGTGAGTTACATTGCTGATTGGTTTGGCAGCACTGTTTGGTTATAATTTACTTGATGTTCACCTATTGTGAAACTTCAAGTGTTGAGGTTAAGATTTTTACTGGTCAAATAGGGACTTCAGAGAGATCCCGTATATTGGAAAATTTTGCATGATAGGACACAGCTAATTTTTATATATGGCTGTGATGCACATAATTGTGTTAATCCAAAATGGCAAATGTTCAACAGAAAACGTTTAAACTTAAGTTGTTGTTGTACTATGCAACAGGTGAACACCTACCAGCCGGAGGTGATCTGGTCAGATGGTGACTGGGAGATTGAAGACTGGTACTGGAACTCCACCAAGTTCCTGGCGTGGCTCTTCAACGACTCCCCCGTCAAGGACACCGTTGTGGTCAACGACAGATGGGGAAGAGGAATTCGCTGTCAACACGGCTCCTTCTATAACTGCCAAGACCGCTACAACCCGGGTAAAAGTTCACAATACGGGAATGTTTATAGTCCGGATGACCGAATAAGATTACTCTAAGCATGAAACAGTGCGATGAAAGAATGAAGATTAGGTTCTAAGAACAATGAAAGGTACGGGAACAGGTATAGGTGAAGATATAGGACACGTCACAATGTTGTCTCCCTGTAGTAATTAATGACTGAAGAATGGTTGTGTTGCAGGGGTCCTTCAGCCTCACAAGTGGGAGAACTGCATGACTCTGGACCGACAAGCGTGGGGCTACCGTCGCAACGCACCACTGGCAGACTACCTCACTGTCCACGACCTCATCACCGAGCTCGCCATGACCATCAGCTGCGGCGGTAAGCCCACACAACAGTTATAATCAAGAAATTATCTCACAAAAATGTCACTCTCTTACTGATCTTCACTCACACAGGCAACATATTAATTAACGCGGGACCTACACACGACGGCCGCATCCCACCCATCATGGAGGAGAGACTGAGGCAACTGGGCTCCTGGCTTGACATCAATGGTGATGCCGTGTATGATTCAACTCCGTGGACACACCAGAACGACAGTGTCACTCCTGGAGTATGGTGAGTCATTTTGTGAGTCACACCACAACCAGTGTGACTCCTGGAGTGTGGAGAGTCCCATTCAAAAGGGACTCTCCATTATGTGTGACAAATATATTTGTTACACATAAATTTATCGTCTGAACCCAAGGCGGCATGTTGGATCTCAAACATTTTAGCATTAAACTTATGGTATGGCTTTTTGTATTAAAAATAGCTTTATTTATATAACCTTCAAGGTATTGTAATAGAATACTGAGGTAGTGAGGTGTGTGGTGGTACAGGTTCACCAGTAAGGGGGCGACGGTGTACGCCATGGTGCTGTCGTGGCCCCGAGGCAACCTACTGACTTTGGGCTCCGTCCTTCCCACACCAGAGACTAGCATCTCCATCCTTGGCTACCATGACAACGACATTAGACGCAGCCTCCAGGTAAGATGGCCCATCCTCCACAGCCAGGGACCTTCTGTAACCAGTCTTTGTATAAACACAATACCATCAATGATTACTTTGCGTTTTGAGACTAAATTTTATTGGTCGAAGTTGTAATTGTATTAGTTATATAAACTAAATTATATATGCATTAAACTAAAAGCATTATAGACTTTTGATGATTTACCTAAGTAATGAAGTTCCTTCAGGGAAATTGTTAATTTATATCATCACTTTACAGACAATACAGTAATCGCTTTATAATCTCACATATAATTGTTTTCACTCTTTTTGCAGTTCAAGTTTGTGAAGAAAGGGATGCAAGTGGTGTTTCCACCCATGTCTGACATGAGCAACCAGTGGGCGTGGGTGTTGGTCATGTCAAAGGTGAAGCCTGTCAAAAGGACCTCTTCACCCCCTACTGTTATGTCATTTTTCACCACCCGTTAAGACACACTTGCAGTGGTATTTATCATGTCGGAGGTGAAGCCTTTCAAGAGGATAGCTCCCCCTACCCACCATCATGTCATGGTTCACCGCCCATAGATACTCTTGAGGTGAAGAAGTATCTTCTTAAGAACTGCTACAAGTTCATCGCGCTCCTGAAGGTATCCGAGGGACAAATCTTCACTGTACAGATCTTTGTTCCAAAAGTATACTGGTGTATTTTTATATTCTAGCTGCATTTTTCCAATAACATTAATAACGTGCAATATTTCTGTGTTTTCTGATCGAAATCCAGTGTTTTTCGTTATGTTAATAGAATATTCATCTGGCCCTGTCAACCTCCACTGTAGTGTCTAAGGCTCTCCAATGATGTGTCGAAGGATATTCCATGGTATGTCCAAGAATCTCCTATAGGTGTATTCATGGGCTTCCCAAGGAATGTGCAAGGGCCTCCCATAGTGTCCCAGGGTCTCCCATGGTGTCTCAGGGCCTCCTATACATGATAAACAATACCTAAATATAAAACTAAACACTTAAAATACGAATCAAAAGCGTTAAAACAGGAATATCTTTATTTGACATAAACATGTGTGAAGCACCACATAAATATATGAGGCACTATATAAACTTATGTGGGGCATCACATAAACATGTGTGAGGCACCACATGAAACACCAGGCACCACATAAACATATGTGAGGTAACACAAGGGTCCACCTGTAATTCTTACGTAGCTCCGTAATAACTTGACTAAATCTGTAACATGAACATTCCGAACAAAATATTCAAATTCTAGAGAATGAAGTAATATAAAATTTGAGTTGAAAGGCTATATATCAGGTAGCTAAACTATATTTTGTACACAATTAAACTATATAAGTAAGACAAGTATATGAAGATAAATTTCCTGTTAAATCGCTTAATTGCTTTAACAACTGATAATTGTTTAAATCATTTAAAGGAGTTAAAGAAGCAAACAGAAAGTGAGTATAAAAGAATAGACTTCTAAAATAGACTATTATTATATATTTTTTTGTGCTTTTTCCTCAGAGTAACTGTTATGGTAGCTTTTTATGACTTTTTATATAATCGGTGATCATCGCTGCAAGCAACGAGATCCGAGGTCCGTCTAGCGTGTCTCGTCCTCTTGAGAGGACAACACCGCCGTGACTGACCAGCTTGGAGCCCGGGGCGCTCCTGTAGCGGCGGCGCTGCCAGAAGCACCTGCTATGACAAGGTTCTGTGCAGCATTGGACGCTGAAGTTAGCCTCCATCGCTACACTTCGCGGTGGAACTGTCGGAGGTCTTGGGGGGGAAAGCTTCTGGCGGCCGTCCTCTCCACTAAGCGAATGACCGCGTAACTTAAAAAGATATGATGCCCGCATCTCTTTTTTTTTTCCTCCGTGAACTCACGAACGGCTTACCCGAGCTAAACCAGACTCATATGTATAGGCGCTCTCAAGGTATGCCAGTGATTGTTACCTAGGGTTTCCAACAGAGGAGAGAGGTCACTCTGTTGGGTGCCAGGATCGAGTGGTCGCTTTATTGAGTACGAAAGGTCGCTACGTTGGGTACGAGGGAGGCGGGTGGGGGGAGGTTTCGCTCCGTTGGGTACGACGGTGGGGGGAGGGTTTGCTCTGTTGGGTACGAGGAGAGGTGGCTCCGATGTGTACGAATAGATCGCTCCGTTGAGTACGATGGGAGAAGTCGCTCCGCTGGGTACAAGAGGGGATTGATCCGTTGATTACGAGAGAGGTCGCTCCGTTGGATACGAGCGAGGTAGCTCCTGTGGGTACGAGGAGAGAGGTCGCAAAATTATTTAACCAATAATTTGATTCATATCTCGATGATCTTTTTCAGCGAAACAATGGAATGAAAATATGCCTCTGAATTCTCCGATGGGCACATCACGAGTCCTTCGTGTCGTCCGAGCACTCCGTCAGGAGGCAAAAAAGCCAACGTCTCCTGGGGCACATCGCTGTGCGTTAACAAAGTGAACAAAATGGCCACTGGAATATTAACAAAGACCAATGACAACGCTGTACAACTGTCTCTGCCAATGTCGTTAAAATAATTTACCATATTCGTTTTTTTCCCATAGCTGTGAACCCCTGTCCATTATTTTAACGGTAATAATGCAATATTAACGACCCGTTCTCACTACTAATCGCTTAACGTAAGGGGTTAATGAGACAATTTAAGTGGCCTCTTAATAAGTAACAGCAGAGCATCATTACATCGTCACTTACATGACAGCTGAGAGATAAGTGATGAACCACTGTTTGTAATCAAAATAAACAGAACCTCACAAAGGCTTCCGTTTGCCGTTGGGATTATTGATAAATTGATGATAGCTGGAGCTCTTTAAGCTCCACTAGCTCCTAGTACGATGATCACAACTAAGAATACCACGAACACCGAGAACCTGGAGACCAATCTTGGTCTCAAGAACATATTTTCGAGAGCGAATTCCCGAAGACACCATCGTTTTCTTGGAGAACCTCTCCAGAACCCTGTTTTCGAGGACACGTTCTCGAAAATTAAGAAAATGAATCGAATACTTGTCTTAAATATTCATTTTATAAGCTAAAACTTCGAGGACGCGATTTCAAGTTCCCAAAAGGATCTTTAAGAGCCTGTTTTCCACGACACATGACGAGTACCTAGTGCTGAGGTAACCATCCCTGCAAGAGTCCTCGCTGCTACTGGGCCATCGTCCTTCTCAGTGGTCCGTGTAACAGAACGATTCACGTTGTCCAGTGATATATATGACTCAGCGGCCTTGGTCTATATGAACCAGTTGTTCATAGCGTCCTGCAATTATCCCGTTCTCAATCCACACACACACTTCAGGCCGGCGGCCGTTCCAATACTATTTATCATACGTAGTAATAACAAGGGCTATTTCAAACATAAATTAATATATTACGTAAATATGGCTTTGTACATGGGTAAACATGTGGTTAGGTCGTATGTTTTGGTTCCCATGTGTTTACATAACGTGAATGAAGCATTTCGACAAGTGTGCTATGAACACACGAAGCAAAACACAACTTCCGAGAAAAGCTTCGTAAAGATTCAGTTGTGAGTAATGCGTTAGGTAATTATGAGGAGAATGTACTACGCCAGCATGACAATTGACAATATGAAAGGATATGAGGACAATGCACTGGGTCAGATGTAACATAAACAAGGAGCCACAGTTTCAAGCTCAGCAAGCCGCAATGTAGGACAGAAAACAGGATTCTTTTTCCATCCATAGTTATAAATCCATAGAAACACCTACCCGTCGACGCCGTAAATGCCAAAACACGGCTGAATATTAAAATCCAGCTTGAAAAAATAATCAGAACAACGGGGGGGGGGGCCTTTGACAAGCCGTCGGTTTCCTGTCCTCGTCGAGGCCACTAGTGTTAGTAAACCTCAGGCAAATTCAGGTAAATATGAGGGCGGATTGAAGGAACGGTCCTCAACCTCTTGTACTATCAGAGATCGAACGCCGTCGAATAATATTTTGTGACTTAAAGCCTGCTCTTCAAGCACTCGAAAACTTCTGGAAGATCGACAGCAAGAACCTCATACTACCAATTATAAATGACCTAATCGCTGCACAGTGTAAAGGGTCTCGAATCTCCTTGAAAGGCTTTGTGTGGATACCATCACACATAAATATAACCCATCATAATGAGACAGACATTGAAGCCAAATTAGCGTGTAATAAAGATGAAGTTGAATTAGATCTAGGTATCCCCATCTCTGCTGTCAAAACTATATTGTTCCAAACACTCGGGTCTGGTAGGAAAGAAATTACTGACTCCCAACGACCTGAAACCACCAGTATAAAAAGCTATGATTTGTTCAGATCTGAAACCTGTATTTATGGACAGCACAAAACGTCCACCAGACTGTGCGACACAGTGGTTGCAAGGATCAGGTTGGGTTACCGTTACCTGTGGCAGGTGGCTACAGGTGACGGATCTCCCAATCCTGAGCACTCCAGGTACAAACTCTGTGAGCAGGAATTGCGACATGATCTCCCACACTACATCGCCGAATGCCCAGTTATTAGACCATTCAAAGCCGTTGGCATGAGGTACCTGGAGCTTTGCAATTACTTTATTCACTCTCGTGTTCTTGAGGATATTCTCATATTGCACCCAAAATTTGCCTGTGCAGGATACCGAACATATGGCTCTGTATGACTAAACATCCTGCGAGATGGGGACTTTTGGTATCACTGCTGCCTTATTCACTCTTGTATTGATGATATCCTCATAATGCACCCAGAGTTTGTCAGTGCAGATTACTTATCACATGCCTCTGTATGACTAACCATCATGTGTGAAGGGATTTTTTTAGCTCTATGTCGCTAGCTTTTTGACACACTGTACTCCCCCATCTTGACACACTGTACTCCCCCTTCATATAATCTAGGGTAGCTGCACAAATGCAGATGTACCTCATATATTAAACAAAAAATGCTAGAAGCAGCAAGGACACCGCTGTACAGACAAGTCCAAGTGGATTGACTTAATACACTTAGTTTTCTAGCAATGAGTTTGACTGTTGGATAGAAGCACTTTTGACCATTGTTTTTAAGGCATAGTTACATGTTGTATACACGGATCGGTGATCTATTTGGTTCAGTGGTCCACAAAGTTCAGTGGTTCACATAGTTTATGATCTACATAGTTCACTGATCAGGGACCCACATGATCCAGTAAATATATTCCAATCTTCGTTCAGGGTAGAGTCTGTCCTCGAAACATTGAAAGGGGCGTTAGTCCATCAGCCTTTCACTATCTTTATGAATTTAATGAAACTTATCAAGATGCACCACCTTACCTGACCCAGCGGGTTGTATAGTGACCTTACCTGACCCACCGGGTTGTAGTGACCTTACCTGAGGTCACTATAACCTGACCCACCGGGTGTAGGTTGTAAACCCGTAAACCTCACTGGTTCAGTGAGTCAATAGCGAACCCTCGCCAGTCTACATACATATGTAGAGTGGCTCCTCAACACTATACTCCACTCGCTGGCGTAGAACAATTCTACATATTCGAAGTCCACTTATTCAAATGCTTGATACACGTACTGTAAATACAGTTCGGGGCAGTTGACAAAATAACAAGTAATCCTAAGTTGACATAACCTAGGCCTATGTAAAATACATAATTTGTATTTGTGGTAATACTGTTATTATTACGCCGTGTGACAAATGTAAAGATATGAGAGCCCTTTGATTGAGGACCAGTTTTCAGAGATACATATAGTTCAGTGATCCATTGATCCACAGGTCTAGTGGCTCATTAATCCATTGATCCAGAAGTTTAGAAGCTCCATTGATTCAGAGGTTTAGTAGCTCACTGATCCATTTATCAGAGGTCTAGTGGCGCACTGATCCATTGATCAGAAGTCTAATGGTTAACTGATCCATTGATTAAGAAATCCAACGGCTCATTCTTTCAGAAGTCCAGTGGCTCATTGATCCATTGATTTAGAAGTCTATTGGCTCATTGATAAATTGATCCAAAGGTCCAATGCCTCATAATCCATTGATCCAAAGGTCCAGTGGCTCGTTGATCCATCGATCCAGAGGTCCAGCGGTTCATTGACCCATTGACTCAGCGGTCTACTACTCTTAGCTAATAACTGTTTGGAAATCCAGCTGGTAGTCCCTTAATCCAATAGCTCAATGGGTCATAGTCCATGGAACCAATAGTACATTTGTTCATAGTACATGGATCCAATAGCACATTGGTTCATAGTACATGGGGTCCAATGTTTCATTTGATCATTACCCAATTCCATGGATTCATTGGGCCACTGATCAATGGATTTATCCATATGTCAAGTGATTCACTGGGCCATAGGGCCAGTGGTTCACTAATTCATGGTCAATGGATTCAGTGACTTATTGGTCCAGATGTCCATGGACCCATGAAGCGTACTGGTCCACTGATTCGCGGGTCAAGCAATCTATTGTTTCAAAGGTACAGTGACTCATTTGACCTTAGTGCAATGGCCTCCAAGGGTTAAGTGATCCACTGATTCGTGATATATGGATTCAGCGTGTCAGTGGCCCACGGATTCAACAATCCATTGGATAAAATGATCCTATGGTCCGCAAGTCTAATGGTCTATTGGTCCACTGATCTGATGGCCCATTGGCCCATGGGAGCAGTGGCCCCAGGAGGCCTTCACAGGTAGGACTCCGAGATATCGAAGTTGATCCTTGGCACCATTGCATGATCTCCAGCGGAGGACGGGTCTGGGGTGACGATCCTGACGGCGGGCCGACCACCTGTAAACAAAACACAAACAAGGGGTAACTAAATTAAACAAAAAAAGGAATGTACACATTTACCAAAAAAAAGTCATAAAGTGTTTTGAAGGAAGTGTAAATGAGCCTTAAGTGTAAATAAAGTGTTGTTAATAGTATATCAAGTGATTTATAACTGGGTCCTGGGACCAGGAATCATCGTGCATTCAGGTCTGATTGGAGACGACAAAAGCGTGCGGATTGCAACCGAGTGTGAGTTGGTAAGTGAAAGCGGTGAGGTGGTGGGGGCGGCGTTGTAGCGTGAGTGACGCACGGTGTACACAAGTGAAGCAGTCTGTGACGCAATGCGTACATGTGTGTGTGTGTGTGTCACGCAGAGTAATATTGTGTGAAGAGGTGTGAGTGACTCAGTAACAGTGCGCGTGAAGCAGAACCAATGTTACACTACTTGCGTGTGCGCGGGGTGACGGGTGACGCAATGCTTGTGACGCAGTGTATGTGACACAGCACATGTGACTCACGTGTCTCAATGCATGTGACACGTACATATGACTAACGTGACTCAATGCATTTCCCGCAGTACACGTGAGACTATACATGTGACTCACGTGACTGAAAGTGCTTGTGATGCCGTGCATGCGAGGCAGTCAGTACACGTGACGCAGGCGTGTGACGCAAGTGTGGGTATGACAACACGCACACCTCACAGGGTGTCAGGTGTGTACGACCTCCGTCAGTATTACTTACTGCCGTAATAGAGCTCAATATCGGCGCTGAGCAAGGCTACAGTATCCTTCTGGGAGTCTCCGGAAACTGTAAGTATACACACTTGTCAAGCTTCCTCTCAGTATACACAAGTATACCCTCGTGTCAATCCTTGTTCAGTATACACAGGTACTGTATGCCCACGTGTCAATCTGTGTCTCAGTATACACTAGTATACAGACAAAAAACATTATATTTCATTGTTTATGGCATTGTATTCAAACATAATGATATATTATATATCCTCCCTTCACACCCACGTATATAACCTCCACGTTCACCATCGCCCATGCATATAACTCCCTCACCCATACTACCACCTATTTACACAACCCATACTTATAACACTACCCATGTACACACACACACACACACCCTCTCCCACGTACAATACCAGCCACCACCACTGACGTACATCACCAACCACGTACGCTACCACTGACGTACACCAGCACTCACATACCCAACCACCCACTAGCACCCATGTACACAAGCACCCACGTACTCTGACGGAGGCGCATCTGGTGGGAGGAGTCCATCCCCACTACGTGGTTCTCTGATGACAGGAGCTGTTGCTGCTGCTGTTCCCTGCTTCTGAGGGCGGCTCGCTCCTGTAGCTTCAGCTTTAGGAGACGGATCTTCTCCTCCTTCTGTAGGGAGCCAGACAATAGTGAGGTGTTACTTGTGCTACCTGAGTCAATTGCCAGCAGCTGCTACTATTACGTGTCAATAGCTAGAAAGTGCTATGCCTAGGACACCTTACGATGAAGAGAGAGAGAGAGGCAGACAGACAGAGATAGAGAAAGGGTGAGAGAGAGGCAGACAGACAGAGATAGAGAAAGGGTGAGAGAGAGGCAGACAGACAGAGATAGAGAAAGGGTGAGAGAGAGGCAGACAGACAGAGATAGAGAAAGGGTGAGAGAGAGGCAGACAGACAGAGACAGAGAGAGAGAGAGGCATAGGGGAAGACAGAGAGCTTGACAGACAGAAACAGCACAAGTCCAGCGCCCTTTACCTCCGCAATGAGCCTCTGCATTTCTTCGTTCTCGTGGATGAGTTTCTGGTACCTCTCCTCCTCCTCCTTGCTAGGGGCGGTGTCCCCCGTCGACTCCACTCGCTCGCCCGGGTGTCTGATGGTCTCCACGATCTGGCGAGGGGCACAAGCTTCAACCTGCGGCACCTTCGGCAGCTACATGGAGCTAGTGTAGAGGCCTTATACAATGGGAGTGTATGTGGTGCATAGAACACGAGTGTATGTGGTATATACAGCGTGACTATTTCATGTGGTATACAGCATGAGTGTTACTCCTCAACACTATACATGAAAAATAATTCGCTCTGGTGGCTTTATGTAATGTACTTATCTTACCTATGTATCCTCCATTCGTTCATGTATCATATGAATATTCACTGGCGTAAGTATATAATTATTTTTAAAGGAGGTGACGTCTGATGTTCTCAAGAGCCCGATTGAATGAAGGATGACAGTCATGACACTAAGGGTTCAAACAATGCATAAGCAACACAAATGTTATAAAAAGGTTTTGAAAATGACCTGCAACACTAAACCTATGTTCAACTATAAATAAAAACCCAATTTACTCGCTGTATGCAACCTTAAATATCAATATCAACAATGATGCGTTTAATGTGATAATGTATATTTGTCATTACATAGGAATTAAATGTTATCCTTTGAATTGTTCTTGAGGAGGGTCCTCAAAGGTCGCGAACTGACCACCTTGGGGGTCAAGGGCCGAGGGGCTGGCTGACCTTAGGGACGAAGACGAGGGCCATGGAGAGGAAGCAGCAGAAGATGATGGCGAGAGAGACGAAGGCGAAGGAGGCGTCCTGCTGGGTAGAGATGACCAAAGTCACCGGAGCGGTGATCAGACACAGCACCACCACGTTATAGATGCTCATCCCCACCTGCCGGAGGGCCAAGGCTTTGTTTACTATATTATTATTATTGTCTACCACAGACGTGGCCACACATTTACAATGCTAACCAACACACACACACATATATATATATATATATATATATATATATATATATATATATATATATATATATATATATATATATATATATATATATATATATATATATATACGTTTTCTGCTGTCCTCCATGGACAGGGTTAGAGATCTGTTAAACAGATAATTCCGTGATTTATTGAACAATCAAAAGAGAGAGAGAGAGAGAGAGAGAGAGAGAGAGAGAGAGAGAGAGAGAGAGAGAGAGAGAGAGAGAGAGAGAGAGAGAGAGAGAGAGAGAGAGAGAGAGATAAACATACCAATCTGGAGTCATTGATCTGCTTGAGCTTGATGCTTCGCGTCTCGTAGGCCAGAAAGAGACCGAAGATGAGCAGGAGACCCTTGTACCCGTACAGCAGTCCTGCAAGTGAACACAAGGCTATACAACGCTCTCAGTATCTCACCCCCTAGCTCTTATTCTGTCTCTAGCTCTTGTCTTCTAGCTCTCACTCTGTATCAAGATCTTAATTTAGCTTTTACTCTATACCTAGCTACTAATTTAGCTCTTACTCTAAATCTAGATCTTACTCTACTTTAGTTCATAATCTATATTTAGCTCTTACTCCAGCTCTAGCTCTAACTCTAGCTCTTACTGTATATATATAGCTATTATTCAGTCTCTAGGGCTTATTCCTTTATCTATATCTTTATCTCTGACTCTACCTCTATCTCTAGCACTTATTCCAACTCTTAATCTAGCTATATCTGTCACTGTGTCTCTAGCTTTTACTCCACCTCTAGCTCTTACTCGTATCTCTAGCTCTTACTCCATCTCTTACTCGTATCTCTAGCTCTTATTCTTGCTTTACTTTTTGCTTTAGCTTTACTTTATCTCTATATCTTACTCTATCTCTGACTACTACGGTAGGTCTTACCTAGCCAGATGGTGCTGTATTTACTCTCGCAGTGTTCCAGCTCTGGCTTGATCTTGATGTCCTCGACGGCGTCCAGGGGCTTCTCCAGCGGGAACTCCTCGAGCTTCCTCTGCAGGGGGTCGACCGCCTGCCACACGCTCAGCACGATCACGTCCACCACCACCAGGCTTCCCACCATCACGTACAGCTTCCACGGCTCCACCCGCTGTAATAGTACATGGTTAACACGACTCCACCCGCTGGAGGATTGCAGTCACAACGGCTCCACCAGCTGGAAGATTACATTCACAACGGCTCCACCAGCTGGAAGATTACATTCACAACGGCTCCACCAGCTGGAAGATTACATTCACAACGGCTCCACCAGCTGGAAGATTACATTCACAACGGCTCCACCAGCTGGAAGATTACATTCACAACGGCTCCACCAGCTGGAAGACCTCTGATGTTCTCAGAGCCCGATTGAGTGAAGGATGAAAGTCATGACACTAAGGGTTTATCACGGACGGAACTAGAAGCATCAGGAATGGTAAACATCAAGGTTCTCTAGACCCAAGCACGGATGTAAGGGCTGTATTCTTTTTAAGAAAAAGCCGGAAAAATTTAAGACAAGACAATCTGGTCACTTACGGATACTTAACGAATCATGAAACATCTCGCGAAGCTTGAGACCAAAAAACTAAACTCCTCGATTTTAACCTAATTCAGATCAGTTATTATGAACCCCATACCTATCCATACACGTTAGTGGGCCCCATACCCATCTTGTGAGTGGTAGTGGACCCCATACCTATCCTGTGAGTGGTAGTGGACCCCATACCCATCCTGTGAGTGGTAGTGGACCCCATACCCATCCTGTGAGTGGTAGTGGACCCTATACCCATCCTGCAAGTGGTAGTGGACCCTATACCAATCCTGTGAGTGGTAGTGGACCCTATACCCATCCTGTGAGTGGTAGTGGAACCCATACCCATCCTGTGAGTGGTAGTAGACGCCTATACCCATCCTGTGAATGGTAGAGGAATCCATACCCATCCTGTGAGTGGTAGAGGAACTCATACCCATCCTGTGAGTGGTAGTGGTATCCATACCCATCCTGTGAGTGGTAGAGGAACCCATACCTATCCTGTGAGTGGTAGTGGAATCCAAACTCATCCTGTGAGTGGTAGAGGAACCCATACCCATCCTGTGAGTGGTAGAGGAACCCATACCCATCCTGTGAGTGGTAGTGGAATCCAAACTCATCCTGTGAGTGGTAGAGGAACCCATACCCATCCTGTGAGTGACAGAGGAACCCATACTCATCCTGTGAGTGGTAGTGGACCCTATACTCATCCTGTGAGTGGTAGAGGAACCCATATCCATCTTGTAAGCATCAATATAAAATGTTAAAGAGGAACAAAATGGGCTCAGGAACTGAACCCAACTTCAAATTTGAACCACTGAATCAATATCATAATAAACAATTACAACGAACCACAATACTCAGAAAGCAAGACAAAACTAAAAAACTGACGCGAATACTCACCTTATTTTCTATTTTGGTCTTAGTAGTTAGTCTGTGGACGCGCCAGATCTTGGAGAACATGGCCCCGTAGGCGAGAGTAAAGCCGAGCGAGAGACACCAGGCCCGCAGCCCACACACCGTAGGAAACTGTTGCTGGTTGACGAACTGTCCGTCGAGACCCAGCAGGAAGATCGAACCCAGGCAGATGACGATCCCAACCAGAGTGATGTTGTTGCACGCCGGGTGCGACAGCTGGATCAGTCTGTGGGGTGCGACAGCTTGATTAGTTTGTGGGGTGCGACATCTGCGGACATCTAGGGTGCGGATCTGTTTGTGGGTGCGACAGGTGAATCAGTATGTGGGTGAGAGGTAGGTCATTGAGGAATATAACCTGACAGGTGAATCATGCTGTGTGTGGCACAGATGAGTCTCTTTACGAAGCTGGAGGTACTCAAGAGGTGAAGACCTTGTCTGTGGCCACCAACCTCCAATGTATATGGCCACCTAGTTAAAGCGTCTGTGGTCAGCTACCCCCTATGCCTATGACCAGTGGCTGTGGTGGCCAGCGGGTGGGTGGGGGGGGCCTCTCACCTGCGGTCTCTGTGGACGAAGGTGAAGACAAGCAGAAGGAGCGCCCACACGGCGCCCACGGCGCTGATGGTGCACATGCTGATGAAGAGGCCCAGAGACACCGTCCTCAGTTGCCGCCGCACTATCGTCCGGTCCTGCGGCACCTTCCCTCCTGCCGCGTCAGAAATACTTCATTCAGCTCCTTGGACGTATCTACTTATGTCGGGTCTCAAGTCCCGTATTTTAAGACAAGTTTGACGCCATATCATAAGACAGGTTTAACACTATGTTCTAGGGTAAGTTTGATGCCATATTCTAAGAAATGTGTTGGAATTTGGCCCTTGAGTTTGCAGACATAGTAAACTGAATGCAAAGATACACGTAAGCCAGGTAGTAAATTATGGCTTAAGTCATGTCATGAATCACAGCAACACAACGACATATAGAGTACATGGAATCACCCCTACTAACACCCTCCAACACTAGGAGGGGGAAAAGAAACACCCTCTCCCCCTCTCTCCAACACGAGGGGTGAGAGGGAAGGAAACACCCCCCACTAACCCCACCTGCAACACTAGGGGGAAAGAACGAAACATATCCCCCAATTCTCTCCAGTACTAGGGTGAAACACCCTCACCTGATGCCCTAGGAGGTGGGGGAGGGGGAAGACTCACCCTGCCAGTGTTCCCCGTTGAACCAGGTGAGGAGGAGGGAGGAGGGGAGACTCACCCTGCCACTGTTCCCTGTTGAACCAGGTGAGGAGGAAGGAGGAAGGGAGAAGACTCACCCTGCCACTGTTCCCCGTTGAACCAGGTGAGGAGAAGGGAGGAGCGAAGACTCACCCTGCCAGTGTTCCCCGTTGAACCAGGTGAGGAGGAGGGAGGAGCGAAGACTCACCTTGCCACTGTTCTCTGTTGAACCAGGTGAGGTTGTCGGTCTGGACGTGGAAGTAGCCCAGCTTGTGGTAGCGTCCGTCGATCATCTGCTCGACCTGCGTCCACGCGATCCTGTCCCCGTCGGTGCTGAAGGCTACGCGGCCCTGAAACCAATCCCCCCCTGAACCTTCACCATACACATCCACAACCATCATCCACCCCTAAGCACTGGTACGGCTCCACTTGCGAAATCTGTATATCTTTCCTCAATCGTGGCGATTTGGTCTGTATTTATTAACTGAGTTTACGAACTTTTGCCAACTTTACAACCCAAGATTATTTTCGTTATAGCCTCGTAGCGCTTCGGAACTTATAAACTCTTTAATAAATGTATACTAAGCCGGTATGATTGAGGAAAGATGTACAGTTTTCTGAAATGGGCACTTAAATGGGCACTTAAATGGGGCACTTAAATGGGGCACTTAAATGGGGACTTAAATGGGCACTTAAATGGGGCACTTAAATGGGGCACTTAAATGCATGATGAAGCCTGATCCAGACTGAACTCTCCCAGAGACTCCGAGGTTCAGTCTAGTTGACGTCATTCACACAGTACAGAGCGTCACTATATCATAGATACTTGCTAACTTTCTTTTGTAGACCAGTAGTTAAGGCCCCTAGAACATTATGTTATCCTAACAGGTAACTTATAGCGCCTCCCTTCGACGTCTTAGAAGACGCCAGTGACGTCCCAGATTCCTCCGCGACGTCTCAGAACTCGATATGACTGGATTGTTCCAAGCGTAGGTGAGACATAGCTTACCGACACCCCGAGGAACTGAGTGGCATTCATGGCCTTGTAGAGTTCGGCGGCGATTTCTTTATTGGTGTAGGTGAACTCCTCAATGGACTTGTTGACGGCCGCCAGGCGCTCCATCGTCTTGTTGAGCGCCAGAGCCACACTCCAGATGGCGTCGTAAGCAAGCGGGGCTTCCTGCAGGAGAATGATAAGTGACAGGTTGGCATCTTAGAAGGAAAAGGAAATCATTGTTGACCAGACCACACACTAGAAGGTGAAGGGACGACGACGTTTCGGTTCGTCCTGGACCATTCTCAAGTCCATTGTGAATGGATTACATATATATGTTTGTGTTCTCTGTAAACTGATAGCATTGCAATAAAATAAAATAAAACAAAACAAAATATATATAAAAAAATAATGTGGGTGGTAGGAGAGGAAAAGATTAAAGTGTTCAGTGAGAATCCACAAGTCTTCTCTGAATACTCTTTATTTTCTTCTACGAGGATGTGGGTCCCTACAATTGCACCGGAGGTGGTAACCATAAGTATATATATATACTTAGATTTAGAAGATTTAAAATCTTTATTTAAAATCTTAAATCAGAAGATTTAAATCAGAAGATTTAAATCAGAAGATATAAAATCAGATGGTTAGTCTTCTTTTAAAGCGATTCCTGGCTCTTGATTTCTAATCAAGTTTACTCCGATACCCAAAAAACTAATCATTTTGTTTACTTTGGTAAACTCTTTGGGTTACAAGTACATTCTGGAGTCAATTATTTGTGGAGTAATCTTTTCAAACTGCGTGTAAACATCTCATTTATGAATAACATATATAATATTCAAGACAGTTACATAGTTGTACAGTTAGGGCAATATTTATTAAAGTTGTACATGTACGTATTAAATCACTTTATAATGTCACCAACGAATTAATACATCTAGGTATGAGAGCTCAGGGGCCAGATTCACGAAGCAGGTACGCAAGTTCTTACGAACGTGTACATCTTTCCTCAATCTTTGACGGCTTTGGTTACATTTATTAAACAGTTTACAAGCATGAAAACTCCCCAATCAACTGCTGTTATTGT
>NC_091213.1:8823727-8889714 GCF_040958095.1 Procambarus clarkii
TTAAGTTAAGAAGGCTAGATAAGGCTGGGTTAGCTTAGTTTGGGCTAGGATATACTAGATTACAATAAAGAACAACAAGACACTGTCCTAGACGATTTACAAGTTTTAGCGCTATTGAAAAGTTTGTTTACATCGCATCAGCTGTTAACACATACACCAATGTTTATGGAGATTTAATGTATCTGAACTGGTACAAAAAAATTTTGTTCCTCCTGTTAACAAGAGAATTATACTCCGTGTATTTACATGTATAGAAAAAGAAAAAATCACCAAATCAAATTTGTTTTGAGTTGTATTGTAACGTGGAAACATATTGCTATAGCTTTGATTGGCTACTGATTATTTAAGCAGAAAGCTCTCACTGTTAATTATCAGTGTCGTTTCATAAAGCCCTTTTTTAACAGGTTGATCAGCTGAATTCAAGAAAGGATAGGCTAAAGTAATTTCTAAGTTTCGTCAATTGCTTGGAAGCTTTAGTGATTAGTTTGTTTTTGTGCAAATTGTGTTTGCTTTTAAAGTTTTATATACTGATTTGATATAGCACAGACTGTATAAAAATAAATAAAACAAAATATACAATTGGCCTATCGCATCCCTCATATATTTTCTCAGAGGGATGACGTAATTTATATGATAATGCCTTATTCAGAATTTTATAGTAAATTGTAGTTTCAAAATATTTCGTCCTTCATCCAATTCCACGGGTGTCTTTTTATAATGGGAAGACTGGCGAAAATAAAGGTGTATTGGCCTGAGATTTCAATATACCAGCATCCCTCAGTAGGTAGTCATGACAACTGTGAGGAGGTGACAGGCTTTTCTGGCGTCAATTTTCTGTTTTATTATTAACAATCTTAGGTATGCACATCAGGGTGCTGCTACCCTATTCTGTACGAAAGATTACACAGTGTGGATAAAACACTTAGCTATAAGTTCATTTAATATCCCCATCAATATCAAAGTCAAATGTTTATGTACTTTTAACTGAATAAACGTTTGAGTTTGATTTGATAATATCCCCATCTCACAGGATGGTTAGTCATACATGGAATCAGAAGAGAGCATGATATGTGAGGCTGATGATCTATAAGCCTCCACTGGTGTCTGGAAGCAACAGCCATCTTGGTCAGCGGGAGAACAATAACCTAGTTACGTTATATATGCTTTAAATTGCCTTTTGTTTAATAATCGATACGTAGCAAGAATAGCATGTAGAAGCATATAGTAACTGGCTCGGTTATTTAGAATGACACCGTAAGTATATTCACTGAAATTGTCCCCAATATATATATATGTGTGCCTGATTGCATGGACGAACCTGAGCCAGCAAGTAGCCTTTGTCCGCGAGAAACCTCCCAACAGCAATAAGTCACATCCTGCGCAGCGAAGTATATATAAGTCTTGGCTACGTTGATTGTTGAGTAACTTACCTCCATGATGGGCAGGAGAGGAGGGGTAGATCAGGTGAGGAGCATGGCGTAGGGGCTTGTCTCTCTGGAGCAGGTGCCTGCCTGACCCCTCCCTGGACGCCAACTTGGGCGCCTCTCGAACCCCTCGCTTCACTCCCACAATTGTTCCTTAATCTAGCTCTGATGCCTTCCACGACTCCCTCACTCTCGAATTAAATTATGTGATGAGGTGTAATGTAGTTTAAGAATAGTTAAAAACGCTAATAATGTGTCATTATATAGCATTTGATGTGCCATAGAGGGTTTTAAGTGAAGTATTCGGACGGAGGAAGAACTCGAGGTGGGTGGCTATCGATTCTGCTTGGAGCGCAGGCGTGGACCTGCCTTGTGGCCTTTTAATACTTAGAATTACTTGTGACACATTCAGCGTTTGTGTAAAGTGACAATAATATAATGTTTGGGGGACAGTTTCGTGTATTTTGGGTACGTGTTTTCTTCAAGAATTATTTATTTAAAGCATGAACAGGAAGATCTTACAAACATAACACATTTTCGAGACATGATTCATTCATTTATTTTTTTAAGAAAAATGCATTTTTTCTTCTTTATTGAATTGTATACAGTACAATATTATATATACCTTATTTTACAAAGGAAACGCTACATTACATATACTGCAGTTTATATAATTTTCTTTTTTACAATTCTTCATATATGAGATCAATACTGTAAACTCAAATATAATACTTTATCCTATCCTTCAAAACTTCAGTATTTTGTCTACTGAATAATCCTAACGCTTTCATATCGACACATAAAAGATAATCAGAAAGTAGCAATGTATTTTTAATTTTCTTGCATTTTATGTCAATATTAAACACTAAAAACTCATTAAATCCACTATAATGTCTGTTCTGCATAATGCTGCAATAGTGTCTTTAATCTAAATTACAAGTGCAACGTTTTATTCACAAAACTAAAATATATGCATATTATTCTCAATTTCGTTACATGCATATTCAACATCAGCCTATCATTTGTATGGAGGGTCTATTGACTAAATCTATACAATAGTTTACGCTGTTTAGAAGCTATAAATTTGACAGGCAGGTTTACCCATATTAATTGCTAGTTAAAAAAGTGGGTTTATCTCCTCTACTTTAGGTACTATATTTCGGAATAAGACATCATACACTTGTTCATTGGTCATCATTAAGAATCCCGCAACATTACAATCTGTCTGATAACATTATTGGCACAAGAATAAAAATGTAGTGAAATACTGACAGGATCAGTATACTCTGGTATACGCAAAATATATTGCACGTATTTTACAAAAATATGGCCCTCAATAAATTGATGACATTCTTTTGCATAATTTTCTTTCTAAAGGCGACACTAATTTGCCAACGTCATCACTAAAGTAAATTTGTAAGGGCTTCATGATGTGATATATACTTCAGGAATGTCAATAAATATTATCCAAACCTACAGTAAAACTCTGAGTACAATCATCTGTACATATATTTTGAGCGGTAGCGCAAAAAGGATTACAGACGGCACAAATGGTCTTAATCAGACCTCAGCAAAAATTATTACATTAACAATTACATCCCTGAGTGTACTTTAGTCCTGGACTATGTTCAGAAGTAAAATATACTTTCTGGTTGGTTTATGAGCTCTTTGTTGTGCCCTAATAACCCTCCTGCTGTTGACATGTCTTTAAAGGCTAGTCCTCAACACAAGTATTATAGGAAATCACTCGTATGGGCCAATAGGCTTTCTTGTATGGGCCAATAGGCTTTCCGCAATTTCCTTAATTCTCGTGTTCTCACCAAAAAACTATTGCTAGTCATTTATATCGTAGTTAATATCTACAAACTTTACATCACAGCTCCCCTAACTGCCGGAAATATTTATGAGTGTAAACTGGTACTCAGCTAATAATCTCACATTTATATACAAAATTGTCGAAGTCGGTTCAGATCATTAGTATAGTTTAGCTTCTGAATGTAAATTATTTACATTTCTGTAATATTTTTAGTAAAGTATTTATATATTTTACAGATTTTATGTTGATGAGACAAAAGAATATATAAGATCCTCCACAGGCTCTATATATAAGAACACAAATGACTATATAAAATCATAACTCATAAGTCAATATAAGACTTCACAAGGTAATAAAAATCATATAAAATCATAAAAGAATATACGTGATCATATAAAACCACATAAAGCATATGTATAAATTTATAAATTTAAATTCATCTCATTTAACCACCTTGTATTGTATTACCTGAACTTAATTATTATATACAATGTTAGCAAAATTCTGCCTAATGACATTAGGTATAAGTTCTGACAATTTTTTTTTATATCTACTATTTGCGAAATAGATCAATTTCACTTGTCTGGACCAGAGAAATATATAATTTTTGTGATACCAGCTATCAAAAATAGCTTGAATATATACTTATAACGAAAGATCTTATGAAACAGTATCGGCCATTACTGAATAAACAAGAATGCTATTATACTCAGTTTTAAACTAATGTAACAGTTTAAATGAGAGAGCAGTGAATGTCCAAATCATTAGGAGCTTCAAGATGTAATTTGACAAAGATTATGGGCAAGCTGGGATACCACCAGCGTGCCACTCATAACAAATATAAATAGGTTAATATTAGCATAGCTTCATTTCTGCAAATGGTATCTAGTGTAATTATCGTCAAGTACAGTCTTGTATTCCCTGAGAGCCTGTGTACAGGGGACTGACAAACTGGGATTCATAAGATTATTATGACAACGTCACACAAACATAATGTCAAGTTTAGAATAACAATGTTTCAATGAAAATTTGAGAATAGACAATTTTCTAATTGTTTTTTAAATAGGTGATAAATATATTACAAAATACAGTATATAAATAATAACAGAGATGTAAATAGATTTTAATTCTTCATATATAAACAAGCTTCATTATCTCACTCTTCACTCTTTTCATGTTGAAGGTGTATTTTACATTGCAGTGTAATAATAGTCTTTATCACACTGAAATATGACTTCAGGAATGTCAATAATTGAAATAACATCAGAATAGGTTACAATCATTGGGGCAATTATAAATTAAAATGGATTTGAGTTGTATTAAAATAAAAAGTAACTTTACTCTTATTTTTAGAAAATTAAGAAGAAACATTTTCTCAAATTTGATTAAAATTAAACCGTCCTATAGTGCTGCACAAAAAAAGAGAAATAAAAATTATTTAATAATTAAGCATAAAAGTTATTTATTACAAAAGTTAATTGGAATTAAAATATTTTGTTTGCGGCAAGTATAACTAGAGAGACGCCTTGAGGGTCCCACACACATTACCTCACAAACACTCCTAACTCGACGTTTGGCACACATGCCCGGACCTCCTAGGTAGTAACAATCAAGCCAAAACGTTGGGAGAAAAAACCCGTCCATCCACTTGGACGGCAGAGCAACTATCTTGCTTCTTGCTGATCGGCGCTCAATGTTAGGCGCCGTTCCTTTATTTCTTCCTCCCATCCTGTCTTAGTATCCCTTCCAAGTGCTATATAGTCATGCTGGCTTCGTACTTTCTTTTAACAATTACATTTCCTTACCGTGGTGCACATGCCCATCAGCCTCTACTCTAATTATGGTGCTATGATAAGGTTATTCCCAGTATCAGGGCAAGCAACAGCAGCAGAACTATAACACATATGATGATCAGGATTTTCTTCTGCGGGATAAAAGGAACAATAAATTGCAAATTAAATAAAGGTTTTATATATTATTTGTCATTATGATTCATTCCTTTATAACATGTTATTATTTGTAAACAATGCAAACAATAGTATATAACACATGACAGTTGTTCGTGCTAACATTAATGTTGAATATAATCTGAGTTGTATATTATCAAATGGGATTAAGTTAATCAGCAGATTATCAATTAAAAATATAAGTAATTCTACGGAAGTGTAAACCAAGCAGCAAAAAAAGCGATCGCTTCAATTTTGATTGAACAATAAAAGCAGTGAGAAATCTTATTTTTGTTTTGAAAAAGTAACCAGCCTATTTTATTTATAATTATTATGATAATGAGCAAGGTGTTATTCGCTTTATGGGAATAAAACTAACTAGATAGATAAATATAAGCATTATAGATTGTATTAGTAATGAGTCTGGATATGAATCCTAATTCTCTTCTGAACTTATTTTGAGCTTTAGTGCATTCACCTCTTGGTTTGAGATCCTCTTAATTTGAGTCCCAGGATTTTTCACAATATAATATCGATTAAAGACCAAAATATTTTGCTTCGATGGAGTGAAATTGTTTTACTCAATGTACGTTAATATTAATTCAAGTACTTTAATGTTAGTCACGATTGAAATGCTCTATGATAATCTAAGAAACTTTTATTTCATTCTTTTCCTTTTCACGACTGAATATTTTTGGTTTTAATGAGTTCTTCCTGGCTAGTAGAGCAACCCGTCCTCCTAAGGTTTCCCAACGTCAAAAAACTGTCGTACTAAAGTGCCTTTATCCTAACCTACCATAGGACCCAAAACTGAAAACGGGAGAGTATGTCAATTTCGCGAGCAGGCGATGAGTCACAATAACGTGGCTGAAGTATGTTGACCAATCCATACACTACAAAAATGAAGGGACGACGACGTTTCGGTCCGTCCTGGACCATTCTCAAGTTGATTGTGAATGACAATCGACTTGAAAATGGTCCAGGACGGACCGAAACGTCGTCGTCCCTTCATTTTCTAGTAAGTGGATTGGTCAACAATCAATTTCGCGAGCCGCTACCATTTTCTAATGCGATAATTTTTTGGCCTTAGTTCGAGAATACGTCAAAATGCGACGTTCTATTAGGAGGACGGGTTGAGTACAGAGCCTGACAATCTAACACTACTTCCTCCCTCCCAGTACTCACCCGGCGGGCTTTACCCTGGTACTTGAGAGCAGACTTTGTCTCCACTTTGGCACTCTCCACAAATTCCTGAGACTGTTGGACGTGGTTCTCAATTCTGTCCAGAACCTCACCCTGTTGGCGTGGTCAGGAAGCGATTGGAAATGTTGGGGGGTTGTGAAGGATTTAGGATGGATGGATTTGAATGGGATATGAAAAAGTGTGATTAGAAGATTAAAGACCGCAGCATATGACGACAATAGGATTGGGAATCACCGAGGCGGCAGCCGTGTGTTTGGAAGCCATTAATGCAAAAGTAAACAAAGGAGCAAGCACGGGAGACACATCACACAGCATTGTTCAGTGTTCAGTCATATAATTGTTTAAATCGTAGGAGATATTTGATTGCAAGAGAAATAAACATCAGAGAGGAACACAGTCGCAGAATAAAGAGGTCGTAAGAAAACCATTAATTTGAAATACCAACGACATAATGTGATTTTCAATCAGAAAGTATAGCTTCAGTTTTTAAGATATTTTCGAAGATCAAATAGTCAGGATCAGTAGGATATTGAGAAAAAGTTTTTAAATGCGTCATTTTTTGGAAGGAGGCATGCATAGAAGATGATGGGGAGGATCGCAGAGAAAATTGAGACCAGGGAAGGTGTGACAGAAGGGCGAAAGTGAGAAAGAAAAAAATGGCATTAGCATTGTGCATCAGCAACTTGATTATATTAAACTCTCACCTTCCGCACTTTACTTTGAACTTTCTTAGCTTTCTTTATATTTATCTTTGCTTCTTCTACATACTTAACAGCGCTGAGGACATGTTTTTCAATACTGTCGACCATGAGCCCCTAATGGAGTGTGGTCCAGGAGTTGGTAGAGCATGCATAAGAAACAATAACACAAGGCTTACTGGCAACTGCACCAGGAAGTCAACATATCTACTCACACAGCTTTATTAGCGAAATTCATCAGTCTTAATTTAAGACTGATGAATGAAACAAGATGAATATAACAATATTTGTAGGGATATAAACACCATTAGGTATATTCCGCTTCTCGGTATATGTACACTGAGAGTACGCTACAGTCAGGACTATGTTCAAAACTAAAGTATACTCTCTGGTTGGTCAATAAACTAATCCACTAGAGTTTGACAGACACCAAACTAATTTCAATATACTGTTAAGTATTAAATGCGTAGCCTACTTCTCAGTGTATTTATACTTAAAATAGTCCATTAAGTATGTACTTTATTAGAGATTAACTTATCTGCAAGAATTAGATGGATTTCTGCCTTATCAATGCTGTCGTTCAATAGACATTAAATATTCCAAACTTTAACCATACAGGGTATATTTATGAATATATATACCGTTTACTCTTATCCTTAACACTACTAGAGATTTAAAACATACTTGAGATTATAAACAAGGCAAATATACTGTACTTGTAATCTTGTAAACATTGCAGGAATGCTTGAAATCTTTTAAATTATACCAATTATAAATGCGAAACTATTTTATGTCTTAGCCTATATGTTCATTTGGCCCTCCATCTCTTAGCCTATATGTTCCTTTGTACCTCCATATCTTAGCCCCTTCATGTCTTAGCCAATATACTCATTCTGCCCTAAAGTAAATCTAACTTATATATAATAATAATAATATAAATATGTTTTTTAGGCTAAGTGCCTGACAGTCCGGATTTTCTTTTTTAATGGAACGATAAAGCTTCCCATTATATATAATTTTTGTTTAATTATTTTCAAAACAACTACACAAACTTGATCAAACCTAACCTAACCTAACTTAAACTAATCTAGCCTAACTTAACTTAACCTAGCCTAACCTATCCTAACTTAACCTAACCTAGCTTAACCTATCCTAACTTAACCTAACCTAGCCTAATCTATCCTAACTTAACCTAAGTCAGTAACTCATGTTTGTAATATAATAATATTAATTAAAAGTGTTGATTAGCTTGGGAAGAAGCGAGATAGCCCACCTGCGTCTCAACTAAGACCGCCATGTCCATGAAGAGGTTGTGTAGCTCTCTGATTGAAGTCTCCAGCTTGATGATGTCGTCGTGTCTGGCCTCGATGTCTGCCAAACTCTGTCTCGCTTGCTGAGTCTCCATTATAATCTGACGGTATGACGCACGTAAGACTTGCGTATTTACGAATGATTAATCTACAAAGATCTTACACTTTGAAATACAGCAATTGAGTACTTCTTGTTTTTGTGGATTCTTCGTTTAGGATAAATATTTCACATTTTAGTTATAATATGATCAATGTCTATTTATTTAGTCTTATTTGTTCATTATTTGATGAAGGGGTAGGGGGGGGGGAGGGAAGCTATATCATTAAGTCTTGATCTTAAAGTGACAGACGTATTATACGCTGTATTATTATTAAGAGTTAAAATGTCAACTGTAGTTGAAATATTATTCGGTTAATCTGGATTTTATAAGGAAAGTGAACGTTACGTTTTTCTCCTTAACAGCTATAAGATAACATGTATTTTGGTAGTTATATTTCTTATTTTTCCCTGAGTAAAACAGAATGCCTAGTGACTGGTGACCTATCGTATATCTACAGGATATGAGTTAGTTCTATCACATATCTGTAGGATATCAGATAGTTCTATCACAGATCTGAAGAATATATATCCCCTGGGTGAGGAGTATAATATCCCTCGTATCCCAGCCCTTCCGTGTGAATAAATTCCTAGTCATATCCCCCCTGGGTATAGAGGAATATATACTTTGTATCATACCTCCTGAATTTAAAGGAATAAAGGCCTTGTGTCGTACCCCTTAGGTAAAGAGAAATAAATGCAGACGATGAGTTACAATAACGTGGCTGAAGATATGATGACCAAACCAAGATGAGGAAACAACGACAATCTACATGATAATGGTCCAGGACGGACGGAATCGTCGTCGTCTCCTCATCTTCTGATGTGTTTGGGGGTAGAAATAGCCTAAGCTACTCTATTCCTTTGACATGTATTTTTTCTTGTCTCAATGACCATACTTGAACTTGTGGTTTGATCATCAGAAATAAATGCCTTGTGTCGTGCCCCTAGAAATGAAGGAATACATGCCTTGTGTCATAACCCCAGGGTTAGGAATACTAAATTATCTTGCCATACCCCCAGGGTTAGGAATACTAAATGTCTAGCCATACCCCCAGGGTTAGAAATACTAAATGTCTAGCCATACCCCCAGGGTTAGGAATACTAAATTATCTTGCCATACCCCCAGGGTTAGGAATACTAAATGTCTAGCCATACCCCCAGGGTTAGGAATACTAAATGTCTAGCCATACCCCCAGGGTTAGGAATACTAAATGTCTAGCCATACCCCCAGGGTTAGGAATACTAAATGTCTAGCCATACCCCCAGGGTTAGGAATACTAAATTATCTTGTCATACCCCCAGGGTTAGGAATACTAAATTATCTTGCCATACCCCCAGGGTTAGAAATACTAAATGTCTAGCCATACCCCCAGGGTTAGGAATACTAAATGTCTAGCCATACCCCCAGGGTTAGGAATACTAAATTATCTTGCCATACCCCCAGGGTTAGGAATACTAAATGTCTAGCCATACCCCCAGGGTTAGGAATACTAAATGTCTAGCCATACCCCCAGGGTTAGGAATACTAAATGTCTAGCCATACCCCCAGGGTTAGGAATACTAAATGTCTAGCCATACCCCCAGGGTTAGGAATACTAAATTATCTTGTCATACCCCCAGGGTTAGGAATACTAAATTATCTTGCCATACCCCCAGGGTTAGGAATACTAAATTATCTTGCCATACCCCCTGGGTGAAGATCTCAACATTGCCAGTCTCCAGCATCTGCTCCAGCTCCTCGTCTGTGGTGTCGCGGCCGGCTGTGAGTAAATAAATAAATAATAAATAAATGTTTATTCAGGTAAAGTACATACATACCAGAGGTTATACAAAAATTGATAGATTTATAGAGCTAGTACATACAATGCCTAAAGCCACTATTACGCAAAGCGTTTCGGGCAGCAAAAACATTAAAGACGAAAACTTAATCGAGTCACCACAGGAGGGAGATACGTGGAGGACGGTCAGATACATGTTGAGTATATATATAAATGTGGAGGTCAATGATACATGGAGGTTGATGAGATGCGTGGTGATACGCGTGCAAATAGGGGATAACAATATTTTGTTAGAGTACAAAACAATTATTCACAGAGTACAAAACAATTTATCACAATAAAACATGGAGTACCATTTTTAGAGTGAAACTAAAATTATGGTGCACGTACGAAGCAATTCATCGTACCACACACACATATAAAATAATTTAAATTATGCATGATTTGTCGACAGATCCTAACAATATATTCAGACAACTATTGAGAGCTAAATATTAAAGGAAACATTATGGACATTTTCTCGGCTTAACCCAATACTCACATACACCACATGACTATAAAAAGGTGTCCAAAACAGTCTATATACAATCAAAAGGAATTTAGACGTGTACATCATGTAATATTAAATTTCCTTTCCAAGATACTTTTGCCATACATCCCAGAGTTACAGCCCTTTGTATTCAACTCCTTGACTTACTAATTTTGAGCTGCCTCTGTATCCTGGCCTTGCAGCGATCGCGGTAGTTGGTCTGTATCGTGTTGTATTCCGTCATGGCGTTCACGAAGAGCCTAGTGAGGGTTGAATGTTGAGTACTCTTCATGCGGGCACTAGCGTCCTTGCTGGCCTCCTCCGGCGTCGGCTCCAACGCTGTAAGGTTCAGCGAGGAAAACTGTCTCATTATAATGATCCCATTAATGACAAATATTGTTTTCAATATTATTAGTAGTATTGTATTATTAAATAATAATTTTGATAGGCGTTATAACAAGGCATAAGGCTTTCTAGCATTTCAAGGCAAATGGGGGGACCCTTCGTCAAGCCGCCGGCTTCCTGGCCTCGTCGAGGCCACTAGTGTTACTGTCTCTCAGGTAAACTCAGGTAAACAATGACGCAATAAATCATAGACGTGATGTACCTTTGAGTTTGTTTCTTATTTTGGCGCTAGTATCTTTAACATCAGCCATGAGGTCGTCCAGCGCTTGTTTCACATCTGCAAAACACCAAACAAATGAATAACTGTGTATCTTAATAGTAACGTTTCACTGTCACTGTTAAATGTCAAAAACCACCCACGGATTTCCTGCGTACCAAAATGCCATGTTTTCAACAGATGTTCATAACATTATCTAGCTTATGAACCTTCGCTACAAACCCATATATTTGACTGTAATTGTTGGACATTTAAGTCGCAGCATAGCTAATTATAATTTTTGCTGAAGTAACAATGTGTTTTAATTGATTCAGTGTGATGAGGACGTTATTTAAAAATTTAAATTTAAATGAGGACGTTAGGATGTCCTTTAAAAATATGTATTTCACAAGAAGCTGCAGCCATCTCAGTTACACTGACTTTCATCTGGTTGAGAGGATGAGAGGATCTCGCAGTGATGTTTCTTGACAACCTCCACTTGGCTGTTGACCCTGTCAATCATCCCACGGATCTCCTCCACCTGTCAAGAGCACGGATATCCGTTACCTTCCTTTTCCTTTTAACTGATTATAGTTAAGTCTTAGCTATAATAAGATTACGGTATTAAGATATTAGTCATGAAAATATTACACAACAAAGACTATTATGTAAAAATGTTATAAGATGAAGACCTCGGACTACAGTAGTGAAGACCTCAGACTACAGCGATGAAGAGCTCAGACTACAGCAACGAAGACCTCAGACTACAGTAGTGAAGACCTCAGACTACAGCAGTGAAGACCTCAGACTACAGAGATGTAAACCTCAAACTACAAGAACATAGACCTCAAAGTACAGTGCAATAAAGACTTCAATAATATAGACCTCATAGTAGAACGCGATGAAGACCTCAAACTGCATGAATGAAGTCCTCAGAATACATAAATGAAGATCGCATACTAAATGAATGAAGACAGACTACAGCAGTGAAGACGTCAGCTTTCAACAATGAAGACCTCAGACCACACGAATCTCGGAAAAATGATTTTAATGTTTGGAATCTGAAAACAGAAAATATCTGTTTTTACCCAACGACCAGATCCTCTATGACCTTCAGACCTGACGCCTAACCCAATAGGTGCTGCCGTTTGTCGGCCAGAATTTCAAACGTGCGCATTAAAAGATGAGAATGTTGCCTTTTTTGAGCAAGCCCAGTTGCGATCTATCTGTCCCAACGCTCTTAATATTTAGACAAGCATTCAACATGTTTTTCGAGGAATACGACAACGTACAAATATGGTTTTATTCAAGTTTAGTACAATTCCTATATACAACCAGATTATCACCTGAGAGAGATCCAGACCTGACCAACAGCCTTAAAATAATTCTCAGACAGAACAACAATAACAGATCAGACATAGCAGAAGCACTTCCCATCAAACACTCCTACAATCACAAATAGCAAGCTTATAAAGAGGAACAAATGAGAGTTGTGGAGGTACAAACCAACCTGCTTGAAGAAGTCCTCCATGTCACCAAGATCCTGTTTTTCCATTTCAAGGTTGACCTGGCCAGCCACCAGCGTCTCGCCATTGTCCCGGGCCTGTGCCTGCAGCCCGCAAGGAATCATCAGACCAGTAATAACAATCATAATAAAAACAATAATGATAATTATTGCAAATACTGTTTTGAGGGTGTATTTGTTATTACTGCCCACGGGATAGGTATGGGTTGCATAGTAAATAAATGAAATAATGACAAATCTTTGTCTTCAGCGGTAGAGATTTAACTCTAGGTTTATTGTTAATTTGAGCAGTCTCAAAATATTATGATAGGATAAGAGTATTTTATTAACTCAATATATACCACTCTCTAGTTTCTCTCATTCATTTTTCTCAAATTTATAATGCAAATAAAACTAATAAAAATTATAACATACACCACTTCGTCCACAAAAGATAAGTAAATAAATATAATAACTAAATAAATGTAATAAAATTTTGAAGTTATGTAAATTTTTGTTTGTGTGTTTCTCAAGAAAAAATAATATATATATAAATGTATATATTGAAAATGTGTACTTGCGTTGGAAGAGTGATGTCATGTGTTTAGAATCCCGTTTTTTGTGCACGAGTGAAAGCTTTGGTGTCATGTGGTGTCAGAGTGTGTTTATCACAGCTCCAGCGTCCTGTGAGCTGGCGAGACAATGTCTCTCACTGTCCCCCAACACCACCACCACCACTATGCACCTCTGTGACCTGCTCATCGTATTAATACAAGTTCTGGGGCCGGGATTCATCAAGCATTTACACATCCACTTACAAAACCTGTACATCTTTCCTCAGTTATGGAGGTTTTTCCCCATAAATTCAGGTTCGAATTGTTTTGGAGAAGTGGTAACGTAACCTGTGTTTTGTTAATGCCTCGTTTCTTAACGAGACCTGATTAATGTTCATTTTTTAAAATATAGACCTCCCAATGCCCTCGTTAATGATTGTCCAAGGGGCCGTCTCCACCTTCGTACTTTAGTGATGCAAGAGTCGTGGCTGAGGCGCTGGTCCCAGGCTGGGAATTATTGATAATACAACAAGTGGTAGAGATATGTGTACGTGTATGTATATGTACTCACCTATTTGTGCTAGAGGCGGGGGGGAGGGGGTTGAACTTCGGCTCTTTGGTCCCGTCTTTCAACTGTTAATCAGCCGGTGTATAAATAGCCTATTGGATTGGTGTGTGTGTGTGTGAGTACTCGCTTATTTGTGCTTGCAGGATCGAGTTATGGCTCTTTGCCCTTGCCACTCCAGCCGATAGTAGCCTAATGCAAATAATTCTTGATCTGTTTTTCTATCAGTTTTGAGTTAGCGAAGCGACGTAAATGCATCACACATGTTTCCAGAGCCTCTGAGGGTGTGGGAGTGTATATATATACGCTGGTTGGGGGGGGGGGGATATGATGGAGTATGCTTTAATCTGAACAAGTGTAGGCTGTGTATATTTGTGTAATTTACATTATCGGGGACAGAAAGGCTTTACTTATACGTATCAAAATCTTCCTAGGCTACAATTACTCACCTTCCCCAGAATGCAACCCGCTGCAGTTGCATATAACTCCTGGGTAACCTCTTTACTGCTAGCTGAACAGAGGCATCGGGTGAAAAGAAACGTGCCCAATAATTTCTATCCCTTGAATTGAATAGCAGGGATTGAACCGGGGATCCTCAAGTGTGAGTCGAAGACGTGGACCATTATACTACAAAACTCACTGGAGAGGAAGAGGAGGCAGGTATGTGTGCAAGTACATGTGAGGGAAGGGTAAGAAAAAAAAGAGGTGGGATTGTGTGTAAATACAAGGGGAATCTGTGTGTACGTGTTAATCTCTGGCTGTTTATCTGCCTATATCTGTACTTAGTATTTATCTTTTCTACTCCGTTATATCCCTACTACATGTACGTAGTGGTCTGAACTACAAAAAGCAAAACACGTAACCCAAGGACCAGATAAACAGAGAGGCTACTCACCGCCTTGAGCGACTCCAGCCTATCCTTGATCATATTGTTGTCTGTTCCAAGCTTCCCTTGACCTGGTCGCCTTCAGCCTCCTCACCTCCCACGCCAAACTACCAGTAAAGCACTTTACTGTTCTGACAAAGTTCAATCAGTTTCCGAAGCTTGATTCGTCTTTCGCAATAACTGACTACATGTTTTCTACGAGGAAACTATATGTTTTCCTCTTTCCCTGCGTGTGTTTGCCAGAAACAAAATTAATGCGTTTGGAAGACGGAGGTAAACACGTCAAGTGTATGAAACTTTGTCGACTCGATGAGTTGCTATTGTAACGGTGATTAGCCCAGTGGATGCTCACACCCCCTAGTGACTAGTGATAGTGCCACAGTGCCACAGTGGGGATGCGTGCGCACAGCCACTGCTCCACGATGCCATCTCTCGCTTGATATTTTTTGTTTTGGTTTCTGTGTACCTTCGTTGGCCTCCCTCGTGGACGTGCGTGCCTGTATGCGCGTGTATACAATACGCTGAAGTTCAGACATATAAACATGCATGAAGACACAAAGAGTGTGTACAACACACACACACACACACACACACACACACACACACACACACACACACACATATACACACACACACACACATATACAACACTCACACACACACACACATCCGCTCAATGCATCCGCTCCTTTGCTTAATTTATTTGTGAAAGAAGTCTTCATCACCAAGGATACGGGCTGGCTGATTCCCAGCTGAGGCTTCCTCTCTCTCTAGGGGAACGGGAGCCCGTCCACACGCTACTTACATCTATATTTGTACACTCGGGCCGCTAGCCTAAACATTTAATGCTCTTTAATGAAAAAAATTAATGGTGCGCGTTTCAGGATTAACGGATATAAACGTCGATAAGTTTGATTGGCTTATATTTGTGCTTTCGTGACGGTATTAAAGCCTTGGGACTAAATGCATGAATATTGATAGTACGGGCTGGTATCTCTCTAGCTTTGGCAACAGTGTCAGAGCCTTGATAACACGTTATCTTAAAATGATATCGTGTAGAGCATTGTTTAGTGAAGTTTGATGCCAAGTGCCAAATTCCTACCTTGTTCCAGATACCTACGTAAAATGCATCCCACATACCTTGTAATAGGTACTCTATAGTGTGTACCCGGTACTTTGTTCCACATTGGCTCATAAGACGACCTATGCTGGATGATTTTGTCTCCTGACGTGTTGCTTGTTAAGAAGGCTATCACGTGAGTCATTCCTTGACACTACTATATTTTTGTTGATTGAGTTCGTGGATCTTGTGACTAAGAATAAAATAAGTGTCGATAAATAATTCGAGTTAGTAATGTGATTCCTGTGGCGCAATAGTCTACGTCATCGGCTCACAACTGAGAATCCTGGGTTCGATCCACAAGCAGGTACCAGCCTGTCGTCATCAACAAAGCCCAGTGGCTCATTAATCCAGCTGCCAAACCCCCTGTTTATGAATGAAAAACGGTTTACACGGGACTCACAACTGATTTCGTTCGAACACTTCCGAAACAAGTGCTTCACTGACGAATTTTGTTCGAATCACAACGCTGTAAATGCTTCACCCACGTACTACAAAATACAAATAATCGCCAACAGAACCTATAAACCTAACCTAACCTAAGCCTATATATGTACAATATGCTAACATATAATATTAATTTACATTTGAGAAAATTCCCGTTTTGAATGAATAGCATATTAAAGTTTATGAATGCGTCTGTGGGGTCGACCGCTGAATGTAATGGACTTGAGTCGAGGACGGGTTATGTAAACAGCCCGTCCTTTAAATTGACCCAAAAGTGATTCTATGTACTCGCCAAACCCCCTATTTATGAATGAAAAACGGTTTACACACGCAACCCGTCCTCGACTCAAGTTCATTACATCCAGCGGTCGACCCCACAGACACATTCATAAATTTTAACATGCTGTTCATTCAAAACGGGAATTTTCTCAAATATAAATTAATATGGTAGCATATTGTGCATATATAGGCATAGGATAGGTTAGGTTAGGTGTTTAAGTTTTGTTGGCGATTATTTGTATTTGTAGTACGTAGGTGAAGCATTCACAGCGTTGTGGTTCGAATAAAATTTGTCAGTGAAGCACTTGTTCCGGAAGTGTTCGAACGAAATCAGTTGAGTCGTGTGTAAACCCGTTTTTTCATTAAAAATAAAAACAGGGAGGTTTGGCGGGTGCATGGAATCACTTTTGGATCTTTGTTTGGAGGACGGGCTGGGGGTTGCATCCTGGGCGGGGTCAGTAATTCGACCTTGAGCGCTGATTGGTGGGAGGTGGAGGATTGCCCCACACTCTTCGTTTTTTGCACGTGGTGATACAGGATATTGTGCATTTGTTCTCGATTATTGACAACGTCGAAGAAATGGCTGAGGCGGTATGCCCAAGTGGCAGTGAGGAGGACAGACAAGATGATAATCGACCGTTTGAATTAGTAGTGAACAAAAAGAAACGGAGAAATAATAACAGACAGCGAGACAGTGAGAGTGACGATGAGATTGCAAAGAGACCAAAGAATGAGACCCTACTCGGCAAGACTCAAGACAAGACAAGAAGGAAGAGGCTGTTGTTCCCTACAACATGCCAATTGAATTTCCACCAAAAGCTAGAGTGGACGGTACGTTTGGCTAAACAATGTTTGGAATACGAACCACTTTTCAAGGAGGGTCTTCACCGGCCCTACATAACAGTTGGGACTGAACAGGCCGTGGAACGCCTCACGACGGTTGGATTTGAGAATGTAGTGATGGTTCCTCCAGAAGAAGGTATGTTGCACACAAAGATCATAGTTTTCAAGTTTCCAACTTATTTGGATCCTGACTGTCTTCTTCTTAACAATGATAATGTTGTCTGGGCCAAGAGGAACAGTGTTCGTGGTGACAAACGAAGCCAGGTTGTTGCCTTGGTAAAGGGTGAGGCGCCGGAGAAAATTTTTGTGCAAGGACTAGGCTATAGGAACGTTGCAAAATACGTTGAGGAGCCTATACTGTGCATGAAGTGTTCACGTTGGGGACATATGGCATGGAAATGCCAGTTTGACCCCAGGTGTCGGTATTGTGGGAAAAATCACGACTCGCGAGAGTGTAGAGTCAAGATTGAAAGAAGTGAAAAGATTATCCCATTTTGTTGCAACTGTCGAGGCAGCCACAATGCTGGTTCCTCTCTATGCCCCATGAAGCCTCATCTGAAAGAGACTAGAACGGGTCCTACAAGCAGGATAGATGTATCCTCGCAGCAAGGAAAAATTGTGCAAGAGGAACATGGAGGAAACAGTTGGAAGCCAACGGCAGCCCCTATGATCAATGTGTGGGAAAAAGGGACGGAGAAAGTAAAGGCGAGCTTAGGGAAAGTACATCATGCAGTGGAAAAACTGAAACCTTGTGACGACAAGGTTCAGGACAATATGGTCACCTCTGAGGTTGGTAATCAAATTTTGGAGTATCTAAAAAAACTAGATAAGAGGATTGAGGCATTGGAAAAATTGGCTATGGAAGGTGGACGGGGTAAAGATGGTGGTGAAACAGGACGTGTAATTGAAAGTAAAACGAGACGTGAAATGGAAAGTGAAACGTGCGTAGAAGAAAGTAATGATGTGCATGAGGTAACGATGATAGAGGATAGTCAGGAGAATACACTTTCTAGTAGTGTTAGCGGTGTTCAACCTCCTGTTGTGACAAATGGTGAAAGAACGGTTAAAGTAAAACGGGTTACAGAAATAACAAAGAAAATAGATATGAAAAATATTACCTTCGATGTTAGTAGTAGTTGTGAAGGTGAGGAGAAAGAAAAAATGTTACGGTGTTGGAAGGAAGTTTCTAAGGTACTCTTGTATCTCATGGAATGTGACGGACAGGGCAAAGGTAGTTTTATTATTAATCATGGATGAAAGTAAATTGAGAATATTATCTTGGAACATTAATGGATTAAAAACTAGAGCAGTGGATGTACACTATTATACTCTTAGAGAGGATATTGACATAGTAGCACTCCAGGAAACTGGGGATAGGGATGGTAGCATACTGAGGCTAAATGGCTATAGAGGCTTTCACTTATATGCTGATGGAGGAACTAGGGGGGTCTCATGTTATGTCAAAAGTACCATACCTGCCGAGATAACTGGAATTCCTCAGAGATATAGAGGTATTGAAAGTATTAGCTTGCGGATACAATTAAAGGACCGAGAGTTAAATTTCATTAATCTATACATCTCTGATAGCTCCCTTGATTTACGATACTTGCCAGATTCCTTCTTTTCTGAAGATACACTTGTGGTAGGGGATTTTAATGCCAGACATCCAGCTTTAGGATCAAGGGGTAAAGCAAATAGGAATGGTTGCAGATGGTACCAGTTTTTGCAGGAACATGAAGATGTTCAACTGCTGGGCGAGCCCTCTCCTACTCATTTGAGGGGAGGGAGATTAGATTATGCTTGTTTAATAAATGCTGAGGGCATAGAGGGGAATTGTCTTACTGTGGATGAAATGCTAAGTGATCATTTTGCATTACAAATACAGCTTAAACTAGATAAAAAGCATGCCTGCCTTCAGAGGAAAAGGTTAAAGTTTAATGAGGGAGAATTAAGGGGTCTTGTCGGCCATATTAAGTCTTGGTATGATACTTATAAGCCGGTTTCGGCAGAAGCATTTTATGAAGATTTAATTAAGGAGGTAGATGTATTTAATGCAACATTGAACCGGAAACCATCTAGTATAAAAAGGCATCCCCCCAGAAAAGAAAATTATACACATGACAAGATGCTTAAGGGGTGGACATTAACAATGAGGAGAGCTCACAGGGATTGGAATAGGAATGGTAGGACTGAGGAAGGGAAGAATGCTTTACTGGCAGTTGCTAGGCTGTGTGGGGAGAAGAGAAAGGAAATTAGGAGCAAGTATTGGCAGGAATTTGCAGAGAAAGTTGGGAGTAACAGAAACTTGAAGGAAATCTGGCAAGACGTAAATAAAATAAGGGGTAAAAAGCACAATTTTGTTGCACATCCAGACCCGCAAGGAATTGCAAATGAGCTCGTAAATAAATGGGCGGAAGCTGCCAAACTTAGTTCATTACCCGCTGTAACGAGAGAGTCATTAGATTCTTGGAAAGATCTAAGAAAGGATTTTATACTTATAGCAGGTAACAGTGGTGATGTCACTTGCACAGGTATTACCAGAGAAGAACTAATAACGGCGATTAAAGTTGGGAAATCTACCGCACCTGGGGAGGATGGAGTTACTTATGAAATACTTAATGAACTTGCCACTATGACGAAAAGCCCACTTTTAGACCTCTTTAATATTAGTTATAAAGAGGGCAGTATTCCCAGTAAATGGAAAAAAGCTATGATCATCCCTATCCCTAAAGCCAATGGAGAGTATAGACCTGTGTCTTTAACCTCGTGTTTTTGTAAAATGATGGAGAGGATCATTTTAAATAGACTTTTATATATAATAGGTGATCAGCTGTCTAGTAATTTGTTCGGGTTCCTCAAAGGAAAAAGTACCTCTGATTGTATTATTAAATGTCTAGCTAATGAAAATGATTATTATAGAATTTTCATTGATTTACAAGGAGCTTTTGATAAAGCCAACAAAGAGGTTATTTTATATGAATTAGCTAGTCTTGGTGTTAAAGGGAAATTATTGCGCTGGATAGGGGATTATCTTTACGAAAGGAAGGCTCAGGTGTGGTATCAAGGTTGTATGTCAGGTGTGAGGTCTTTTGAACTCGGCACACCTCAGGGAGGAGTTTTGAGTCCCACCCTGTTTAATGTACTAATGAATAAGATAGCATCTGAGAGATACTCAAATGGGGTAACTCCGATCATATATGCCGATGATATTTTATTTCAGGGCAAAGATATTTCAAAGGTTCAAACAGTGTTGGACAATTTCGGAAACCTGTGTCACCATATGGGATTGGTGGTTAATGAAAACAAAACTAAGTTTGAATGTAGAAGTCGGAGCCCCATTGTTTTGAAAATAAACGATAAAAATATAGAGAGAGTTAATATATATAAATATTTAGGCATATATGTTGGATATACCCATGAGAGTTTGGAAGCTGAGATGAACAGACTGTTGGGTCAATGTCGGAAGAGATTACAACCTCTGAAGGCTTTGGCATGCTGTGGAAAGGGAGTGGGAGTCCCTGTGCTACGAATGTTATACTTGAGTACTGTAAGATCTCTTATTGATTATGCTGCACCTGTCATTTCTTGTTTTGGTAAAGGTAGGATGGGCAAGTTGGAGAAGGTACAAAATGAAGCAATGAGAATTATCTTAGGATGCCCAAGAAATGCTATGATTGAGATAATGAGGATGGAGTTGAATCTGCAGAGTATTGGGGATAGAATTTCAGAGATAAATGTAGCCTCTGCCATTAGATTAATGAGAGGTGGGGGAGCTAATGAATTAATCCTCTCGGTTCAAAAGGTGGGAAGTAGTGAACAGTGTATGATGAAGAGAGTATATATGAATAAATTATGTTATAATGTTATAAAGTATGATGTTATTACAGAATGTATTGCTGTGCCCAAGAGAAAATTTACACCACCATGGGAGGATTGTAATGTAGATGTAGTAATTACTCCCTTGCATAAGAAAAAAAGTATGTATGAAATAGGAGAGCTGAGGGCAACATATGATTGTATAATTAGAAAACTGCCTACGGAAAACACTCTACATGTATATTGTGATGGGTCAGTAGCTAGGGATGGGAAGGCAGGATGTGGAGTCTTGATCAGGGAGTACACTGACATCGGCACTGTAGATACTGTTATTGGACGCCGCTTAACTGACAATGTCTCTTCAACGCAGGCTGAACTCCAAGGAGTATTAGCAGGATTACAGGAAGTAGTCAAATGTGGAAAAAATGCTTGCTTCTTTATTGACAGCAGAGGAGCGTTAGAGTCTTTAAATAGCAGACGCCCAGTATACCAGAATATTGTGATAGAGTGTAGAGAGAATGTTAAAAGACTAGAAAAAACTGGGTATAAAGTAAGATTCATGTGGATCCCTTCACATGTGGGAATACTGTTGAATGAGGTAGTTGATGACATAGCGAAGAGAGCCACTGAAAAAACTCTTGTTGATGTTGTATGTCAGTTAACCTTGAAACAAATAAAAACAAGACTCAAGGTGATTCAGGAGGGTGAAGAAATGATAAAGAGAATGGCAATGGTGGACAGTAGTAACACACTTAAGAATTATTCAATAATAAATACAAATTCGTCCTTCACTTATGGTAAAGGAAAGTCTACTTGGAAGGATTCAATTTACATGAGATTACGATTAGGATATAAATATATCTGGCAATACGGTGTTGATGTCAGTGAAAAAGATAAGGAGTGTAAATTATGCAGTATGCCGTCCGCCCACACCTTAGAACATTATGTATTAGAGTGTCACCTTATTGAAAAATATAGAAATAAGGAAATAAATAGTGTACCACATCAAATTGTTTGGATGTGTGATAATGGTATAATAGACAGTATACTTAGGAGCTACAAGAATTTTGCCCCAAGAATGTAACAATTATATGCTGTACTTGCTGTATGCAATGTTAAATGGGATTCTTGTACTGCTATATGTCTATTTGTACTCACTGAATTTGTGCGCCCCTTGAGGGACTTGAAGTAGAGGGGGGTAGAAATAGCCTAAGCTACTCTATCCCTTTGAGATGTATTTATTGCTTATCTCAATAAACATACTTGAACTTGAATCGACCTTGAGGGGGGGGGGACCTTGATAAAAGCCTAACGTATATGAATACACTCTGGCTACCTGTCCCCCGACGCAATGATTTTTTTTTTTTAGATATATACAAGAGTTGTTACATTCTTGTACAGCCACTAGTACGCGTAGCGTTTCGGGCAGGTCCCTGGAATACGATCCCCTGCCGCGAAGAATCGTTTTTTCATCCAAGTACACATTTTACTGTTGAGTTAAACAGAGGCTACAGTTAAGGAATTGCACCCAGTAAATCCTCCCCGGCCAGGATACGAACCCATGACATAGCGCTCGCGGAACGCCAGGCGAGTGTCTTACCACTACACCACGGAGACTGTAAAAATCTCTGTCTGTAAAAAGGAATTATAATTAATAATAATTATTAAATTTCTATATAAAGTTAGGAGTAGGATAGGCTAGGTGTTTTGATTCTGTTGGTGATTATTTGTATATGAAGTACGTGGGTGAAGCGTTTACAGCATTGCGACTCGAACAGTCGTCAGTGAAGCATTGTTCGAAAAATGTTCGAACGTCATTAGTTGCCAGTCTCCGGACACCGGTAATTAAATTTGTGGTTCGAATATCTAAATTCAAATATCTAGAAGGTCAATCTAAATCACAAATGCAGGCGTCATGAAAAATGTTTATAGTGTCCCTGATTTATATTTGTAACAGAAAATGAAAAACATTTAGAAAACGAATGTGTTTAATGATAAACTTATATACTACACTTCAGTTTGTGAACGGCAGAAATGTTATTTATGAGGGAATCTGTGCAAGATTTGTTATCATAATAAATTAATAACACCAATTTCACCCACAGGGTTATAAACCCATAGAACCGCCTACCCGCTGAAGCCGTAAATGCCAAAACTGTGTTAAGTTCTAAAATCTATCTGAAAAATTATCAAGGCAAATGGGGGGAGGACCTTCGACAAGCCGCCGGCTTCCTGTCCTCGTCGAGGCCACTAGGGCTAGTGGTCGTCAGGTAAATAACAGGACGAATCTTGGCCCTCTCACTGCATGGTTTACAATTGCTGTCAATTATATCAAATCAAATCATATGTTTTTTTCAGGTAAAAGTACATACAAGATGAGTTACAAACATAATGTTGGATTTCTAGAAAGAGCTAGTACATATAATGCCTAAAGCCATTAATACGCACAGCGTTTCAGGCAAGGAGTGGGGAAAAAACTTAAGACTAAAACTTAATGTTAATTGAGATCAAAGCATAAAATTAAGTTGGCCAACAAACAGTATTGTTTGAAAATAGCAAGATGGGTTGACATTTAGGGGGTAAGGTAGGTTACATGGAGTTTATTAGGTAGTACTTTGTTTTTCTCTTAAACTGGTTGAGAGAGGTACAGCCTTTGACATAATTGGGAAGGTCATTCTACATTTTGTGTCCCCTGATTTGCAGAGTATTTCTAGTTTGGTTTAAGTCGCACTCTTGGAATATCAAACAGGAATTTGTTTCTGGTGTGGTGCTCATGGGTTCTGTTACAACCTTCTAGGAAGCGTTTAAGGTCAGGATTGGCATTACAGTTCAGAGTTTTAAATATATAGAGTACACTTGAGAGAATTAAATGTGGAGTGACAATATCTGACATATTCAAAGATTTAAGTCGGGGTACTGAGTGCTGTCTGGGGCCAGAGTTTGTTATCGTTTTAATAGTAGATTTGTGTTGAGTAATTAGAGGACGTAGATGATTTTGGGTGGTAGAACCCCAAGCACAAATACCATAGTTGAGATGAGGATAGATGAGAGAGTAATAGAGCGTTACCAGGGCAGGGCGAGGTACATAATATCTGATCTTAGAAAGAATGCCAACAGTTTTTAAAGAAATTTGCTATATTTTGAATATGGCCCGGGAAATTCAGCCTGTTATCGATGAGAACACCAAGGAATTTACCATCTACTTTGTTACTAATATGGATATTGTTTATTCCTAGATTAATTTGATCTGTGGATTTATTACCAAACAAAATTTAGAAGGTTTTGTCAATGTTAAGGGTGAGTGTATTAGCAGGTAGCGAAAGATGAATTTTAATTAGTTCAGTATTCACTGTAACATTCAGAGCAAGAGGGTTAGGATTGGAGAAAATGAAGGTTATGTCATCAACAAATAAAATTGGTTTGAGATGTTGAGAGGCATTTGGAAGGCCATTAAAGTACATGAGAAAGAGGAGAGGGCCAAGTATGCCGCCCTAAGGAACACCAATGTTGATAGGTAGGACGGGAGACCTGGAATCATTCATAGAAGGGATAGATATCCCGTAGCATATCCCGTATTGCCTTTCCCATCCTTCTTATGGGAGTGAGTAAATGTAGTTTTATAGTACACCGGAGGTCGGTTATCGCCAGGAAAATGGCGACTTATCTTCATACTAACGAGTTCGTCAAATTGTTGTATTTGTTATTCAATAATTTGGAGCATTCTTTGGTGTTCATGGTACAAGAACTGCCAAGGAGAACTGTGCCACAGGACTCTTTCCCCTCTCCATATCCTCCCCTTCCTTATCTCCTCCTCCTCCCCCTTCCCCATTCCAACTCCCCCCTACTATCTCCTCCGCCCCGTCCCTAGCTCCCCTCCACCCCACAAGTGACTCAGCAAGTCTCGGGAACATTGATGAGTCACACAGACGTTGGGAAGTGAAGTTTAGTGTTGGTGTTGATGATAGAGAAGCATTGACACCCCAGGATATCAGTCCCTTCCTCCACCTCTCCCCCCCTTCCTTCTTCTCTTCCCCCTTCATTCCCTCCCTCTCATTCTCTCTCTCTCCCTCTTCCTTCCCTTCCCTCCCTCCCCCTCGTCCTCTCTCCATCTCTATCCCTTTCTATCCATCCTTTCGTGCCCCATTCCCTCACTCCCTCTTTACCACGTTCTCGGCCCCTTCCCTCTCTCCCTCCCGGCCCCATTCCTTCCTCCCTCAATCCCTCCCAGTCCAGTCCATCCCTGCCTCCTTCCCTCACCTTTCCTCCCTCATCTCGCAGTGGTAGCGCTCATTGTCACACCTGTTGGGCACGCCACGGACAGGTGAGTGGAGGTGATGAAGTCACTCTGTGTAGGGTGATGACGTCACTGTGTGTAGGGTAATGATGTCACGTGTGTAGGGTAGTACACGTCATTTGTGATAACGTCACCATGGAAGGATTATTTGGAATGGTTAGTTGGCGGTCATGGGGACAGCAGGAGCCGGTAAACCAGTTGATTAAAGGTTGAAAGGCAGGGCCCGAGAGCTAAAACTCAACTCCAACAATCACATACATCTGAAAACGTGTACAAACTGCAGAGAGCCGGAGCATGTTAAATAAGCAGAGCCGGAACATGTCAAATTCTAACTGTAACTAACTGTAACACTGTAACTTAATTTTAGGTTATGATTCAGTGTTCCTAACACATTAACATTGGAGCATGTGAGCGTTTGTTTTAATCCCATGAGAGTGTAGAGTGAGGACGAGGATTCTCTCAGCACATTTGTAGTTAAAAACAAATGTGTTTTGTCCTGACTCACTTAAGTAAATTAGTTTTAGTAAGCATTAGGCTACGTTGTATAAAACTGGGAGAAAGTGGTTTTCTGCTCTCATATTGCAGCACCGAGTGACGACACTCATGGTGTAGGTGTGAGTGGTGGGCTGTGAGTGTGAGTGGTGGGCTGTGGGTGTGAGTGGTGGGCTGTGGGTGTGAGTGGTGGGCTGTGGGTGTGAGTGGTGGGTTGTGAGTGTGAGTGGTGGGTTGTGAGTGTGAGTGGTGGGTTGTGAGTGTGAGTGGTGGGCTGTGTGGGTGTGAGTGGTGGGCTGTGAGTGTGAGTGGTGGGCTGTGGGTGTGAGTGGTGGGCTGTGGGTGTGAGTGGTGGGCTGTGGGTGTGAGTGGTGGGTTGTGAGTGTGAGTGGTGGGTTGTGAGTGTGAGTGGTGGGTTGTGAGTGTGAGTGGTGGGCTGTGTGGGTGTGAGTGGTGGGCTGTGGGTGTGAGTGGTGGGCTGTGGGTGTGACTGGTGGGCTGTGGGTGTGAGTGGTAGGCTGTGGGTGTGAGTGGTGGGCTGTGAGTGTGAGTGGTGGGCTGTGTGGGTGTGAGTGGTGGGCTGTGGGTGTGAGTGGTGGGCTGTGGGTGTGAGTGGTGGGCTGTGGGTGTGAGTGGTAGGCTGTGGGTGTGAGTGGTGGGCTGTGAGTGTGAGTGGTGGGCTGTGTGGGTGTGAGTGGTGGGCTGTGAGTGTGAGTGGTGGGCTGTGGGTGTGAGTGGTGGGCTGTGAGTGTGAGTGGTGAGTGTGAGTGGTGGTTATGAGTGAAAGTGAGTGTACGTGATGCCAGAGTTTAAGTGGTGTTGTGATAGTGAGTAAGAAGGAATGGCTGTGAGTATACAAGAGTATACTTTACAAGACTGTAATTACCATATTATGTATCCTCACATTCCCAATGTACCTTCTTATATATGTATAAATAAATAAATAAATAAATAAATAAGAGGCATGAGTACCCTATGATTATAAAAGCAGGACTGGTACCATGCCAGACAGTTCCTTCTGTCTTTAAAGTCTCTATGAAATGTGGGATGACAATAGACTTGTCTATTACGGTGAGGAAATTGGGTGCTTAATTCTTTACCATTTTTGAATGAAGTTATATATTGAAATTTGTTAAGGAAGATCCCTGTGTACACTAAAAAAATCAACTTGTTCAATTACCCCCTCTATAAGTACTGACCGCATCGGAATTGAGTGGAAATATTCACAAACAAATCTCCATGTATATATATGTGTAAATACTTTGTAAATATAATCAGTGGTGGGCAGGTAAATATAGGGGCGGAAACCTGGTTGAAAGAATTCATTCAATATTGACAGCTTTAATATAAACAACAACCTATATAAATATTATGCCCTTCATAAAGAACTCGAGAGAATTGGCCATCGGTGAGTTTTATTACGAATTCATATACTCAACCTTATTGGGCCGAGAATATGAATATACCAATTTCAGCTATTGCTAATATAATTTCGGTAATGATGTTGGGTTCCAACTTTCTCCCCCTGTGAAAGTATCGCTGAACTTTCTAATCTTATAACTCGGTCATTTCCTTGAAAATGTTATCAGTGGATGGGTGTAAATGTGATGGGCCGGGCCTAGGCCTCATCAATGGATGAATCAAGAGAAATTTTTACTTAAAACTCCAAAATGCTTGGCATTAGGGTGGGGGCTTTAGTGGGGAAATGTTCATAACCTTTCGAAGAATATCATTACATTTCAAGTTTTACAAATACAATGTATTCTAGAGCATAAGATTGATGATTTCCGATGATTTGTAGCGTCGATGAATAATGGTGTGGGAAAGGATACATAGACATAGTCTGGTGCCAAATGGCATTTATATACATGTCTAGAATAAGGGTTTTGCAGAAAGATTGAACCGCCAGCTGTGTCATCAATGACGTCAAATTATTTCCCAAAACCACTAGATGAACATATATAACTAGCTATTAGACCCTCTAGCGAGCGGCGGGGAGATTATTCCCAGTCATGATAGGGTTAAAAATAGTCTCAAAATAGGACATGAAGGGCTAAAAGTGTGCCAGAATAACAGATAATTAACAAAAGATAGGAGTGGGTGGCGGTAGAGGGCAAGGAGGAGTGCCATGCGTGCGCAGGCTAGGGGTCTAGGGTACCTCCTCCCCCCCCCAGAACTGTCACTCGTGTTTGGCACCCAGAGTATCGATTTTTGGCCAGTGTTCAGTTGGATACTGTTCATGCCACGAGTGGAATATGTATCTTGGTGTGTAAACCCCCTTGATTGAGTTACCGAAGCAGTGTCAGTGAGGCTGAGAGGACCGCGGCAAGATGACCAAGGACAGGCTAGCAGCGCTCAGAGCCGTGAGTATATCCTCGGCGTCGTCTGCTGCCTCATATTACCTCAATATGGCACCTTGTCTGCCTCACACACTCACACACACGCCCCCCTGGCCCCTCTACCACGCCTCCATTATGCCCATTCACGCTTACACTCCCCTTTACACACGCAAACTAACGACTCTTTTTTTTTTTCCCTTAACACGTATCCCTTTAAATGGCAATTAATGGCACTAGGGAGTGCCGTAGGCTGGGTGGCACTCTTGTGTCTACAGGAGACGCTAGGGGGGTGTCGGGACAGGTCGCCCCTTTGTAGTTAGACGCTTGTTTTATAGACTTTCTGGATAGGTTTTGTAAAAGTTGAATTAGGTCACGATATCCTAGTTATATGCCTATTTTAGGTTTGATCAGAGTATCTTAGGCCAGGCCATGTTAAGTAGATATTGTTATTTTAAGTGAGACTTAGACACATTGCAGACACTCTCCCGGCCTCTATCACAACCATATTCCGCACTACAACCTACAAATTAATTAAATGTACACAAATTAAATATCTGAGTAAAATAATACAAGCCAGAGTGATGAATTTGGTACACTGGGGATGTGGTCAAATTGTGCAACACCCATTTCGACAAAACTCGTTTTCCGATTGTCGAAACGGTATATATATCACTAGATTAGACCCCGTGGTTAAATTCCATAAACCCATACAGTTCCCGTGGTGTAGTGGTTAAGACACTCGCCTGGCATTTTGCGAGCGTTTTGGCCTGGGTTCGTATCCTGGCCGGGGAGGATATACTGGGCGTCAATCCTTAATTGTAGCTTCTGTTCACCAAACAGTAAAATGGGTACCTGGTTGTTAAACGATTTGGCAGGTCGTATTCCGGGGAACATGGGATTAAGGACTTACCCAAAATGCTATGTGTGCTAGTGGCTGTACAAGAATGTAAGAACTCTTGTATATATAAATATAAAAAGATTAAGGTGTATTGGCTTGGGTTACGATGTGTTAGGCTAGGTTAGACTTTTTTGGTTCCCGAACGCTTTGTTGTATGCTACATAGTTTTCCTGGGTTGGCACCTACTTTTGGGAACTGATTACTTTATTAAATATAATAATTCATTGTGTAGGAAGACAGGCAGCCAGTGGATATATACATGTTAGGCTTATGTCGAGGTCTCCTCCCCTGGGGTCGAATTACTGACCCTCCCCCAGGATGCAACTCCACAGCAAGCTGACTAATTCCTGGGTACCTAGTTACTGCTAGGTGAACAGAAGCATTTAGCGATAGGAAATGTACCAAACCATTTCTGTCCCAGCTGGGATTCGAACCCGGAATTCCCGGTTGTGAGTCTAGAACAAATCTGACTGTAGTACAGAAACCTTTGTCAATTCATTTACTGTAACTGCTTATTACTCTGTTTTATGTTCTGTGTATTCCATAAATCAAAAATAATTTTTATAGGTTGGTTTGGGTCGGGATAGGTTTGTTTCAGTTTGGTAAGGTTCGGTTGGTTTTAAGATCTGTTGATGAACTGTTTTGTGTAGGAGGTACAGTAGTGTGTGCGTGTGCTTGGTGCTGTGATGCTGTATCGAATGAAATTTTGCAATATTGTTGTTTTCTCTGCGTCCCTACTTCTGATAGCTAGGAAGTTATTAATACCTGTATATGAATCCAAGTTATTTCTTTGGCAGAAGTAAATCATTTTAATGCTGGCAAATTTTGTGTACAAAAATAACTGTAAATGTTGCTAGTTTTGCCTACTCAGTGGTTGAAATTGATTGTGGTATACAAATCTTAATATATTTTTAACACTAAAGCTTGTTTAACTGATTTTATACAGTAAATAATTTCTCAGTTGTCTGAGGAAGTCTATGTACTAAGGGTTATGAAGGCACCTCTCCCTCCCCCCCCTCCCCCCCCCTCCCCCCCGTCAGATCAACTTTAACCAGAATGCCACCCACAACGGTTCCCCCCCCCCCTCTTGGGTACCTATTTACTGCTAGGTGAACAGCGGCATCAGGTGAAAGGATATAATGTGGATGACTGTTTCTGTTGAACCGAGAACACTCAATTGTTAGCCAAGAATGTAGACTACTGTGCTACAGGACCCCGTGACAAATGACTGCCTAAGGTATTCAATGTGTTAAGCTCTGAGCCCATGATGCATGCAGGCAATGGTATAACCTAGCAGGAGAATACTTATCCAGATGTGGTACTGATTAACTACCTAAGACTACCAGCCTCCGTGGTGTAGTGGTAAGACACTCGCCTGGCATTCCGCGAGGGCTTTGTCATGGGTTCATATCCTGGCCGGGGAGGATTTACTGGGCGCAAATCGTTAACTGTAGCCTCTGTTTAACTCAGCAGTAAAATGTGTACTTGGTTGTTAAAATGATTCTTCACGGTGGGGATCGTATTCCAGGGACCTGCCCGAAATGCTACGCGTACTAGTGGCTGTACAAGAATGTAACAACCCTTGTATATATCTAAAAAAAAAAAAAAAAAAGAAGAAAAAAAAAAATTAAGCTACAGGCGTTAGTTTCTTTGTTATAGACCGAAAGCCTGTGGCTTATCATTTTACCCTAAGCCAATGACTAAACCTCCAGAATGCCACCTACTTGTACAACTGTTGCCCAATTCCCAGGTACTATACCTATTTACAACTAGATATTAGGAAAAAAGGTACATCAGGTGTAAGGAAATGTGCTCAAATGAATTGCCTTGCTCGAGAATTGTACTCTATGCATAATTATTAAAGAAACACGGATAAGTTTCAGAGTATCCGGTAACAAGTTGGGTAGAGCGCGACCTTATTTGGCTAGTTAAATAGGTTATTTGGGTAATTATATAAAAAAATTATTTATTATAAAATATAGGATTTTGGATTCAATCCTATAAATAGATTCTGTTCAAATGATTGCTATTTAGTTCTTTGAATACCGTATTTTACCTGCTGGAAATGTTAAGCTATGAATACTGGCTTATGACTCAAATATGTTGAACTTGTAACTCTTAATCCAAATGGTTACTACGTACTGTGATTGTCGCATAATTACAGTCTCTGTGTACTGTATAAGCTTTTATTAGTGTATCAAGAGAAGAAGGGTCGATACTTGTTGTGTAAGGTTTCAGTTTATTAAGGCTTGGATTTTGTATATTTTATATTAATGATTTTCTCAACTTATGTTTTAATTTGTTCTGCGGAACTGTACTGTATATTGTGTTATGAGCATAAAGTTTACTTTTAATCCTGAAAAGATATATAACAAAGTTTAGTAATTAAATGTCCTTTGTTTTAATTTAATGTTAAGCAGGCAACTAGTTTTAGGCAAAATTTAATGGAAAAATAGGCAATTTAGTTTTACTTATTTTGACAAAAAAAAAAAAATTCCTTGTACGTTAAGTACATTACTTTATAATGGTGCCGTCATACAAAAATGTGGAGATGCCCACTTCATTTTTACACATCCAGGTGTTGAAGTTCTTGATAAGATAAGACTTACGAGATAATAATAAGCACATACTTTACCAAAAACACAGTTCTATTATTTATAAATTATTTACAAAGGAAGATGGTTTACTGAATACTGTATTGTATTTTTATTTGAAGTGTCTCTTGTACTGTATGTATTGCATTTTTGGCAAGACTAAATTTTTAGGAATTCAGTTTCTGGAATATTTTGCATTGATTGCTATGAAGGAGGAGCAATTCTTTCTGAGTATATTGCTCATTTTATGATGGTAATTATCTAGCATTGTTGATACCAGTTACAGTTTTGTCTGTATTAATTTGCGAAGTGTGTTAGAAGCTTTGTTTAGGATGTATTATAAGTCGGCAAGCACCATGTTAGTAGTAATAATGAATTGCATTCAGTGGAAATAGTTATGTTTTGTATTGTTGGGGATAGAAAGCCTAAAACTTTTAGAGAGTCAATCCCCGCTGCCTTCCCAGGTCGACGAGAGACCCTCCCCATGATACAACCCACAATAGTTAATAGGTGAACAAAAGACTCATGTACTGTACAGTGTGGTATTTCATGCCTTTCACAGGGGCCTGACAGCTGAGTGGACAGCACTCAGGATTCATAGTCATAAGGTTCCGAGTTCGATCCCCGGCAGAGGCAGAAACAAATGGGAAGAGTTTCTTTCACCCCTGATGCACCTGTTCACCTAGCAGTAAATAGATACCTGGGAGTTACAGCTACTACAGGCTGCTTCCTGGGGGATGTGTAACAAAAAGAAGGCCTGGTCGTGGACTGGGCCACGGGAACGCTAAGCCTTGAAATCATCTCAAAATAAGATGCCTAGGAGACTGACATAGGTCCAATTGGATATGAGCTAACTGAGTTATCTTGAGGTTATCTTGAGATGATTTCGGAGCTTTTCTTAGTGTCCCCTGCGGCCCGGTCCTCGACCAGGCCTCCACCCCCAGGAAGCAGCCCGTGACAGCTGACTAACACCCAGGTACCTATTTACTGCTAGGTAACAGGGGCATTCAGGGTGAAAGAAACTTTGCCCATTTGTTTCTGCCTCGTGCGGGAATCGAACCCGCGCCACAGAATCACGAGTCCTGCGCGCTATCCACCAGGCTACGAGGAGCCCTCAGGGTACATCAGCATTCACACTAAAAAAGAGTAGACAATATCTCAATACTGTACTCCCACAAATGTTTGAAGCAGGGGAACAGAATGAATTATGGATATTTCCATAATGTCGAAAACAAATTTGAAGAGCATTCATAAATGGACTCATTAGCCCCAGGTCTTGATAGAATTTAATCCAAAATAATCAAGGAACTGGCAGATGAACAGTATCTCCCACTGAACTCATTTTCAGAAAATCTCTGAACCAATGTTTAGTTCCCCTAGCTAAGAAACGTGCAAATGTCACTCCTCTCTTTAAAAAGGGAGAAAGAGCTTGAAAGAAAAGTACTGACTGATCAGCCTAACCTCACACATGTGTGTAAGCTCATGGAGAGAATCCTTTGAGAAGGAATTGTTCACCATTTCATAATGCACAGTTTAGCAAAATCAATGCAACATGGTTTTGTTAAAAATAAATCCTGCCTTACTAACCTGCTCACCTGTTTTAAAGATGGTAACAGGTATTTAAAATAAGGACTTCAGCAGACACTCAAAATGTGTAGTGGTAAGTCGTCTGTTTATGGCCACTGGTGCCTAAATAATCTATAGCAAATACACTGTTTAATATATAAAAAAAAAATCACAAATATCAGGAAGTCATAAAACATACAGTCTGTAAATGTATTATTTGCACTGTATTTTTAAACTCCATTGTATTATTTAAACTGTATTTTTAAACTTGTGTGTGACATGAGCACACACAATGTATGTAAGCATCTGGATGCCACTGGTTTCACCCTAGACATGGGAGAAACTATATTGTTAAAAGTTTGCTGGAAAGTCTATTGTTAAGTGTTTTGGCTTCAATCTTTTTTTTTTCTTTCTCTCCTGGGCAAGCATTTTTGACTGACAATTTAGAGCAATGGGCAAGAAGGATGCTTTATAGTTTGCTTTACAGAATATAAGTGCTGTAATGTACTATACATTACAGCAGTTTTGTTTGTAATTTAAATGTATCATGTATTGTAATACAGTTTCTATTTTGTGTGCATACATTTACTAAGGGTACAGTGCAGTAGATAATGAACTACACATATTAGCCATATTAAGTCCAGCACTGGATGTAGACAGCATTGCTCTTGGTAATGGGCACCTCAATGAGCCTAACAGACTTGATTCTTGACAATGGTAAACTGGGTACTATTTTTTTTCAATTAGCTGTCTTATTTCATTTCTATGAGCCTGGCCTTCATCATGTCACTCGATAACATGTACAGTACATTCTTCTTGAATTTGTCACAAAACTTGCATAAAGCAAATATACATTAGTTTAATTTTATTAATTTCCAATTCAGTTGTTAGCATCTTTATGGTAGGTTATTATATCATATCTCTAGTAGACTAGCTCATTCATTGAAGTGATTTTTCATAATCTGTGGTTGCTTATGGTCCAATTTGGGGTTCAATGTGTGCTTCACTGATACTTTTCCTACAACCAATATGCCTGCGTCCCTGTCTGATGGTTCAGGTAGCATTCCTTGACTCTTGAGGGTTTATTAATCTTGTATGCAACATCAGCTGGGTTGACAAGGGTTTCCATCTAATTCCAAATCTGACTCGGAGGTTTACAGTTTCTCAGGATGTGTTTTGGTGTTTTTTTTAGAATCTGATTATCATTTTTTCTTTCCCCTTTCATTTGGTATCTTAGGTTCAGGGGTACTTTTGTCCATGGGTGTGTACTGTTTGTGGACATTGAGCATATGTATTGACTGCTTATTGGGATGTGGCTGTTTTATGGGACCAGGGTTGACAATCTAGGCTCTTGCTACTGTCTACATCAGATGGTGTGGATGCTGATCTGCAGTTTTCTCTGTAGGTTTACAGGCACCTGGACTTTGACACTTGTTAAACATATTGGCTGGGTTCCTTTGTTATTTCTACCTTGGCCAGTGGGTGACTGGTTCAGCTAGCTCAGTTTTCTGGGGGTCTTGGGCTCTGTTGATTCAGAATCCTCTGTGATTTCATGCTACTGGCCCACATACAATGACAAATGCAGGGACTTGTTTGTCCCCACATTCTTCAAGGGGTTGTCCCCTTTGGGAATGTGAATGAGACTAGTGTGGTCTACTATCCCTACATTGTTTCCCTTGTCTTTCTTGGGATGTTCCTAGGAGTTTGGCTTTTCCCAAGTTCAGGAGATCCCCAGAACAGTGTCCTCTCTGTTCCCTTTGAGCTGCGATGGGGTTGTAAACTCGCTCACTGGTTCTTCTTCCTCTGCAGAGGGGAAAGGTCACAGGTTATTGGAATTGCTTAAGTAGGGTCTGTAGATACCCCTTGATTATCGTTGGAGTTTTGTTCTTGCCACTGAAGCTTGGTTGCTGCATTCAGCATATTCTCTCATCCACCCGTTCAAGTAAGTATGATCTTAACAGCAACTCTATTCCCTGCAAATGGATTTTCCAGATCACATTTTGTGGACTAATACCCCATGTATGGATTTTGGATTTCTCATCTCTTTTTTTTTGAAAGTGTGACTTGGTAGGGCTTGCTCATTTTTTGCAATGAGAAAGGTGCACCTGAATTGCATGTATTCTCCAGGTACAGTTCTTCTTTCACTTTGTGGCTGTGGTATGATCCTGGCTTCATCCAGGCTGGTAGACAACCCTTTCTTTTCTTTGGACATGTGGCAGCTCGCCTGTTGTATGCAGGCACTTGTTGCAAAGGAGTCTACGCCTGTTTTCCAGGTCTTTTAGGGTGGGGAATGGGGGGGGGGGAGTCTTCCTTATTAACAGCTGTAAGTAGTGTCCTAGTTGCTCTTCACCTGACCTGCAGTGATAAGGATTGGCAGCTTCCTGTGCAGGTGCTGTTCTAGACAGGTCTTGGTCCTAATTCCAAGCTTCCCTCGTCCTTTGTCCTATCTGTTTGTGCTGTGTTCACATATGTTATTCCCAAGGATAGATCTCAAGAGGTCTGGAACAATTAGCTTACAAGGATAAGAAAATGACTTTTTCTTAAACTGCATAAGTCAAAGTACAGTACAGTATTTACAAAATTGTTACTACTGTAATGTTGCAAAATTGTTTGCAACACAATTTATGGAAACTTGCTGAAGAAAGTTTTATAAATTAAAATAGCTTATAATTATATACTGTATGTGATTTGCTTGCTAGTTTTGATCATTTATTTCCTGAAGAAAAATTAAAAACTTATTACCTTTTAATATGCTTGGTATTTTAATTTCAACATCACAGTACCAGAAAATTATATTGGAACCCTACAAGAAGCAAAGAAATCACAAACTGGCAAAAAATTGAAGTAATTAATTACTTTATCTTGACCAATTTCTGGGAGAAACGAATTTAACCTAACGTCATTAATCAGCGGGTTTCGAGTCGTACCTGGGATAATTCCCTGGTGTTGGCTTGAAGGCTATCAACCACAGGAGGGTTATTAAGATCACTGTACACTAGCGAGTACACTGTAGCCCTGAACATAGTCCAGGACTAGAGTAAAAAAAACTCGGTATGTATATAGTATATATATTGTACTCAGAGAAGCTTGTTATACATCTCGGTGTATGTATACGTCAAGAAACTGGGCTCACCTTATTTATGTACATGCCTTGGGGGGATGATGCTGCAGACCAAGAAAAAAATTTGACATTTTATTATGCAGATACAGGATGTAACAAGGGATGAAAATTAGACTTTAGCAAGAATTATTTATAGAATTTAGAAGACAAATTTGGCAAATATATATCTTTGAGATGCCTTGTAAGAAGAATTTTTTTGTTTTTGTTTACATTATTGCTCACAACCCCAAGTATATGAGGTACAGTATTATGATTTCTTTTGAACATTCTGTTTTCATTGAAATACTCTATAGTTAATTTGTGATAATTTTTATGTACAATGGGTTATACTGTTTTTCAGATTTTGTCAATCTTAAGCTCTTAAGGCACTAAAATGCATAAGGTTTTGTGCTAGTGTAAATTCCAATAGAGAGCTTGGTTTACATTTCAATTTGGCAGTGATTTGTAAGTTAGAAGGTGAACAGTCAATCTTAAATAAAACTAGTGACTGGTATACATTGTGTGAGTGTAGACATTTGAGTTAATTACTGTTTGGGTAATGACTACAGTACTACATACTGTATATAACATACTGTATATAACATCCAATATGAATATTGGATGACCATGGCCCTTATTTGGTCAAAGAGCACCATTACTGAAGTGAAAGATACGGTAGATGTTTTGAGATCCGAAACTTTACACCATATTACAGAACTTGAAAATGTAAAAAATAACTTTACTACAGTACATAGATAACTTGGAGAAATTGTCCAGGAGGAACCTGATTATCGAGAGTGTGATGGCTATGTTGTATGTAGCCGTAATACAGTATACAGTACTGGGAAACTTGGCTTCAGGGCTGGGTGCAGCAATAGCAGGGTCCTTGGAATTGCCAGGAAGTGATATACAAGTGGGATTAAGTGCAGTACATTGCTGGCTGGTGTCTGTAATACTTAACAATGAAAAAGTTATGATTTTTCTAATGACATTTTGCATGGATTTTGCGACACATTAGAGATGTGGTGACTCAGCACAGTAGTGAAGTGGGGACCTTCAAGTTATTGATGGCATCTTGGCAGTTGAGGTAATCATACAGTGAGGATGTTTTAAGCTTGAGAAAGTGTGCTGTTGATGTATAGTGCAGTTATAATTAATTCATTGTGTCGGGGAACAGGAAGCCAGAGTGTATTCATACACGTTTTGGCTTTTATCAAGTCCCCCCCCCCTCCCCCCAAGGCCAAATTACTGACCTCGCCCAGGGTGCAACCCCACAATAGGCTGACTAACTCCTGAGTACCTACTCACTGCTAGGTGAACAGAGGCATTAGGTGAAAATAAATGTACCTAACCATTTCTGACTCGCCCGGGATTCAAACTCGGAATTCTTGAGTTTGCGTCAAAATGAACCAGACTAAAGGCAAAATATACCCGGGACCCTAAATTTACATTACTACAGTTAGATTTTGTACTTTAATCATTTGTATATCCAGAATTGGTAGGTTTATTCTTAGCTGTTTACCTGAATTTACTTGAGGGCCACTATCTCCAGTAGCCTCCACTGGGACAGGAAGCTGGTGGCTTGTCAAAGGTCTCTCCATTGTTCCTGAGGATTTTTTCCAGCTGAATTTTATATTGAATTATCAGTAATGTCAAGACATTTATGTCTGATGGGTAGGCGATTCCATGTGCATCTTACCCTATGGGTGAAAAAAATTTGTGTTTTCTGTCCTACAGTATGACTTCTTGAGCTTGAAGCTGTTGTCCCTTGTATGCATTACATTTGACCTTTTACAGGTATGGTCTGGATTAACATCTTCCAATTTGTTCAGTATTGTATTTTAAAGGTTTCGATGAGATCTGTACCATTCTGGTTGGCTTGAGCAGGTATAGATCTGTAAAAAATTGTGAAATGTAATTATTCTAATGTAATTATATTAATAAAGTAATTAGAATAGAATAATACACGTAATTAGTAATTTCTTAAAAGTTGACACTTTCATTGATTATATAATAGTACAATAAATATATATATAAATATGTATTAGGATTATATATATATATATATATATATATATATATATATATATATATATAATCTCATTATATGACCAGATATAAAAGCATAAATATAAAATGACTCCTTTTAAGCAGTGTACATTATATTGATTTTGCATGACTCACAGTTCATGGGCTAGGTCTGATCATACCTGCTTCAATAACACAGATTGTATAACGTTGATTTAAAGGTCCCGGTAGTACAGTCGGGTTCCTTCTCGACTCGCAATCGAGAATTCAGGGTTTGAATCCCGGGGCGGGACAGAAATGGTTGGGTGCATTTCTTATGGCCTAATGCCCCAGTTCAACCTAGCAGTAAGTAGGTACTCAGGAGATAGTCGGCTTTTTGTGGGGTTGTATCCTGGCTGGGGTCAGTAATTCGACCTTGGTGGGAGGGGGGGAGGAGGGGAGGGGAGACATTGGTATAAACCTAATGTGTATGAATACACTCTGGCTGTCTGTCCCCCAACACAATGAATTAAAATTATTGGCATGTATGATCTTTAGGTTAGTTAACAAAGGCCCCCAAAATAATGGATGATTAATTCCAGCTCACATACACCCCCACCAACAAACCCCCACCCTGCTCCTCGCCCATCCTCCTATGGACACACACCCACCCACCTCAACCATGTCCCCACCCCACTCATATCGCCCCACATTACCTGTCCAACAACCCATCTGCACCCCCTCACTCCACCCCTCATTGGTAGACTACCGACACCACAACCACCACCACTGCCAGTCTACCGAGACCACCACTTGTAGACCAGTGTCACCGTCTGACACTTGTGTAATTGCTTGATGAAGACATTGGACATCAGTTTTTGACATAGTTTCAAGATTCTGTTGCCACTTGCCATGCTTGAGGTGCAGTGTTTCCCTCTTGCAGTGCCACCGGCTAGTTATTCATGATCCGCGTTGGTGGACAGCATGTGGACACCCGTGTTTTATACAGCAGTGCCAGGCGTGCTGTGATGGAACACTTGTACTGCTGGCAGGGGAGAATGAAAGGGGTGGAAAGGAGAAGAACGAAAGGGAAGAGGGATGGGAAGGGCAGGAAGAGGAAGGAGAGGTTGGTGCAGTGTGTGATGATTCCCTTTGTGTTTTATTGGTTTGTTTATTTGTACTGTATTACCTTTGGAAAATTATAAAGTAAATGGGAAGGAGCGATTGGGAAAATTTGTATTAAAATACCATAACAATGGGATCATTGATGTCATCGTCTCTACAAAAATAACCAGTTTGCTTAGTTTACCAATGTACAACTTGACTGAGTTATTTAAAAAAAAAAGCATTTGCTCATTTTTCAATATTCAACTTTTTATATACAGTATTGTACTGTGTTATATGAAATAGTTAAGAAAATGTACTAAACATTTATGAACTGCTCATCAGACTGCTCTCATGAACTGCTCTTATGCTCATCAGACTCTATTATCACTCATATCTGAGTAGGTGTGTGTGTGTGTGTGTGTGTTTTTGTATAGACCTAAACTAACCAGTCTGTATTATTTTGGTATTACTCTTTATTTAAAATAAAATGTTCAAGTACAATAAATGATATAATTTTCACAGAACATGATAAACTAGATGTGAGGGAGAAGGCAATTTCTTTACAGATCATTACAAACCAGAATGTGAAAGCAAAGATTTTCAACAAAGCTGAAGATTTTACTCTCTCTGAATACTGGGTTGCTCCCAATTAATGTAAATGAATAATGCAGTAGTCATTTTCTTGACTGGTTTGTAAAGCTTTGGTGTGTTATGACGGACTAGGAAATGAATCGGGAAGTGGCTCTCTGTTGGAGTCAGATCGAGATGCCACAGATGGAGGCATGGGCAATAGGCAGCCATGTCTCACCCTCACATGGGCTATTCTTAGATTAATCTATTAACCATCATCAGTCAATAGGTGGCCATGCATCAACCTTGGATGGGCTATTCTTGGGTTAATCTATTAACCATCACCGGTCAGTAGGTGGCCAGTGCCAACTTTGTGTGATCTATTCTTAGCTGGGTTAATCTGTTAACCGTTTCTGCAGCGAAGATGAGGAACACAATACACAAGTTAGGATTCTTAGGGTATTAAATTCCTGTTGATGAATTAGCTTAGGCAAGTTTAATTAGGATTCTCAACATATAATATTTTAGATATATAAATTCATTAGAAGAAACATAACCAGTATATAGAGTAAATATTCATTATATGTACTAATATTAATGACTGATGACAAATTAATGACTGATAATATACAGGAAGTTGCATAAGCAGGCTAGAATAGTATTAATATAATACCATGCATTATAGTCTCTTGTGAAATTCACAATATAATAATTTGTACATGTATCTGTATATCTAATTTAAAACATTACTTAAATGTTGACTAAATGCATATTAAAGGAAGAAATTAATCTATACAATATATGCAATTGCAATAATAAGCACAATAATCTTCTGAATCCCCATTTTTACTTGATTTTTTCTCAAAATAATTTGAAATGTGATAAAATTACAGTAGAAAGTATATTAATCTTCCTGTGTGAAGATTTGGGCGTGTCCCTCTGTGTGTGAAGATTCAGACATTCAAAATACTTTAGGGCATCATTAATGCGAGTAGTTACAATGTTGAGGTTCAGCAGCAACATAACGGGATGACATAGATATTAGATATGTAGTCATATGAATGGGAAAAAAAATTCATTGTATGAGAAATAAGTGTAAAGACCTAGAAATGGAATGAGTAAAGGCTAACTTCATTCATAGTTTAAAGTACCGGGCTGACTAAACAATTGAGTTAGAAAAATGGGACCAGGTGGTGTGAGGCTAGGTTCTGTGAGGTGTCAGGCAAGTGTGAACATACATCACTTGGGGGAAAAAAAAATAAAAAAAAAAAAAACATGCACTCACAACATAAACTTGCTCGAAAACATGAAAAGCATATTGCAGCCGAGCAGACAGCTTTTGAGATTCCTAATCTACGGACCTGTGTTTGATTTCTGGTCAATCCAGAAACAAATTGTTTTTTTTTTTTCACCAAATGCCTTGGTTCACCTAGTAGTAAATAAGTACCCAGGTATTAACCAGTCCAGTTAGATAGCTGCTTTGGACTTGTATCCTGGGAATATCTATACCTATAAGAGAGAATGTCTGTTCAAAGTTGGAGGCCAGATACTTGGGGTTAGTGTTACCCAAATTTGTACGGAGAATGGTCTGGTATATGGGATGGACATAGGCTGGTGTGGTGAAATCTGGGTCTTGCCAAACATCACTGGATACCGACGACATCTCTACTGAGGTCTTCCTGCCTACTAAGAATACCAGTGTTGCCCAACACCTTGCTCAATGTTTAATTGGCCCTATCCCCTTACCCTTATCTTTTCCCTCCTATCCCCTTATCCTGTGTTTGATTGGCCCTGTCACCACGCCCCAAACTCCCTCCATCTTTTCACATATGTATTTACCCTGAAGTTTTATCTCTTGTATTCATTCTGTACCTGAAGATGTTCCAGAAAGGAATGAAATGTTGTTCAAAATAAATTCTTTAAGAATTACTATAGTTTCCTTACATGAATTTTAGTAATTTGATTGCTCTTCTTAATACTGATACTAAGAAAATAGAAGCATAGAAAGCTTAAGATCAACAATGCTAGCAATGCAGTCATATTTAACCAAATATATTTAAATATATGCGCCAGAAATTGATGAAAAACTGTACCTAAAGCTGCACCATGAATTGTCTGGGGTTTTTAGTCATAGAGCTTAGTTAATAAGCTCCGGGACTAGCCAATCCTTATACACGATCATTAGTTTAGTGGTTACAAATTAATATTTCATGTTAATATTAATTTGTGGTCAGTCACATTATTCATCCGTGTTAATTTCTTCATGATTAACAAATGCATGCACATGAAGTATGAGAGGCGGGACCAAAGAGCCAAAGCTCAACCCCCGCAAGCACAAATAGGCGAGTACAAATAGGTGAGTACACGCACACACATGCAAGTACATGCACACACACACGAGACAAATATGCTGATAAAAATATATGGAAGTTCTCTTTTGTGAGCAACGTAGACCTGACCAAATGTAAACTGTGTCAACAAAATTATTCGCACACCCTCCGTCACTATGTGATGGAGTGCGAAAAGATACGTGAATTTAGAGACAATTCTATAACCAATGTTCCAGCGATGTGTCAATATTTCATTCAAAATGATCTGCTACCAGAAATTTTAGCCAAATATCCCCAGTTTGCTAACTGTAGGTAGTAACTAAGTGATTGTAACCTATCCACCGCTGCCCACTGGATGGGGGGCGGTGTGCAGGACAAACATATAAATTTTGACACTAGCTCTCCACATATGTCAGTTGCTTAATTTAGAACCTGTACTTGAGGTCGATCTCGAACCCATTGTTGATGTGATGACTTATATTGAATTTTGTAACTAGCTCATCAAGATTGTAACTTGCTTAGCTAAATGAATTGTGGGGTTCAGTCCCTGAGCCCATTATGTGCCTCTGTAACCCTTTCCACTACCGCCCACAAGATGGGTATGGGGTGCATAATAAATGAACTAAACTAACTGAGCAACGTTGTAGACGGAATCATTTCAAGTGAGACAGCGGTGGCCCCCAAGACCATCAGCAGTTTCAAAGTGTGATATGTCAAAATATATTATAGTCAAGACGGGACACCACAAGTGGAGCTCTCATCCTGTAACTACACTTGGGTAATTACACACAGTTCTGAGCAAGCCTCTTTCAACGATATGCAATGCTCCAGACTAGCGAGAGAACTATCGCTATTACTGGAAGCATCCAATGGCGTGGTGATTTTCGCCCTCTCATGCTTGCCTTGGAAGCAAGAACGACCTGGGTTCGAACCCTGGGCAGGGTTGGGTGGGAGGGTATGAAATCAATGCTTCACTTGCAGGCGATGAGTCCCAATAACGTGGCTAAAGTATGTTGACCAGACCACATTGATTTCAAGTCGACAATCGACTTGAGAATGGTCCAGGATGGACCGAAACGTCGCCGTCCCTTCACCTTCTAGTGTGTGGTCTGGTTATCATCAATGCTTCACTGTTTCCCTATGTCGGTTCCGATACCTAGCTAAGGCCAAGTTCCAAAACATTAAAAAATAAATAAAAAAGGTGGTAAGGGAAGAAAGGACCTTTCCGGGGTCCAACATGGCTGCCACAAATGTAAATTATTCTGTGCCCAGAGGTTAAGGATAGAGTGGAGAAACTCTAACCTTAACCTCTGCGAGAGGATATCATGTCATCGACTACAGCCTCACGTCGTTGTCATGATATCCTGCAAGGTTCTAGCGGAAATAATGAGGGGGAGACTAGTGGAATACCTTCCTAGAACAGGCAAATTGTGTGACGAACTTGGAACATGGTATTTACAGAATGAATCTCCTCTAAAACCTTCCAGTTCAGTGACAAGATATTATCACACTCCTAAGAAAATTGTAGGCTGACTGTACCGTTCTGAATTGCCAGAAGGTTCCTGCACCAGCAAGAAATAAAGTATATTGTCAAGGTTTAAGCATTAATAGTCAAATGTTGTAATAAAAAAAATCAAATCCAAGTGGGATTTAAGAATACTTCATGTGAAACTAGAGAGACAGGCGAGATGGTCCTAGTACAAAAACTCTTACAAAAAATGGACAAAGCAAAACAAAAATTAAACAAAACCAAGATTTTAAAACTAAAATCTTGGATGATTTTAGTAATCCTCCAAGATGGAGGATTATTAAAAGACTGGGGCCAGATTCACGAAGCAGTTACGTAAGTACTTACGAACGTGTACATCTTTCCTCAATCTTTGACGGCTTTGGTTACATTTATTAAACAGTTTACAAGCATGAAAACTTCCCAATCAACTGTTATTATTGTTATAAACAGCCTCCTGGTGCTTCGGAGCTCTTTAACTGTTCAATAATTGTAAACAAAGCCGCCAAAGATTTAGGAAAGATGGACAGGTTCGTAAGTGCTTGCGTAACTGCTTCTTGAATCTGGCCCCAGGTTCCTTAACTTAGAGCGATGAACTTACGAGGACAACCTTTGGGAACTAGACCTTGCAACGCCTCGATGGAGGAGGGAAAAGACAAGATTCCACATGATTACGACATACAAGATACTTAAAGGCATTGACAATTTGGATGTAAATGAGATATTTAGCATGAACTTGGGTAGGACGAGAGGACAAAGGTTTGAAACTAGGAACACCAATGAGCCATAGATATGAAAGAAGGCAGTTCAGTGTAAGAGAGTAGTAAGCAAATGGGATCTGCTGAAAGGAAGATAGTTGGAGCTAAGTCTATATATAGTTCCAAAAGTTAGTATGATCAGCAAGAGGGTTCAGAATCATCATAATAGATGACTGGTGGCTGAAAAGGTAACACGCATTAGTTTAACCCTGCAAGCACTTCACACCAACACCCAGAGGTATAAAGACGGGACACCACGAGCGTAGCTGTCATCCTGTAACTACACTTAGGTAATTACGTTTGGTACTTTTAGTCGACACCTTTTGCAATTTTTCCAATATCCCTCCCCCCCCCTTTTCCTCCTACCAAAGTCCGTCCCTTTCATCTGTCACTTTCTCTAGTCTCTTCCTCTTTCGAGAGAAAAAGTGACTGGGGTAGCTTTCCTTCTCTCCGTCCTTATATTCCAGCTCCTTATCCCCGTAACTTACTCAAGTGCTATTGGCTTGGTGCACTCTAAAGGTAAATTACCTTACCTCTCTTCTCTTTCCTTACCTTTTCCACCCAGCATGTCTCACCATCCTTCCTCTCTACTTTCACGCCATGCCCAAATTTAGTGGTTCTCGCCTGTTGACTGAAATTGCCGCTGACTAAATAGTGGCAATTTAGTTATTTTTATTAGTTATTCAAACTAGAAAAGTATTGCAGCCAACTAGCCATAAATAAGCAGAGGGACAGATAGCCAGCTGTAGACTACCAAGTGGGCAGACAACCATAAAAAATGCAGCCACCCGTAGACAAGCAAGCAAGCAGCCAGCCAGTTATAGACAAGAAAGTAGACAGTCAGTCATAGGCAAACACGCATCATAGGCAGGAAGTCCCACAAGCAAACAAGCAGGAAAATTGGTATTGAAATTCCGTGCCTGAGGGCTATTAACCTCGGCACGCAGGTTACTGCCAGCCAAGATGGCGTCTACATTGCTCTGTGACTCCATGTAACTCCCTGGTTGTTGCTTCGTTCTCCTTCAAGTATGATTTTTGTCAACAAGTGAAGCGCTTTGCCACTAAGCGCTTTGCGTAATAGTGGCTTTAGGTATTGTATGTACTAGCTCTATCTATGAATCCATCAACTTTTGTATTTCACCTTGTATGTATGTACTTTACCTGAATAAATATTTGTATTTGTAAGTGTCTCGATCGCTAATTGCAGAAGTAGGCAGTTAGAGTTTTCAATATGAGATACTTCAACGAATATTTGTTTATATATATGTAATCTCAACTGCTGCAATCATATTGATAATTATCTTCATATCTTTATCTTTCAAAAGTGGCAGGTTTCGAATACCTGGTTCCCTTTATCGTAACGCTCCCTCGATTTGCAACAAATATCTGGCGCGAAATGCTTTGCCTGTCAATCAATCAATCAATGTAGTTGGCCTGTCTCCGGGTATTGAGTGGAGGGGAAGGTTGACGGCGGATATATTTTTACATATATTGAGCCCGCAAGAGCAACAAGTAACTTTACCTGTTCTTACTCTTGAGCGCCCACTGGTTCATATTCTTGGGGCTGTCCAGGGTCCAGATTCACGAAAGCACTTACGCAAACACTTACGAACCTGTACATCTTTTCGCAATCTTTGGCGGCTTTGTTTCCAATTATTAAACAGTTAATGAGCTCCGAAGCACCAGGAGGATGTTTATAACAATAACAGTTGAATGGGAAGTCTTCATGCTTGTAAACTGTTTAATAAATGTAACCAAACCCGTCAAAGATTGAGGAAAGATGTACAGGTTCGTAAGTGCTTGTGTAAGTGCTTTCGTGAATCTGGCCCCAGACTGCCAAAGTTCATTTTGTGAAGCGAGACCACAAAGGGGGGTGGGGGGGGGGCAGCAGAGAATAGCTTAATAACTAGGTCAGATGGCACGCTGGTCACTTCCTGGAGTACCTTTGATGGGTCAAGGGTCATACTGCTCCTAGAATAGCGTACTAGATTATGGATGACGCTGGTAGTTTTCTGTTATATATTAGGTAATGGCTCAACCCAGCGGGTTTTCTTCCTATTGGGGAGTGTTGTACATGCTGCTATGGCAAAATTTAAAAAAATAGGTAATGTATGTTAGTAATAGTTTCTAGAATTCAATTCAAGGTTAAGGAATGGCAGTATCTTTCTAGAATAGCGCAGGAACCGTTGGTAAATCAGGATGATTTCCCGGTTGCAATTCTTTTAACCATATCGTAGCTCAGTCGATTAAAGCAGCGTCTGGGATCCTCTCGGACGTAGATTCGAACCCTCGTCACGGCCCTTGTGGATTTGTTCAGCTTATAAGGCTCTTTTTTTTTTTCCTCGACACAGATATTCCTAGTTTTCCCCATTGGGCCCTTACTTTCTCCCTTTCCCTTTAGGAAAGGGGAGAAAGGGCCCCTACTTTCTGCCTTTCCCTTTAGGGGAAAGGGAGAAAGGGCCCTTGCTTTCTCCCTTTCCCTTTAGGAAAGGGGGGAAAGGGGCCCCTACTTTCTGCCTTTCCCTTTAGGAAAGGGGAGAAAGGTCCCCTACTTTCTGCCTTTCCCTTTAGGAAAGGGGAGAAAGGGCCCCTACTTTCTGCCTTTCCCTTTAGGGACCTCCTCCACCCACCCCTTCGTCTCTTCTCCCTTTAATACACTGTCTGCTGGCTGTGGCTCCGCCCCCTTAGTCACCCCTCCCGACTGGACACTCGGGATTGGCGGCTTCCGCTGACGTCACACTCTCTGCCTGACGTTGCCACTTATTGTTTTTGTATATTTTTGTTCAGTTATGTTCGTATGCTTTAATGGACAATTTTTTTTTTAATTGTTATATTTTAGTGTGATTTGGGTAATTCGGTTGGCTTATACATGTTTTGGGTAATGATTGGAACTGATAGGCGTTTTTGTTATAGGATTGTCTCGTCGCTACGTAGCCGAGTGATAGATGGTCGTATTTTACGTACTCCAATTATACGCACGCACATGTTCGTTCGTTTAGGATTAGCAGTCCACGGACCTGGGGCCAGATTCACGAAGCAGTTACGCAAGTCCTTACGAACGTGTACATCTTTTCTTGATCTTTGGCGGCTTTGTTTATAATTATTAGACGGTCAATGAGCTCCGAAGCACCAGGAGGCTGTTTATAACAATAACAACAGTTGATTGGGAAGTTTTCATGCTTGTAAACTGTTTAATAAATGTAAACTGTTTAATAAATGTAAACAAAGCCGCCAAAGATTGAGAAAAGATGTACACGTTCGTAAGTACTTGCGTAACTACTTCGTGAATCTGGCCCCTGGCCCGAGACTAATAAATGGGCAGTTACTTTCAAGTTATGCCTCTGTTCACCTAGCATTAAATAGGTACCTGGGAGTTACAGCTTTTGCAGGCTGCATCTTAGGGACTGTGTGCTGGTCTAATTGTGCTTGCGGGGGGGGGGTTGAGCTTCTGTTCTTTGGTCCCGCCTCTTAAGGAGTCCCCATGGCGAAGTGTCAACACGCTCGTCTGACGTTTCGCGAGCCCTTTGGCCTGGGTTCGTATCCTGGCCGGGGAGGATTAACTGGGCGCCAATCCTTAACTGTAGCCTCTGTTTACCCAGCAGCAAATGTGTACCTGGTTGTTAAACGATTTAGCGGGTCGTATTCCGGGGAATGTTAGGATTAAGGACCTGCCCGAAACGCTATCCGTGCTAGTGGCTTTACAAGAATGCAAGAACTCTTGTATATATAAATAATAATAATAATAGTTTTATTATTATTATCAGTCAACTGGTGTACAGGTTCCTGAGGGAATCTGTACACCAGTTGAGCACTATCTACTGGACACCATCATATCTACATTTGAAATTGTGTATAGAGTCAGCCTCCACTGCCGAGGGGGCCTCGTAGCCTGGTGGATAGCGCGCAGGACTCGTAATTCTGTGGCGCGGGTTCGATTCCCGCACGAGGCAGAAACAAATGGGCAAAGTTTCTTTCACCCTGAATGCCACTGTTACCTAGCAGTAAATAGGTACCTGGGAGTTAGTCAGCTGTCACGGGCTGCTTCCTGGGGGTGGAGGCCTGGTCAAGGACCGGGCCGCGGGGACACTAAAGCCCCGAAATCAACTCAAGATAACTCAAGATAACCACCACATCATTTCCTAATGCATTCTATTTATTAACTATTCTTATACTGGAAACGTTATTTCTAATGTTTTAGTGGCTCATTTGGGCACGCATGTGGGTGTGTACTCAACTAGTTGTGCTTGCGGGGGTTGAGCTCTGGCTCTTTGGTCGACCGAAGAGTATAATCTCTTACACAACCGAAGGTTAGAAACAGCTCGATCAGTCCTGCAGGGACGAATAGGTAAACACACACACACACACACACACACAAATGACAAATGGAATGCATTAGGAAGTAATGTGGTGGAGGCTGACTCCATACACAGTTTCAAGTGTAGATATGATAGAGCCCAATAGGCTCAGAAACCTGTACACCTGTTAATTGACGGTTGAGAGGCGGGACCAACGAGCCAGAGCTCAACCCCCGCAAACACAACTAGGTGAGTACACACACACACACACACACACACACACACACACACACACACACACACACACACACACACACACACACACACACACACAAAACCCTCCCCCCTTTCTCTGGTCTCCTCGACATCCCCCTTTCATTCTCCTCCGTGCCCTCTCCCTCCTCCCTCACCTCTACCCCAGTCACTTCCTGTCCATTTCCCGTACTGAGTTCCGCGTCTGGCTGAGAGTAAACTGGCTCTTGATAGTCTTCTGTCACCCCCACCCTTTCCTCCTCCTGAATGTCACCCACTCAATCTTAATTCCTCCATGTCTTCACCACCTTCCTCTCACCTCTACTACACTCACATTCACCACACCCGCCTCTCCCTTCCCCCTCTCCTCACTCGCCACAAGCCGGCACTCTCCCTCACTTGGTGCCTCTTTAGTCTTCCCTCCCTCCCTCCCTCCCCTCTGACTCACCTACTACACACACTGCTGCTCTACCCACCACTAAGCGTGAGGAACCTTGGGGGATCTTGGGAGACCTTGGGATTAGTCTCTCCAAGCTCTTGGGAGACCTTGGGATAGATCTCTCCAAGGTCTTGGGAGACTTTGGGAAACCTTGGGATAGGTCTCTCCAAGGTCTTGGGAGATCTTGGGAGACCTTGGGATAGGTCTCTCCAAGCTCTTGGGAGACCTTGGGATAGATCTCTCCAAGGTCTTGGGAGATCTTGGGAGACCTTGGGATAGATCTCTCCAAGGTCTTGGGAGATCTTGGGATAGGTCTCTCCAAGGTCTTGGGAGACCTTGGGATAGGTCTCTCCAAGGTCTTGGGAGACTTTGGGATAGATCTCTCCAAGGTCTTGGGAGATCTTGGAAGACCTTGGGATAGGTCTCTCCAAGGTCTTGGGAGATCTTGGGAGACCTTGGGATAGGTCTCTCCAAGCTCTTGGGAGACCTTGGGATAGATCTCTCCAAGGTCTTGGGAGATCTTGGGAGACCTTGGGATAGATCTCTCCAAGGTCTTGGGAGATCTTGGGAGACTTTGGGATAGATCTCTCCAAGGTCTTGGGAGATCTTGGGATAGGTCTCTCCAAGGTCTTGGGAGACCTTGGGATAGGTCTCTCCAAGGTCTTGGGAGACTTTGGGATAGATCTCTCCAAGGTCTTGGGAGATCTTGGAAGACCTTGGGATAGGTCTCTCCAAGGTCTTGGGAGATCTTGGGATAGGTCTCTCCAAGGTCTTGGGAGATCTTGGGATAGGTCTCTCCAGTCTTGGGAGATCTTGGGAAATCTTGGGAGACCTTGGGGACCTTGGAGACCTTGGGGGGAGGTATAGCAGTACAGCATCGTGACCTTGAGTCTGATACTGTGTTCAGTATAGCGCACAATTCCCTAGCAATAACGTCCACTCATAACGTCGTTCTCTATCTTGGTTTCTCTTGCGTCTCCGTGGTGTAGTGGTAAGACACTCGCCTGGCGTTCCGCGAGCGCTATGTCATGGGTTCGTATCCTGGCCGGGGAGGATTTACTGGGCGCAATTCCTTAACTGTAGCCTCTGTTTAACGCAACAGTAAAATGTGTACTTGGATGAAAAAACGATTCTTCGCGGCAGGGGATCGTATTCCAGGGACCATAGGATTAAGGACTTGCCCGAAACGCTACGCGTACTAGTGGCTGTACAAGAATGTAACAACTCTTCTATATATCTCAAAAAAAAAAAAAAAAAAAAAAACTTTGAGGTGCGCGAGGAGGAATGACTTGGCACATCCGCAGCACTTGAGGGCCAGATTCACGAAAGCACTTACGAACGTGTACATCTCTCCTCAGTCTTTGACGGCTTTGGTTACATTTATTAAACAGTTTACAAGCATGAAAACTTGCCAATCAACTGTTGTTATTGTGTTGTAAACAGCCTCCTGGTGCTTTCGAGCTCATTAACTGTTTAATAATTGGAAACAAGCCGTCAAAGTTTGAGAAAAGATGTACAGGTTCGTATGTGTTTGCGTAACTGCTTTCGTGAATCTGGCCCCGGGGCTCACCCAAGCATTTACGCAATCACTTGCGTAACCACCATGGCTTTGTTTACATTTTGTAAACTGTTTATGAGCTCTGAAGCACTACGAGGTTGATGTATAACAACATTATCCTTAGCTTGTGAAGCGTCGAACCTCGTGAAGTGTTTTAATAAATTCAAACAAGGTGGCCATGATTATGGAAAGATGTACAGGTTTCGTAAGGGGGGTTTGGGTTAATGCTGGATGATTCCTGGCCGTGATAAGAGGTATAGTGGGCCGGGACCACTTGCTCTTACAGGAGGGTAGGGGGAATAGTCAGCTGTGTGGCTTCAGTGTTGTGCAGTATAAACATGCCGTGATCATGTCTCCTCACGTGCCACTGCTGTGTTTGTGGAGGGGGGGGGGGGTGTCGAGTGGTTTGGGAGAATGGGGGGGGGGGACGTTCGCTAGTGTTGTGGGGTCCTTTAGGGGAAGGGGTGGTGTTCTCTGGTTCAAGTATGTTTATTGAGACAAGAAAGAAATATATCTCAAAGGGATAGAGTAGCTTAGGCTATTTCTACCCTCCCTTGTTCTCTGGTTAGATAAGATGAGTACCAGGACATCTTAGACATCATCGCCACACTCGCCAGTATCAAATCCACAAGAGCCGTGACGAGGATTCGAACCTGCGTCCGGGAGCATCTCAGACGCTGCCTTAATCAACTGAGCTATGACATCAAGCCTAGCCTAGCATAGCCTAGCCTAGCCTAGCCTAGCCTAACCTAGCCTAACCTAGCCTAACCTAGCCTAACCTAACCTAACCTAACCTAACCTAAACCAGTCTTTATACCTGGGAGCGTCCACATTGATCGCAAGAGATGTGTATTCCAGGCAAGAGGAAACAAGAACGGTGGTGGTGGGTGTGTGTGTTTACGTATCAAAGGAATGTTAGGAAATGAAGCGAGGGTTGAGGCTTTGATAACCTGGAGGGATATCGAGTCTTTTTGATAACCTGGGGGATATCGAGTGGTAAGTTTGATAAAAAACCCTCGTCTGCTTCCAGTTGTTATGAATTGCCTGGTTTTACCCCCCTCCCCCCCCCCTCCAACACACACACACACACACACACGCTTCCATGGGCACACACACACACACACACACACACACACACACACACACACACACACACACACACACACACACACACATGCACATCTATATGTTCACGCCCACACACCTTCCTACACAAAGCAAAGCTGTACTCGTTCCTCCCACGTTCCTCTCTTGAGTCTGCCTCGTGCCGGCAGCTCCCAGGCACATAACCTGCCTCACTCCCACCTCCCTCATCTCCCATATACTCCCACAAGTGCTGTATGTTATCTATTTTACTTAACCAGACTTATTGTCAAATATTCTTAGCCACTCTTTCTTGGTTCATTTTCTAGCTTTCTTGAAGAAAGAGCAGTGCTTGGGAGAGGATGAGGTGGTGGTGCTTGTGTTGACCTATCCTGGTGGTCCACCAGGCTGTTGCTTGGAGCGGCCCCCAGGCCCACATATCCACCACAGCCCGGTTGGTCCACCAGGCTGTTGCTTGCAGCGGCCCCCAGGTCCACATATCCACCACAGCCTGGTGGTCCACCAGGCTGTTGCTTGCAGCGGCCCCCAGGCCCACATATCCACCACAGCCCGGTTGGTCCACCAGGCTGTTGCTTGCAGCGGCCCCCAGGCCCACATATCCACCACAGCCTGGTGGTCCACCAGGCTGTTGCTTGGAGCGGCCCCCAGGCCCACATATCCACCACAGCCCGGTTGGTCCGGCACTTCTCGAAGAAAACTATCCAGTTTTCTGTTGATGTCCACGGTTGTTCCGGCAATATTTCTTATGCTCGCTGGGAGGACGTTGAACAACCGCGGACCTCTGATGTTTATACATTGTTCTCTGATTGTGCCTATGGCACCTGCTCTTCACTGGTTCTATTCTGCATTTTCTTCCATATCGTTCACTCCAGTATGTTATTTTACTGTGAGATTTGGGACCTGACCCTCCAGTATTTTCCCATGTGTATATTATTTGATATCTCTCTCGTCTCCTTTCTAGAGAGTACATTTGGAGAGCTTTGAGACGATCCCAATAATTTAAGTGCTTTATCGAGTCTAAGTATGCCGTATAGCTCTTTGTATTCCCTTTATTTCAGCAATCTCTCCTGCTCTGAAGGGGGAAGTGAGTACTGAGCAGTACTCGAGACGGGACAACACAAGTGATTTGAAGAGTACCACCATTGTGATGGGATCCCTGGATTTGAAAGTTCTCGTAATCCATCAGATCATTTTTCTGGCTGACGCAATATTTGCTTGGTTATGCTCCCTAAACGTTAGGTCGTCGGACATTATTATTCCCAACTCTTGGACATGTTGCTTTCATACTGTGGGCAGATTTGTTTGTGTTTTGTACCCTGTATTATTACCACCGCTCTCCCTTCCTCCCTCCCTAATGTACCACCACTCTCCCTCCCTCCCTCACACTACCACTCTCCCTCCCTCCCTCACACTACCACTCTCCCTCCCTCCCTCACACTACCACTCTCCCTTCCTCCCTCACACTACCACTCTCCCTCCCTCCCTCACACTACCACTCTCCCTCCCTCCCTCCCTCCCTCACACTACCACTCTCCCTCCCACTCTCCCTCGCTCCACACCAAACAGGATCTGTATTGTGCCACAAAAAGTTACACTGAAAAGTTAGGTCTCGCCTTTTGGCAGAGTTAGGCTTGGGTAACAACTGGGGGGAGGCAGGGAGCGAGTTACGACAAATGGGGGACGAAGGAGAGAGAGAGAGAGAGAGAGAGAGAGAGAGAGAGAGATATGGGGCAAGGTAGACAAGATAGCAGAGGAAGGGAGTAGAATAATAGTAAGGAAAAGGGGGGAGGGGGTTAAGGGGAATGTAGGGTAAACTGGAAGAACAAGAGGCGGATAAAAAAAAAAGTGTAGGCGGTGTGGGGGGGGGACGGGGGGGGGACACCGGAGACCCATGTGTTTGGCTCGGTTCAATAACTGAGGGCCGCTGTCCTGTCCCCTTACCCCCCCCCCCCCTCCCTTCCTCCCCCGTCTCCCTGTCTCCAATCTCACACTCGCCCCACACACGCCTCCCCCCCCTCTCTGTCTGTCTCGGTCTCTCTCTGTCTGGCTCTATGTCTGTCTGTCTCCCTGCTCCCTGGAAAGCCACTCCGTCTCCGCCACTTTGAGGCGTCTGGGTGCGTGTCAGGGGTGTTGTCAGCGCCCACAGTCACTCCAGATACTTGACACTCGGACACCCGTGTGTTCGAGTCTCTCTCACAGTCGTCGCTGGCTGTGTGTGTGTGTGTGTGTGTACTCACCTAACCTGTGTGTGTGTTCACCTGGTTATATTCACTTAGTTGTGCTTGCGGGGGGGTTGAGCTCTGGCTCTTTCGGCCTTCCGGTCCTCCTTCCCTCCCATCACAGTCGACTTGGTCCAGGAATAACCGGAACGTCGTCCCCCTTACCCCCCATTAACCCATACATACACCTTCCCCCATTATCCCAGCACCTGTTAAATATAGGTGTAAACCTCTTCACTACACCCGGTTCCCTAGTGAGGTATTACTATAATATTAGTAATTAAACTGAGGATGATAGTAGTGTAGTGGTTATAGTAGTAGATAAGTAGTAGGGCTATACTGGTTGATGGGGTACTGGGAGCTCTTCTACTCCCCAAGCCCGGCCCGAGGCCAGGCTTGACTTGTGAGAGTCTGGTCCACCAGGCTGTTGCTTGGAGCGGCCCGCAGGCCCACATATACCTGGTTGATGGGGTTCTGGGAGCTCTTCTACTCCCCAAGCCCGGCCCGAGGCCAGTCTTGACTTGTGAGAGTCTGGTCCACCAGGCTGTTGCTTGGAGCGGCCCGCAGGCCCACATACCCACCACAGCCCGGCTGATCCGGAACTTCTCTTAGAAAACCGTCCAGTTTTCTCTTGAAGATGTCCACGGTTGTTCCGGCAATATTTCTTATAGTCGCTGGAAGGACGTTGAACAACCGCGGACCTCTGATGTTTATACAGTGTTCTCTGATTGTGCCTATGGCACCTCTGCTCTTCACTGGTTCAATCTTGCAGAACCAGGAGGGTTACAGTAGGCCTGCTGGCCAATGCTATTGGTGCAGATCTAAATTATTCTCGATATATGACAAGGTAGTCATCGTGTGCAAACTCTGTGATCTGGAATTGGGTAATTAGGATCTCGCAAACTACATTATCCAGTCATTATTATACTTCACACTGGCATGTCATGAAGGATACCAGTCCAGGTAGGCCATAGACCTGCCGGTATGACCTACCTGGTACTTTATTAACTGGTATTTGTTGAGGATGTCCTCATAATAGAGCCAAAGTTTGCCAGTGCAGGATCGTGTATTAATCATCATACGAGACGCACATTTTTTTTTTTTTTTTTTGAGATATATACAAGAGTTGTTACATTCTTGTACAGCCACTAGTACGCGTAGCGTTTCGGGCAAGTCCTTAATCCTATGGTCCCTGGAATACGATCCCCTGCCGCGAAGAATCGTTTTTTCATCCAAGTACACATTTTACTGTTGCGTTAAACAGAGGCTACAGTTAAGGAATTGCACCCAGTAAATCCTCCCCGGCCAGGATACGAACCCATGACATAGCGCTCGCGGAACGCCAGGCGAGTGTTCTTCACTCGCCTTCACTCGCCTTTTTCATCCATTCTTCTTGGTATCACATAACTAACTTCTGTCACAAAGTGTGTGACCATTCATATAGTGCAGGACTCTTGGGTACCTGCATGTATGTACCTAAATACCTTAATAAACATAAACAAACAGTCGCCATTTGTCACAATTGTCACCATTGGATTTGTGGAACCAATTACCGCGTCACGTGGTGGTGGTGGTGAGGTCCCTTGATTGTTTCAAGCGCGGGTTGGACATGTATATGAGTGGGATTGGGTGGTTATAAATAGGAGCTGCCTCGTATGGGCCACTAGGCCCTTTGCAGTTACCTTTATTCTTATGATTACCGCCTCGTAACACTAATTTAAACATTTATAATACTTAGGTTTGAATTCAAATACATGACATTTATTTGGAGGTGTGTTATTATCTTGAGGTTATCTTGAGATGATTTCGGGGCTTTAGTGTCCCCGCGGCCCGGTCCTCGACCAGGCCTCCACCCCTAGGAAGCAGCCCGTGACAGCTGACTAACACCCAGGTACCTACAACAGGTATGAACAGGTGCTCATACCATGACTATTCTAATTCTCCCGAGGACTGCCTTAGAGCCTCCAGCACCAATATAAGAGTTACAGCCCCGCTCCTGTGCCAGGCAAGTTCACTACGGGCTCACCATAGCCCGTGCTACTTTGGAACTTTTGTTCTAAGTAGCTGAATCTAAAACAACAACACCTATATAACCATATAGAAACTACTTTTAGAAACTTGTGTAAGGAATCGTTCAGGCCCTTGTATACCACTTACGTCAGACTAATCCTGGAATGTGCAGCTCCTGGGTGGGTGTAATAGCCACTCCCTGGGTGAGTGTATGAACCATACACTGGGTGGGTGTATGAGCCACACCCTGGGTGAGTGTATGAACCATACACTGGGTGGGTGTATGAGCCACACCCTGGGTGAGTGTATGACCCATACACTGGGTGGGTGTATGAGCCACACCCTGGGTGAGTGTATGAACCATACACTGGGTGAGTGTATGAGCCATATCCTGGGTGAGTGTATGAACCATACACTGGGTGGGTGTATGAGCCACACCCTGGGTGAGTGTATGACCCATACACTGGGTGGGTGTATGAGCCATACACTGGGTGAGTGTATGAACCATACACTGGGTGGGTGTATGAGCCACACCCTGGGTGGGTGTATGAGCCATACACTGGGTGAGTGTATGAACCATACACTGGGTGGGTGTATGACCCACATGGGGTGGAACAAGTTACCTCTGACCCTGCCCAAACGGCTCACTTCAGCCACCACCAATGTAAACACCAAATCTGTATTCTCCCTCTACTTATACATTGTAATTTTAGGATTAAATTTGCAATTGGAATTTGAAGGGAGTAGAGATTACGTACTCTGCCCATTTTTGCTCTCTCTTTCCCCTTTGACACTCTCTCTCTCCTCTTCCCAGCTCTCTCTCTCTCCTACTCTTTTCTCTTCCTTAAAATCTTCGTGTCTCTTTCACCTCCTTTTCCCCATAATTGGTATTCAAATATATTCGTAAAAAATGGAAGCATCCGTAGGGGATGGGAATGCCAGGAGGCGCCAGGCTTAATGGTACACTGGTGGGTGTTCTTAATGGTGCACTGGTGGGTGTTCTTAATGGTGCACTGGTGGGTGTTCTTAATGGTACACTGGTGGGTGTTCTTAATGGTACACTGGTGGGTGTTCTTAATGGTGCACTGGTGGGTGTTCTTAATGGTGCACTGGTGGGTGTTCTTAATGGTACACTGGTGGGTGTTCTTAATGGTACACTGGTGCCTCCCTTTAATGGTGCACTGGTGCCTCCCTTTAATGGTGCACTGGTGCCTCCCTTTAATGGTGCACTGGTGCCTCCCTTTAATGGTGCACTGGTGCCTCCCTTTAATGGTGCACTGGTGCCTCCCTTTAATGGTGCACTGGTGCCTCCCTTTAATGGTGCACTGGTGCCTCCCTTTAATGGTGCACTGGTGCCTCCCTTTAATGGTGCAGGGACCTAAACTCAGGGAGTATAAAGCAATTCTGCTCCTAAACTGTTGCCTGCTGTCTCCTTCCTTCCCTTAATGGTTGGCAGTATCGACTCTTGGCACCCACCTCCCCCTTGACTCTCTCCTCTTACCTACCCTCCCCTTGACTCTCTCCTCTTACCTACCCTCCCCTTGACTCTCTCCCCTTACCTATCCTCCCTTTATTGCACGTTCATAGCTCCCACCTCTTTTATTAATGGTGATAGTGGGGGCAAGAACTAGGGGTGAAAGTTGGTAGAATTACTGTAATAAACTTCATTTCCACATTTTAAATTGTCTCAGTACTCGCCCAATTGTGCTTGGCTTGTTCACACACCGTCTGCAGGATGTAGCTCTTGGACCCCGCCTCTGCCACCACTGGTTGTCTAATGCAGTGACTGATTTTTGTCATTTTTTTTAATTATGAAGGGAGTTGGGTCTTACAAGCAGCTTGTTTAATTACTTCTTCCTTCCACTCGTATCTAACCACTTGGGCTGGACGGTAGAGCGACGGTCTCGCTTCATGCAGGTCGGCGTTCAATCCCCAACCGTCCACAAGTAGTTGGGGCACCATTTCTTTCCCCCTGTCCCATCCCAAATCCTTATCCTGACCCCTTCCCAGTGCTATATAGTCGTAATAACTTGGCGCTTTCCCTGGATAATTCCTTCGTACGCTAAATTTATTGTAATATCTACATAGCTTGACTGTGTCTCAAGCTTCCAACCCTTGTCCTCTACCTCGTCTATTAAACTGATGTTCATTGTGGAACATTTCCCCCCTCTTTCCATTTTTCGTATCCTCACCCTCGTCGCTTTTGTTATCCTGTCTCTTCCCCCTCCTCCATTCTCCACCACTTTGTGTGGTGAGGTAATAGCCACTAGCGTAATGTTTAAACCTAAACGCGCCCCCTCACGGGAGGAAGACAAACTTCTTGACTTGCACTCTACAAGTTTACAGGGAGAGGAGAGCTTGTGTAGTGCTCAGCTGGGCTGTAGTTGTGTGAGTTTGGTGGGAGAGTGGGAGAGAGGAGCACGGAAGGACGGGTGGATAGGGCACACGGAGGAAGGGTAGGCATAATGGATTGGATAGAGGGAAGGGAAAGGGAATGTGCTTACCTGTTAGAGGTTTTCTGTTAGATTTGTTTTTTAATTTTGCCCCGAGGGGCGAGTTTATTGGGCACCGGGACTCATTCTGCGAGTGGACACACCGCCATAGTGACAGTATTGGGCAGCGTCACTCATCCTGGGAGTGGACACACCGCCGTAGTGACAGTATTGGGCAGCGTCACTCATCTGTGAGTGGACACACCGCCATAGTGACAGTATTGGGCAGCGCCACTCATCCTGTGAGTGGACACACCGCCATAGTGACAGTATTGGGCAGCGTCACTCATCCTGTGAGTGGACACACCGCCATAGTGACAGTATTGGGCAGCGCCACTCATCCTGGGAGTGAACACACCGCCATAGTGACAGTATTGGGCAGCGCCACTCATCCTGGGAGTGGACACACCGCCATAGTGACAGTATTGGGCAGCGCCACTCATCCTGTGAGTGGACACACCGCCATAGTGACAGTATTGGGCAGCGCCACTCATCCTGTGAGTGGACACACCGCCATAGTGACAGTATTGGGCAGCGCCACTCATCTTGTGAGTGGACACACCGCCATAGTGACAGTATTGGGCAGCGCCACTCATCCTGGGAGTGGACACACCGCCATAGTGACTGTATTGGGCAGCGTCACTCATCCTGTGAGTGGACACACCGCCATAGTGACAGTATTGGGCAGCGCCACTCATCCTGTGAGTGGACACACCGCCATAGCAGTATGTACAACACTCCCCAATAGGAAGAAAACCCGCTGGGTTGTTCATCCTGTCACTTGTACCCAGACACAGCTGGGACTTGCTTATCTGTCTCAAGTGAACAGCTCCTCAAACAAGAAGATTAACATCTGTCAACCCTTAAAAGCTTACGTTATCTTGCAGGTGCAAAATGGTGCTATTAGGGTTTGCTAGCGAGCGATGTTGGTCTTGGGTTCAGACCCCGGCTTAACTACAGCAAAGAGGTTACATTCTTCCTAATACTTGGCCATAATCCTTTCGTAAAACTGCTGAATAGTTTTCCCTACATCACTCTTCTAGAACAAACGTCCAATACGGGCTCACCATAGCCCGTGCTACTTGGAATTCTTGTTCCGAGTAGCTGAATTTCAAACAACAACAGCTTCTAGTTCGCTCTACTACTCGCCTTATTGTGATTGCGGGGGTTGAGCTCTGGCTCTTTGGTCCCGCCTCTTACCCGTCAATCAACTGGTGTACAGATTCCTGAGCCTACTGGGTGTGTGTGTTAGTCGGAGGGGGGGGGGAGGAAGGAATTATCAAGGGAAAGCGCCAAGTCATTACGACTATATAGCACTGGGAAGGGGTCAGGATTAGCATTTGGGATGGGACGGGGGAAGGAATGGTGCCTAGGAGAGGGGAATGTTTCCCTCTCGTTAAACCCATTCCATATATTGACTGCTTTAGCGCTGAAACTATTTATGACAACTTTGTGATTGATTTGTGTATTTAGTTTCCATCAGTGTTTCCTCCGTTTTGCCATCTATAGCTGTGAACAATACTTCTTTATCTACTTTGTCGATTGCACTTTGTATCTTGTATGTCGCGATCATGTCCCCAATAGTCCTCTTTTTCCTCCAATGCTATTAGGTCGTTCCTCATTTTTTTTGGACAGGAGAGGGGAAAGGAGTGGATGTAGGAAGGAAGAATTGGCAGGAAAGGGTGTAAAAAAGCGAGAAAGATGGGAAAGGAGAGGGAGGGGGTGGGGGGGGGGGGGTTAGGATGATGGGCTAGCAGGCGTAGGACACCTGTTTCCTCCCTCGGAAGTAATGGGGTGTTGAGGGGTTGTTCTGACGTGCTGGGAGGGAGAGAGGGAGGGAGAGAGAGAGGGAGGGAGGGAGGGAGGAAGGGAGAGAGGAAGTGAGAGAGAGGAAGTACGCCAGGTGACGGAGTGTGGCGAGGCGTAGAGTGTCGGCCACAGCCGTGCGTGCGTACTTGAGTGCCGGTTGCGTGCATGAGAACGTGCACTGAGTGCGCGCACCAGTTCGTCACTCGCTGGTAATCAATCAGTCATCGAGGCTGTGGAATATGCATCACGGAGGGGGGGGGGGCGGAAGCTGTTGTGCCTGCCTGCACACAGAGCGAGAGGGAGGGAGAGAGGGAGGGAGGGAGAGAAAGGGAGGGGTCGAGAGCAAGAGGGCGGAACTGTAGGGGAGGGCAAAGGGAAGGGGGGGGGGGAATATAGGGGAAGTGTTCGGAGTCGCCTCACGATCTAAGTGGGTGCGTTGATTCCCACCGGCGCTGGGATTCCCGCCGGCGCTGGGATTCCCGCCGGCGCTGGGATTCCCGCCGGCGCTGGGATTCCCGCCGGCGCTGGGATTCCCGCCGGCGCTGGGATTCCCGCCGGCGCTGGGATTCCCGCCGGCGCTGGGATTCCCGCCGGCGCTGGGATTCCCGCCGGCGCTGGGATTCCCGCCGGCGCTGGGATTCCCGCCGGCGCTGGGATTCCCGCCGGCGCTGGGATTCCCGCCGGCGCTGGGATTCCCACCGGCGCTGGGATTCCCACCGGCGCTGGGATTCCCACCGGCGCTGGGATTCCCACCGGCGCTGAGATTCCCACCGGCGCTGAGATTCCCACCGGCGCTGGGATTCCCACCGACGCTGGGATTCCCACCAGCGATGTTTTGGGAAGCTTGAATGGCCACCAGCGATGTTTTGGGAAGCGTGAATGGCCACCAGCGATGTTTTATGAAGCTTGAATGGCCACCAGCGATGTTTTATGAAGCTTGAATGGCCACCAGCGATGTTTTATGAAGCTTGAATGGCCACCAGCGATGTTTTATGAAGCTTGAATGGCCACCAGCGTTGTTTTATGAAGCTTGAATGGCCACCAGCGATGTTTTGGGAAGCTTGAATGGCCACCAACAATGTTTTATGAAGCTTGAATGGCCACCAGCGATGTTTTGGGAAGCTTGAATGGCCACCAACAATGTTTTATGAAGCCTGAATGGCCACCAGCGATGTTTGTGTGCTGCGTGACAGAGGAGGAGGGACTTTTAGGTGAGCGTGTAGACAGGGCCACACCCCACCCGCATGGGCGTGCACGACTGTGGGTAAGAGGGACAGTCTTCGTGCACTTGTTGAGAATAAGACGATTGGGGCGGGTCTTCGGGGGGGAAGAGAGAGAGAGAGGAGACTGAAGACTAGGTATATAGTCTTTGATGATTGTTCTGTGTGTTTGATGTACCTTTTTCTTGAGACATTTTCTTTGTTCCTTCCATTCCTATGTTTACAGTTTCTGTCTCTGTGTGTCTGTGTCTCTCTGTCTCTGTGTCTCTCTGTCTCTGTGTCTCTCTGTGTCTCTGTCTCTCTGTCTCTCTGTCTCTCTGTCTCTGTGTCTCTGTGTCTCTGTGTCTCTGTGTGTCTCTGTGTCTCTGTGTCTCTGTGTCTCTGTGTCTCTCTGTCTCTGTGTCTCTGTGTGTCTCTCTGTCTCTGTGTCTCTCTGTCTCTCTGTCTCTGTGTCTCTGTGTCTCTGTGTCTCTGTGTGTCTCTGTGTCTCTGTGTCTCTGTGTCTCTGTGTGTCTCTCTGTCTCTGTGTCTCTGTGTCTCTGTGTGTCTCTGTGTCTCTGTGTCTCTGTGTCTCTCTGTCTCTGTGTCTATGTGTCTATGTGTCTCTGTGTCTCTCTCTGTCTCTGTGTCTCTGTGTCTCTCTGTCTCTCTGTCTCTCTCTGTGTCTCTGTGTCTCTCTGTCTCTGTGTCTCTCTGTCTCTGTGTCTCTCTGTCTCTGTGTCTCTCTGTCTCTGTGTCTCTCTGTCTCTCTGTGTCTCTGTGTCTCTTTCTGTGTCTCTGTGTCTCTGTGTGTCTCTGTGTCTCTGTGTCTCTGTGTGTCTCTGTGTCTCTGTGTCTCTGTGTCTCTCCTTTTTTATGCTTTTGTTTTATCTTGTGAATATCAGTGTAGGTGTAATAATGTTGGGTTTAGTATAGGGAAGTGTTGGGTGGGCGGCCAGAGTGGTGTGTACTCCAGGGGTGGCCCACCCGCGTCAGCCCACGGTGGGTAGCGTGACCCACGGTGGGTAACTGTGAGTCGTACGGTGGTGGGTGAGTACGGTGAGCTGCGTGAGTCACCACCATTAAGTTGACGAGCTAATCTCGTTACGGTGTTAATGGTCAGAGAGGTGTAATGGGGCTTGTGGGGCCGAGGCGTTGGGTGGGGTGAGCTTCAATGGGGTGTGGGGGGGGGTGAGGAACAGGGGGGGGGGGTAGGGTGAGTGAATAACGGTGGGTAAATCAAGCGAGACGTAGCTATTGACAATGTTGCTTTTACTAAACAGTTGATGTTTTGGACTATTTCGTCAGTTTCTATAAAGATCTTGTATGTAGCGATCATGTTTCCTCCCTGCCATCTTTTCCTAGTGCTTGCCTAGTTGTGTCTACAGTCGGCAAGATGTAGTCTGCTGACTCGTCATCTCACAGTAGCCCTCCTCTTCCTTCCTGGCCTCTCCGTCCTCCTCGTCCTCCCCCATCTTAGACAACCCCTGCCCGCCTCCCCCCCCCCCCCCTCACCCATTTTTCACTACCCCTGCCCTCCCCGACCCATTGATTACCTGACACCTGAACGAGGCTCCTGGTGTATGTGTGTACCTCCTCGCCTCTCACTTCCTGCTTCCTAATACTCCTTTCCTCCTGCCGCCCAAGGAAGGTGAGAGAGAGAGAGAGCGCGCGAGAGAGAGAGAGAGCGCGCGAGAGAGAGAGAGCGCGCGAGAGAGAGAGAGAGCGCGCGAGAGAGAGAGAGAGCGCGCGAGAGAGAGAGAGCGCGCGAGAGAGAGAGAGCGCGCGAGAGAGAGAGAGAGCGCGCGAGCGAGAGAGAGAGCGCGAGAGAGAGAGCGCGCGCGAGAGAGAGCGCGCGCGAGAGAGAGCGCGCGCGAGAGAGAGAGCGCGCGCGCGCGAGAGAGAGAGAGCGCGCGCGCGAGAGAGAGAGCGCGCGCGCGAGAGAGAGAGCGCGCGCGCGAGAGAGAGAGAGCGCGCGAGAGAGAGAGAGCGCGCGAGAGAGAGAGAGCGCGCGAGAGAGAGAGAGCGCGCGAGAGAGAGAGAGCGCGCGAGAGAGAGAGAGCGCGCGCGAGAGAGAGAGAGAGCGCGCGCGCGAGAGAGAGAGAGAGCGCGCGCGAGAGAGAGAGAGAGAGCGCGCGAGAGAGAGAGAGAGCGCGCGCGAGAGAGAGAGAGCGCGCGCGAGAGAGAGAGAGCGCGCGCGAGAGAGAGAGAGCGCGCGCGAGAGAGAGAGAGAGCGCGCGCGAGAGAGAGAGAGAGCGCGCGAGAGAGAGAGAGAGCGCGCGAGAGAGAGAGAGAGCGCGCGAGAGAGAGAGAGAGAGAGCGCGAGAGAGAGAGAGAGAGAGAGCGCGAGAGAGAGCGAGAGAGAGAGCGAGAGAGAGAGCGCGAGAGAGAGCGCGAGAGAGAGCGAGCGAGAGAGAGAGAGAGCGAGCGAGCGCGAGAGAGAGCGAGCGAGCGAGCGCGAGAGAGAACGAGCGAGCGAGCGCGAGAGAGAGCGAGCGAGCGCGCGAGAGAGCGAGCGAGCGCGAGAGAGAGCGAGCGAGCGCGAGAGAGAGCGAGCGAGCGCAAGAGAGAGAGCGAGAGAGAGCAAGCGAGCGAGCGCGAGAGAGAGCAAGCGAGCGAGCGCGAGAGAGAGAGCTAGCGAGCGCGAGAGAGAGAGCTAGCGAGCGCGAGAGAGAGAGCTAGCGAGCGCGAGAGAGAGAGCGAGCGAGCGCGAGAGAGAGAGCGAGCGAGCGCGAGAGAGAGAGCGAGCGAGCGCGAGAGAGAGAGCGAGCGAGCGCGAGAGAGAGAGCGAGCGAGCGCGAGAGAGAGAGCGAGCGAGCGCGAGAGAGAGAGAGCGAGCGCGAGAGAGAGAGCGAGCGAGCGCGAGAGAGAGAGCGAGCGAGCGCGAGAGAGAGAGCGAGCGAGCGAGCGCGAGAGAGAGAGCGAGCGAGCGAGCGCGAGAGAGAGAGCGAGCGAGCGAGCGCGAGAGAGAGAGCGAGCGAGCGAGCGCGAGAGAGAGAGAGAGCGAGCGAGCGCGAGAGAGAGAGCGAGCGAGCGCGAGAGAGAGAGCGAGCGAGCGCGAGAGAGAGAGCGAGCGAGCGCGAGAGAGAGAGCGAGCGAGCGCGAGAGAGAGAGCGAGCGAGCGCGAGAGAGAGAGCGAGCGAGCGCGAGAGAGAGAGCGAGCGAGCGCGAGAGAGAGAGCGAGCGAGCGCGAGAGAGAGAGCGAGCGAGCGCGAGAGAGAGAGCGAGAGAGAGAGAGAGAGAGAGAGAGAGAGAGAGAGAGCGAGCGAGCGAGCGCGCGAGAGAGAGAGAGAGAGCGCGCGCGACTGACCAACCGAGACCGACCGACCGACCGAGACCGACCGACCCAGCAAGCAAGCAAGCAGCATTTGACAAACTCTATGGGGAAACACATCAAATATTTCACACTGGACGACAGGTGACAATTGAATGGAGCCTCCATAAATGCTAATAGTTGCTAAAGTATTTAACTAAGGCCAATCCCGACCAACCTATGTGTGTCCTATACCCCAGACCATTCCCTCTAAATCTGGGTGAAGCGGCTAGCCCCAAGCCGCTAGAATCCAACCTTAGACGAACGGACAGCTAGACAGTCTTATCTTATTGGTGCAGATATATATTATCATATT
>NC_091213.1:8890214-8897714 GCF_040958095.1 Procambarus clarkii
TCAATTTCACTTCTTGTTTATCCTGCTCTCTTCCTCTCCTCTTCCCACACCATCTATTTCTCGTATCCCTCCCTCCTTCCCTCATTCTCCTCACTCTTTCCTATCACCTCCAACTCTTCTCTTCCATCCCCCGAGATCCTTACTCCCCTTACTCTCTCCCTCTCCCATCCCCCTTCCAGGCCCTGGACACCCGCCAAACTGACCCTTCCCTTATCTCGTGTGTGTGTGTGTGTGTGTGTGTAATATTAGTATAGGCTTGTGCATACTGTTACCATTTTAGCTCTAGGAGGAGAGGCCCCTATCCAGGGCGGTGTGATGAGCAGTTTGTCGGTCACTTGTCTCAACCTGTCTCACCCTCTCAAGTCACCCGTCACCCGTCTCACCCCTGTCAGTCACCCGTCACCCGTCTCGTCTGGTGTTGGCTACACTTCATCAACTTTCAATACTCTCTCTCTGGCAGCTTTCCTCAATTGCCAAATTCTCAGCCTCCATGGGCTAGTTTGATCGTCGCAATAGCCAATCATCTTTCCCCCTCTATTCAGTATTTGCCTACAACCTGCAATGTTGTTCTTTTGAATCACAGTTCCGTTGAGATTGGTTGTTGCGTTATGACAACAGCCAATCAGCAGTGAGCATTAGTCGGTAGTTTACTGTCGGATACTGTTAGAGATTCACGGGTTTACAATCATTGTAACGATGACGTTTTGGGTGTAATTGGTCGTTTAGGGATATGATTAGCAGCGGGTGATGGGTAGTGGACCAGAAGGAAGGGGGAAGGGAGGGTTAGGTGAGGGGAAATAATGGGCGGGGAAAGGTTTAAGAAATTTCCCGACTGACTCGACCACAGATTAGTCAGTGGGGAAATTTCCGTGACACCCACACGCTCTCTGACTATTTTTAATATAATATGTGAAGGATATTGCTAATTCTATACTGGACAGAAGAAAAAGTGAGAATGGGTGGAAAAAACCCCAGTTTGAGTATACTAGGCTGGATGTGCTTAAGTGGACGGCTCTCGGCTCCTGGTACCCGCCTTTCCAACTTTTTTGTGTGTTGTTCATATCGCTGTTGACTTATTTTTTAAGTATATTTATATCTAAAGTGTATATGTGGGGATGGGGGGGGGGGAGGGGACGGGGGGGGAGGCGTGTGTGTGTGTTTACTATTTGTTTCTGCTGGGTCGAGTTGTTAGCTCTTGGACCCCGCCTTTCCCTCCGTCGGTTGGCTTAATTATTAACTCCCGACCTATTTTCCTCTATCAATAATACATAATCTCATCTCTCTCTCTCTCTCTCTCACTCTCTCACTCTCTCACACTCTCACTCTCTCACACTCTCTCTCTCTCTCTCTCTCTCTCTCTCTCTCTCTCTCTCTCTCTCTCTCTCTCTCTCTCTCTCTCTCTCTCTCTCTCTCTCTCTCTCTCTCTCTCTCTCTCTCTCTCACACACACACACACACAAAGAGTAGTTGACAAAGGGAATGCATAAGGCAGTGATGTGGTGGAGGCTGACTCCATACACAGTTTCAAGTGTAGATATGATAGAGCCCAATAGGCTCAGGAACCTGTACACCAGTTGATTGACAGTTGAGAGGCGGGACCAAAGAGCCAGAGCTCAACCCCCGCAAGCACAAATAGGTGAGTACACACACACGCACGAGCATACGTGTGTGTACTCACCTATTTGTGTCTGCAGGATCGAGCTTTGACTCGTGGCAAACACCAGGTACCAGCTGAGAGAGGAAATCCTTCAGGAGTCAGGACGAGAGAAAGATCTGGCGGTTGATATCACACCATACCTGTCCCCCCCTGAAGCCCACATCAAAATAACATCAGCGGCGTATGCAAGGCTGGCTAACATACTCTTGGGTCCATACAAGGCTCAAATATGGTGGCACTGACAACAGCCCTCCAATTTTCTCATCACCGGAGCCAGAACTTGAACATTTGCGAAACCTGTTCATCTTAAAAATGACGGCTGTGTTGATTTTTATTAAAACAGCGTATGAGGTCCGAGGCACAACTAGGTTGAACAAATCCACAAGGGCCGTGGCGTAGGTTCGAACCCTCGTCACGGCCCTTGTGGATTTGTTAATCTGATGCATCACGCTATTGTGATTTCTGTGTGTAACAACTCAATTGTTTATAACAATAATAGCCTAAGCTTGTGAAGATTCGAAGCTCATAAACTGTTTAATAAAGGTAAACAAAGCCGCCATGATGCAAGATGGACACGTTTTTCTAATCCGACGCATCCGGATGGGTCAGAATGCTAGACGAACCCTTGAGCTTCACGTGTTTATCTCTAGTATTAACGTCCAGACATTCACCTGCGCTCGACTGTAATCACCTGTAATTTAAACTAAAATTGGTATTCATTATATATGATTGAGCAATATCGAAGTATTTAGTGTGAATTGAGGTGTCGTGTCATTTGAGCATATATATAATATATAATATTTACATTGTCACCTCTTTACCCAGACGTGACTTTTCATGTTGAGATGATTTCGGGGCTTTAGTGTCCCCGCGGCCCGGTCCTCGACCAGGCCTCCACCCCCAGGAAGCAGCCCGTGACAGCTGACTAACACCCAGGTACCTATTTTACTGCTAGGTAACAGGGGCATAGGGTGAAAGAAACTCTGCCCATTGTTTCTCGCCGGCGCCTGGGATCGAACCCAGGACCACAGGATCACAAGTCCAGCGTGCTGTCCGCTCGGTCGACCGGCTCCCCTGGCCTAGACCCAGTATACTCCCCCACACCCTGGTGAGGTGACGAGGCTGTGTAGGATAACAGGTTATCACTAAGATAACACACCATTTCCTGATAAAGTTGGGTGAGTGAGACTAGCCACAAGCGTTTGTCTTCCGACGTGGGACAGACTTTATCTTGATACGTATATAATAGGGAGAACTCGGCCACCCCGGTGTGTGTGTACTCACCTAGTTGTACTCACCTAGTTGTGTTTGCGGGGGTTGAGCTCTGGCTCTTTGGTCCCGCCTCTCAACCGTCAATCAACAGGTGTACAGATTCCTGAGCCTATCGGGCTCTGTCATATCTACACTTGAAACTGTGTATGGAGTCAGCCTCCACCACATCACTTCCTAATGCATTCCATTTGTCAACCACTCTGACACTAAAAAAGTTCTTTCTAATATCTCTGTGGCTCATTTGGGCACTCAGTTTCCACCTGTGTCCCCTAGTACGTGTGCCCCTTGTGTTAAATAGACTGTCTTTATCTACCCTATCAATCCCCTTCAGAATCTTGAATGTGGTGATCATGTCCCCCCTAACTCTTCTGTGTGTGTGTGTGTGTGTGTGTGTGTGTGTGTGTGTGTGTGTGTGTGTGTGTGTGTGTGTGTGTGTGTGTGTGTGTGTGTGGGAGAGAGTTGACAAAGGTCGGGCTTTTCTTGTTGATAGAGTTCTCTCTCGTAGCGTCCCTATTGCACCTCTGCTTTTCAACGGATCTATTCTGCACTTCCTGCCATGCCTACTTGTCTCATAAAATGTTATTTCTGTATCCCTCAAATATTTTTCCAGGTGTAGAATATTATGCATCTCTCGCCTGGGCTCTACAGAATACATACATTATATATATATAATATATATATATATATATATATATATATATATATATATATATATATATATATATATATATATATATATATATTTATATATATATATATATATATATATATATATATATATATATATATATATATATATATATTAATCGGTCCCAATAATTTAGATGTTTTATTGAAGGGAAGGGAACTATCAGGGGGAAAGCACCAAGCCATTGCGACTATATAGCACTTGGAAGGGGTAAGGATAAGGATTTATAATGGAACGGGGGGAGGGAATGGTGCCCAACCACTTGGACGGTCAGGGATTGAACGCCGACCTGCATGAAGCCAGACCGTCGCTCTACCGTCCACCTCAAGTAGTTGGGCGATGTTATATTGAATGGATTCTAGAAGGAAAGATCATTTTCACGTTCTCCAAGTCAGCAGTTTATCCAGCTTTGAATTATGGCTGTTAGTGTGTAACAATATTCCACCCTAGAGAGCATTCTTGAAGAACATCATTAGCCTGGCGGCCCTTGTTTAGAAAGTTCTTGTTATCCAACCTGCCATTGTTCTTGTAGTCGTGATAGCCACTTTATGGTGTTCTTTAAAAGTAAGTTCTTCTTTGACTTAATATATATCACTATATGACTGTTTTGTTTGTATTATACAACATTATACACTAGGTACGTTGTGTTTACATAATACAATATTATACAGTAGGTACGGCTGTATTTTGCATAAAAGATTGTTAATTTGATATTTTTTCTTTGCAGGTGAGTGCCATTGAAGCAAGATGGTGTATGGGGTCGCCGCCCACGTACAGGGCGTCGCCGCCCACGTACAGGGCGTCGCCGCCCACGTACAGGGCGTCGCCGCCCACGTACAGGGCGTCGCCGCCCACGTACAGGGCGTCGCCGCCCACGTACAGGGCGTCGCCGCCCACGTACAGGGGGCCGCCTCCCACGTACAGGGGGCCGCCTCCCACGTACAGGGGTCGCCTCCCACGTACAGGAGCCGCCGCCCACGTACAGGGGGCCGCCTCCCACGTACAGGGGGCCGCCTCCCACGTACAGGAGCCGCCGCCCACGTACAAGGGGTCGCTTCCCACGTACAAGGGGGGGTGTCACTCTAAACACAGAGGCTACCCATGTAGGGACCTATTCCCCCAAGTAGTGTTTCACCCCTTACATTTAGGGGTCAACCCACTGAGTAACCACTGAAGGTAAGTCATTTGAATTACCACGGTAATTTATCAGTAACGATTTAGATTATATTCAGTGAGAGTCACTTCCTAGCTTCACCCACCTGCCCCAACCGTCCACCACTGCTGGTGGATGATGTGAGGTGGATGAGACGGGTGGATGAGGCTAGACAGAATAGCAGCCCCCACCAGGGGTGGGGGGAGATCAATAGTATACTCCCCCCTATTGACTTGTCTCATGAGGTCTCATGTTGTGTACTGTCTCTTGTCCCCCTGTTGCCTGTCTCCTGCCTCCCTGTTGCCTGTCTCCTGCCTCCCTGTTGCCTGTCTAATGCCTCCCTGTTGCCTGTCTAATGCCTCCCTGTTGCCTGTCTAATGCCTCCCTGTTGCCTGTCTAATGCCTCCCTGTTGCCTGTCTAATGCCTCCCTGTTGCCTGTCTAATGCCTCCCTGTTGCCTGTCTAATGCCTCCCTGTCTCCTGCCTCCCTGTTGCCTGTCTCCTGCCTCCCCGTTGCCTGTCTCCTGCCTCCCTGTTGCCTGTCTAATGCCTCCCTGTTGCCTGTCTAATGCCTCCCTGTTGCCTGTCTCCTGCCTCCCCGTTGCCTGTCTAGTGGCTCCTTCGAAGGACCTCCGTGGCACTAAACTGGCACTGTGTCGGAATGGGCGAAGTGCCAGAGAGAGAGTGAGTGGGGGGGGGGGGACAGACTTGTTGCAGACAGAGCTGAAGGTGAGAAAACAGTCATTCTCCTCTTTGCCCTCTCTCTCCCTCTCTCTCTCCTTCTCTCTTTCGTCCCTATCCCCCCTCCCTCTATCCCCTCCCTCCCTCAGCAAGTATATCCTACACACCCTATAATTCTCCTGGAGCTATTATAGACACTAGGTCAATTATGGCGTGATTATCGTGGTGCATCAAAGTCTGTGATGGTGGTGGTGGTACTGGTGGTGGTGGTGGTACTGGTGGTGGTGGTGGTAGTGGTAGTACTGGTGGTGGTGGTGGTTGGTGGTAGTACTGGTGGTGGTGGTGGTACTGGTGGTGGTACTGGTGGTGGTGGTGGTACTGGTGGTGGTGGTGGTGGTGGTAGACTTGGCTGTACTGTGCGGGTACTTACCTAGATGTACTCGTCTAAATAAACTTTCAGGCGCTTTTGAAACCTTGTGTGTGGGGGGGGGGGGAGTCCCATAATTACTCTTGCATAATGTTAATGTCAATAGTGTATTTATCTATGGACCAAATTACCGGGTAAAGTAACAGGCGTTGGGATCGATGGAGTGTTTCAAGCGTAGGTTAGACGGGGATGAATGAGTCTGAGTGGATATATATAGCTTGGTGGGGGGAGGGGGGGGGGGGGGGGGGGAGGGAGGGGGCTTGCCTCATATGGGCCAATAGGAACTTCTCTCTCTAGCGTCTCTGTCTGTCTCTCCCTCTCCCTCTCTCTCTCCCCCCTTCCCTCTCGAGAGGTTTTCCTTTTAGCATGGGAGACTGAATCTGTACCATTCTCTTTGGCTAAACTCTTCGAGCTTATTGGGCCGCAGAGCTGAGTCTCTCCCGCTTTAATTGTGTTTGGGGAGTCGAACCAGATTTATACATGAAACCCAAAGGTTAGATACGGCTCTAGTAAGGAAAAAAAAAGCAAATTATCAATCAACTCTGCTAAAGGGCGACTTAACTAGAAAAATAAAATAAGAAATCCATTCATTTTTCCATCGTAAGAGGCGTTTTTACACTTTCTTATTATTTAATACAACTGTTACGAAACAGGTTTAGTGTCCGGGGGACCAGATTCACGAAGCAGTTACGCAAGCATTTACGAATCTGTAGATCTTTTCTCATTCTTTGGCGGCTTTGTTCACAATTATTATACAGTTAATGAGCTCCGAAGCACCAGGAGGCTGTTTATAACAATAACAACAGTTGATTGGCAAGTTTTCATGCTTGTAAACTGTTTAATAAATGTAACCAAAGCCGTCAAAGATTGAGGTAAGATGTACACGTTCGTAAGTACTTGAGTAACTGCTTCGTGAATCTGGCCTTAGGTCTTCGTGAATCTAGCCTCTAGCAATTACACTCACAATCACTTGAGCAAACAATAGAGGGAATAGCTAAAATAGAGGGAGTACAGAGAACATATACGGCACGCATAGACGTGATAAAGCACCTAAATTATTGGGATCGTCTCAAAGCTCTCCAAATGTACTCACTAGAAAGAAGACGAGAGAGATATCTAATAATATACACCTGGAAGATACTGGAGGGCCAGGTCCCAAATCTACACAGTAAATTAACAACATACTAGAGTGAACGATATGGAAGAAAATGCAGAATAGAATCAGTGAAGAGCAGAGGTGCCATAGGCACAATCAGAGAACACTGTATAAACATCAGAGGTCCAGTGAAGAGCAGAGGTGCCATAGGCACAATCAGAGAACACTGTATAAACATCAGAGGTCCACGGTTGTTCAACGTCCTCCCAGCGAGCATAAGAAATATTGCCGGAACAACCGTGGACATTTTCAACAGAAAACTAGATTGTTTCCTCCAAGGAGTGCCGGACCAACCGGGCTGTGGTGGATATGTGGCAACATATCCACCAAGCCTGAAATCTTTCTTGCAGCCTGGTGGTCTAGTAATCCAAGCAACAGCCTGGTGGACCAAACTCTCACAAGTCAAGCCTGGCCTCGGGCCGGGCTTGGGGAGTAGAACAACTCCCAGAACCCCATCAACCAGGTAC
>NC_091213.1:8902714-8927714 GCF_040958095.1 Procambarus clarkii
ATTAATAGGATAACGACAGCAGCGTACTCTACACTGGCAAAAGTTAGAACATCATTCAGAAACCTAAGTAAGGAGGCATTTAGGGCGCTTTACACTGCCTACGTAAGGCCAGTCTTAGAGTATGCCGCCTCATCATGCAGTCCCCATCTGAAGAAGCATATAATGAAACTGGAAAAGGTTCAGAGGTTTGCAACGAGACTCGTCCCAGAGCTACGAGGGATGGGGTATGAAGAGCGCCTGAGGGAACTGTGCCTTACGACACTAGAAAGAAGAAGGGAGAGGGGGGACATGATAGGAACGTATAAGATACTCAGAGGAATTGACAGAGTGGACATAGACGAAATGTTCACACGGAATAGTAACAGAACGAGAGGACATGGATGGAAGCTTGAAACTCAGATGAGTCACAGAGATGTTAGGAAGTTTTCTTTTAGCGTGAGAGTAGTGGGGAAATGGAATGCACTTCAGGAACAGGTTGTGGAAGCAAATACTATTCATAATTTTAAAACCAGGTATGATAGGGAAATGGGGCAGGAGTCATTGCTGTAAACAACCGATGCTCGAAAGGCGGGATCCAAGAGTCAATGCTCGATCCTGCAAGCACATATAGGTGAGTACACACACACACACACACACACACACACACACACACACACACACACACACACACACACACACACACACACACACACACACACACACAGAGAGACAGCTTCAACGTTCCATGCTTAAGGCTATCAAATTAAATGCTAAAGGAACTATCATAACTCCCGTCTTTTAAAAGCTTTATCAACCATTAAATGGGTTACAGCGGACAAGTGATTGCCATTAGGGACAGGGGTATGCAAGTGTCGCATTCAGCTGTAGTCAAATCAATCTCACCTCTCCGGTATAGCAGTGGTAGTAGGCATCCATCAGTCTCAGGAGACTATGGAGTTGGGCTCTGGTTGTCGGCCTCTCGAGGGCGCAAAGGCAGGGTAGGTTGATACGGGGGAGAAGCTGTTACCCATGCAGCAGGTTTCCTCCCCCCCCCCTCTCCCCCTGCAGGTATGAAGCATTGTTATACAACGAGGAATATTTCTCTTTGCAAACATCATATTAAGGGACCCAGAGGAGTCATCCATGACGTTCATTTTTGCATTGATTTTATATTTTTTTAAGTTTCTCCCCAAAAATCATACCAAAAATTTTTTTTCAAATGTTATCATCCCCGTTTGATCTCACAATATTATCTTAATCATCTTAATGGCTTGATGATATTGATTATGCCAAGAGACATAATTATAGACATAAAGATATACTGTCTTTATTTTGGGATTCCCTAACGTGGTCAGTACAACCAGGGGCCAGATTCACGAAGCAGTTAGGCGAATACTTACGAACCTGTACATCTTTCCTCAATCTTTGACGGCTTTGGTTACATTTATTAAACAGTTTACAAGCATGAAAACTTCCCAATCGACTGTTATTGTTATAAACAGCCTCCTGGTGCCTCCTGGTGCTTCGGAGCTCATTAACTGTTTAATAATTGTAAACAAAGCCGCCAAAGATTGGGAAAAGATGTACAGGTTCGTAAGTGCTTGTTTAACTGCTTCGTGAATCTGGCCCCGGCCCTTCCTCTTCGTCTCTTTTTGGGCGGATAAAAACATCTTTTTTCCCGCCCTAATTAACACTGGCATGACGGATGTAAACAGTCATTGCGTCTGTTCAGGTGTAAATTACACTAAAGATTGGTGCAAGCAATTACATCAATTATAATTTGAATATTATACATTTTCCGTTAATGAGGCACGTAAACATTCCCAAGTCAGCAACACTGTTTAATTCATTCCTTAAGACTCTCCATGGGACTCTTACCTTACCATCTACACACACATTTAAGAAGTGGGGGAAGTAGAACAACTTCCAGAAGGCACTCCAGGTCCAGTCCCCGAAAGCTTTCCTGTCAGTACACGAGGTGAGATGACTATGAGACGACAGCGCTCTCATTGGTCGCACGACGCGCGAGAATGGTGTGAGGACACGAAGCTGGAATGTAGGGAGGGAGGACTGTGTCTAATTTTGACACTTGGACCATCAGGGAGCAGAGTTATGTATAGGAGTTACAGGTTCATGTACCAGTTACCAGCATGGGAGGGAGGTGGGAAGCAGGAAGAGGGTGGGAGAGATGGAGGTGTTGATGGGGGCGGCGGGAAACAATATACTCACAACTAACCTGATTGCATTCACTTAGGTTATTTCCTCTGGGAAGGCTCGGAGACCCACCCACACCTCGTCCCTCTGGTCGACCAGGCTGCTGCTGCTTCGCTCGCTGCCATAACCTGTTTGTGTGATGCTATCGTAGTGTTGTGTGCTGTTGCTGAATGCATGCTTGTGTAGCCCTCCTCCTGTCCCAGTACATTGCTTTCCTCATGCAGGGGGCGGCTGTTGTTGTCATCAGCTGACGTCAGTGATGGTAGAGACTGCATGACTTCGGGAACTACGACATTTCCAGGTCATTTGGAGCTAACGAGTATTGCGTCTTTCATCAATTACGGCGGATTAATTTGCATTTATTAAACATTGAGCTACTAGGTTGTCCATACCAATTTTAACATATCAAAAACGACCTCTCAGCGTTTCCAAACTAAACTATTTAATAAACACAAACTAAGCCACTGAGTTCTATGAGAGATGCACTGGTCTCGTAAGCGCTCACGCACATATTCGATGAATCGTGACCCTGATGTGAGGTATGCAGTTAGGAAGCACATACACATAGCCGCCAGGGGTCACCACCATCACACCAGACCGCCTCGTGGGCGGTTGGGGCAATTTTGTATCTGAACTCTTGAAAGCCGTTGGAGGTGGTGTATCTTGGCACACTAGCAGTGATTGGTGGGTGTGGCTGGCCCTGTAGACCCTCCCAGAGTATGGAAGATGGGGGGGAGGGCATCATCTTCTTGCTACTCGTGTGGAATAATGTTGGGATTCTTTATCTCAGCAGGAAGGACGTGGCGTTTTAATTTTAGTGGGGTAATATCTTGGTCCTTCTCTGTCTCTTCTGCTTCATCCTCTCCGTGCCTCTTTTGCTTCACCCTTTCCCTGCATCTTCTGGGAATGGTGTGGGAGGGTAAAGAGGGTGACGTGGTAGGGGTGACCTCGTGTTAAGAACACAGTCACCACTAGTTACAAAACAGTGTGGTTGACACAACCCATACAATATAGTGCTATTTACCGTGTTACATTGGACACTAAAATGCCTAAATCTGTATTCTTTTGAGCGCAGGCGAGAGAGAGAGAGATAGTAATTTACGCCTTAAGCCCCGAAACCATCACAAGGTAACCACAAGGAGAAGGAAGCGCTAAGCCAGCAAAGTTTTCTAACACTTGGAGATAAAGTGAGGGGACGGTATGTCCGCTCCGGGCCATTGGGGATCGAACAAAGACCCTATAAGGTACAGACTGTCGCTCTACCAGCCAATCCATTTGGCTGGGCTCAAAGAGATGGGAAGGTAGAAGCCAGAACCACAAGTATACATAAATAGGCACGCTACATGTTGACACAAGTAATGTATTAAAAATGACTCATTTAAGTGCACTTTCAGGACATTATACACAGAAGTTTGAGGCGTGTAGCAGAATGTGGAGGCGTGTGTGCGTGGGCGTGATGATGATGGTCGTGGGTGTTGGCTATCTATATATAGCGTGGGATCCCAGTAGGTGATATCTTTCATGAAAGGTTTCTCCTCTGGTGACGCATATGGCAACACTCACACTCACACTCACACTCACACTCACACACTCACACACTCACACACACACACACACACACACACACACACACACACACACACACACACACACACACACACACACACACACACATATTCATACTCATACTCATACTCATACTCATACTCATACTCATACTCTCTCTCTCTCTCTCTCTCTCTCTCTCTCTCTCTCTCTCTCTCTCTCTCTCTCTCTCTCTCTCTCTCTCTCTCTCTCTCTCTCTCTCTCTCTCACTCACTCACTCACTCACATTCTCCCTCTGTTTGCCTGTGTGTCTGTCTGTCTCTCTCTTTTACAAAAATAATCTTTTGTATCTGTAAACTTTGATGTTAATACGTCGACTTCCTCGTTGAAGTAACCTAACCTGACCATTGTGAAACTCCACATGTCTCTCCCCGAGTTTACTTCCATCACCTTAAATCTTCTGTTTAATACCAGAGATACTCTTTCGGATCTAATGTATAACTTTCCCAGTTGCCTCAGCTTGATATTTTTAAATTTTAATAACAATTTTTCACTTGGAACTATACGAGATGCCTTCTGGTAGTCCTGGAAGATGCAAGCTATCCATTCTTTTCCCAGCATATCATTGTTGCCTTGTCATTAAACTCCAGTACCTTCGGTCATCAGTTCTTGCCTTCTTTGAAGCCATGATGGTGATTGGGGGGGATACGGATTATAGGTTAATTGGATATATAGGATATATAGATTCGCCTGCCCAGCTGACGTGCCCAATCCTCCAGGAATGGCTAGAATAGATTCCCAGGCGCCAGGCATGGTTGAACTAGTCGCCCCTTTTGGTCGTCCGGGTCCCGACATAGCGCAAAAAACTTTTAATTAAAACTGCTGAAGGAGCGGGACACGTTCCTGGGTGTTGTATATTAGCGAGGACGGTGTCTTGCTGGGGGTTGGACACCCACTCACACACTCAAGGTTCGAGGGCGCTTCAAGCGTTCGTTCACTCTGGGTCGCCGCCCACGCGTTCGTCCAGTCTGGGTCGCCGTGCACGCGTTCGTCCAGTCTGGGTCGCCGTCCACGCGTTCGTCCAGTCTGGGTCGCCGTCCACGCGTTCGTCCAGTCTGGGTCGCCGTCCACGCGTTCGTCCAGTCTGGGTCGCCGTCCACGCGTTCGTCCAGTCTGGGTCGCCGTCCACGCGTTCGTCCAGTCTGGGTCGCCGCCCACGCGTTCGCCCAGTCTGGGTCGCCGCCCACGCGTTCGCCCAGTCTGGGTCGCCGCCCACGCGTTCGCCCAGTCTGGGTCGCCGCCCACGCGTTCGCCCAGTCTGGGTCGCCGCCCACGCGTTCGCCCAGTCTGGGTCGCCGCCCACGCATGCTCTTCACGCCCCTCTCAGTAGGCTACACAGAAGGCACTATAATGTATGAGAGGTAACAGCGCCTGGAGCATAAAGAGCGTCTCGCCGCCCGCCCGCCCACACTCCATGAACACCCACCACCGCTTCCCATATTATGGTACACGTCCCACACCGCCCACTGACTTACCTACCCACCGCCCACTGACTTACCTACCCACCGCCCACTGACCTACCTACCCACCGCCCACTGACCTACCTACCTTTTCCCCCGCCCACTGACCTACCTACCTTTTCCCCCGCCCACTGACCTACCTACCTTTTCCCCCGCCCACTGACCTACCTATCCACCGCCCACTGACCTACCTACCCACCGCCCACTGACCTACCTACCCACCGCCTACTGACCTACCTACCCACCGCCTACTGACCTACCTATCCACTGACCTACCTACCCACCGCCCACTGACCTACCTACCCACACGCCCACTGACCTACCTATCCACCGCCCACTGACCTACCTATCCACCGCCCACTGACCTACCTACCCACACGCCCACTGACCTACCTACCCACACGCCCACTGACCTACCTACCCACACGCCCACTGACCTACCTACCCACACGCCCACTGACCTACCTATCCACCGCCCACTGACCTACCTACCCACACGCCCACTGACCTACCTACCCACACGCCCACTGACCTACCTACCCACCGCCCACTGACCTACCTACCCACACGCCCACTGACCTACCTACCCACACGCCCACTGACCTACCTACCCACCGCCCACTGACCTACCTACCCACCGCCCACTGACCTACCTACCCACCGCCCACTGACCTACCTACCCACCGCCCACTGACCTACCTACCCACCGCCCACTGACCTACCGCCGACAAGAGACTCGGCGGACGCACTCCGTGTTGGGGAGCGCCGCGCTGTCTGGCTTCTGAATGAGCATCCCAATCAATAGTGGAAACCCTCCCCCATTCTCCCCCCCTTCCCCCCCCCCCTCCCCCACACACTCTGCACTCCCCCACTCCCCCACACACACTATGTCCTCTCCTGCTGCTACTACACGCTCGTAATTCTAAGAGTGCCTAGTGATTACTCTGCTGGCTAGCGCTCTTGTTAGCTCTCACTTATTCTCCCGCTCTTGTTCATTCTCGCTTATGTTCGCGCTCTCAGTTGCTCTCATTGTCTCGGTCTTTCAATGATGGTCAATGTAATTATAATAAAAGAATGTAATAATAGTTTTAAACAATAATTAGGCTAGTGGTTGTTGTGGTGGTGGTGGTGGTTGTGGTGGTGGTGGTGGTTGTGGTGGTGGTGGTGGTGGTTGTGGTGGTGGTGGTGGTTGTTGTGGTGGTGGTGGTTGTTGTGGTGGTGGTTGTGGTGGTGGTGGTTGTTGTGGTGGTGGTGGTGGTTGTGGTGGTGGTGGTGGTGGTTGTGGTGGTGGTGGTGGTTGTTGTGGTGGTGGTGGTTGTTGTGGTGGTGGTTGTGGTGGTGGTGGTTGTTGTGGTGGTGGTGGTTGTTGTGGTGGTGGTGGTGGTTGTGGTGGTGGTGGTGGTTGTGGTGGTGGTGGTGGTGGTTGTGGTGGTGGTGGTGGTTGTTGTGGTGGTGGTGGTTGTTGTGGTGGTGGTTGTGGTGGTGGTGGTTGTTGTGGTGGTGGTGGTTGTTGTGGTGGTTGTTGTGGTGGTGGTGGTGGTTGTGGTGGTGGTGGTGGTTGTGGTGGTGGTGGTGGTGGTGGTTGTGGTGGTGGTGGTGGTGGTTGTGGTGGTGGTGGTGGTTGTTGTGGTGGTGGTGGTTGTTGTGGTGGTGGTTGTGGTGGTGGTGGTTGTTGTGGTGGTGGTGGTTGTTGTGGTGGTTGTTGTGGTGGTTGTTGTGGTGGTTGTTGTGGTGGTGGTGGTGTTGTGGTGGTGGTGGTTGTTGTGGTGGTTGTGGTTGTTGTTGTGGTGGTGGTTGTTGTGGTGGTGGTGGTGGTTGTGGTGGTTGTGGTTGTTGTTGTGGTGGTGGTTGTTGTGGTGGTGGTGGTTGTTGTGGTGGTTGTTGTGGTGGTTGTTGTGGTGGTGGTGGTGGTTGTTGTGGTGGTGGTGGTTGTTGTGGTGGTTGTGGTTGTTGTTGTGGTGGTGGTTGTTGTGGTGGTGGTGGTTGTTGTGGTGGTTGTTGTGGCGGTGGTGGTGGTTGTTGTGGTGGTTGTTGTGGTGGTGGTGGTGGTTGTTGTGGTGGTTGTTGTGGTGGTTGTTGTGGTGGTGGTGGTGGTTGTTGTGGTGGTTGTTGTGGTGGTTGTTGTGGTGGTGGTGGTGGTTGTTGTGGTGGTGGTGGTGGTTGTGGTGGTTGTTGTGGTGGTTGTTGTGGTGGTGGTGGTGGTTGTGGTGGTGGTGGTTGTGGTGGTTGTTGTGGTGGTGGTGGTGGTTGTGGTTGTGGTTGTTGTGGTGGTGGTGGTTGTGGTGGTGGTGGTTGTGGTGGTGGTGGTGGTTGTGGTGGTTGTGGTGGTTGTTGTGGTGGTTGTGGTTGTTGTGGTGGTGGTGGTGGTTGTGGTGGTTGTGGTGGTTGTGGTGGTGGTGGTGGTTGTGGTGGTGGTGGTGGTTGTGGTGGTTGTGGTGGTTGTTGTGGTGGTGGTGGTGGTTGTGGTGGTGGTGGTGGTTGTGGTGGTGGTGGTGGTTGTGGTGGTTGTGGTGGTTGTGGTGGTGGTTGTGGTGGTGGTTGTGGTGGTGGTGGTTGTGGTGGTGGTTGTGGTGGTGGTGGTGCTGGTGGTGTTCTGTCCTTAACAAAGCTGCCATTGATCTCGGGTTCTTGCTATTGGTCTTTCTCCTCTCCCCTTCCTCTCTCGTTCCTCCCTCATTCTCTGTCTTTCTTAATCTCTCATTTGCTGTTTCTCACTTGTTCCCTCTCGCTCGCCCCCTCTCTCACTCGCCCTTACTCATTCACTCTCGCTTGTTCTCTGGCCAACTCTGTTCTGCTCTCACTCTTGCTCCGACTCTTACTTGCTCTCTTTCTTCTATTCGCTCTTTCACTCTTCTGTGTCTCGCTCACTCTCCATCTCTCTCGTTTTCTCCCTCGTCGAGTTATTTTTAAACGGTGCCACGTGCTGAAGTCTGGCCCTAGTTGGCACTCTTATAAAGTGTGTGTAATTACCTAAGTAATTACCTAAGTGTAGTTACAGGATGAGAGCTACGCTCGTGGTGTCCCGTCTTCCCAGCACTCTTTGTCATATAACGCTTTGAAACTACTGACGGTCTTGGCCTCCACCACCTTCTCACCTAACTTGTTCCAACCGTCTACCCATTCTGAAGTTAGAAAGCGTGGCATAGGCTCCTCGCACAATATTCTTTATACGGTCCTCAGGTGATAGTCTTCTATCTATTTTCTATACACACTTGTGGAGGGTAATGTAGGAGTAACATTCATATGAGACGTGATTGTACCTTGATATAAATTGTGAGCTACGTGACTGGAATACTAGGCCACTCGTCTAGTTTAGAAAGTTGTCGGGCTTATTCCTAGTGAAACGTGGCTTGACGGATCCGTAGACTATTTACGATTTTGCTTCCTTGCCTACGCTGATCACATGCGATTGTAGCATCACATGGCTAGCTTTTTGACACGCTACTCCCCCCTTCATATAGTCTTGGGTAGCTGTACAAATGTAGATGTACCTAAATGTGTTAATATATAAAAAATCCTTGCATTATGAAACTGGTTGCATGGTGGCACCTGTGGCAATGTGGCAACGCTGCCGTTGTGAGAGGGAAAGGGAGAAGGAAGGAGAGGTGTAGAGTGAGGGAGTGGGACGGAAGCCTTCCCACTTACCGTCAGTGATGGGCGAGTGGTTAGTAAGCGGGTATATAAGAGAAGGGATTACTGATAAGTGCCAGAGAAACCTGCCAACTCTCACGGGACGCCTGGGGTCACGGGGGGACGCCCTGGGGTCATGGGGACGCCTGGGGTCGTGGGGGACGCCTGGGGTCGTGGGGGCGCCTGGGGTCATGGGGAGACACCTGGGGTCATGGGAGACACCTGGGGTCATGGGAGACACCTGGGGTCATGGGAGACACCTGGGGTCATGGGAGACACCTGGGGTCATGGGAGACACCTGGGGTCATGGGAGACACCTGGGGTCATGGGAGACACCTGGGGTCATGGGGCACGCCTGGGGTCATAATATTGGCACCTAGATAACCTAATTATAACACCTGGTACATCTAGACGATACTTCAGTATCTGGTTATGTATACAACTATTGACATCTCCAGCAGCAGCAGTGGTGATGCTGCTGCTGATGCTGCGAATGATGCTGCGAATGATGATGGTGATGATGATGGTAATGCTGATGGTGATTATACTATCGGTGCATATATATATATATATTATCAATAACAGTCGTACAGTAGTTTGTACAAGATCACGTATGAGACCTTCTGAACCTCTGTTAAGCTTGACGGACCTGTGAGAGAAAACTGCATTGAAACGAAAGTTTGAAGGCAGTTTGAAGGCCTGTGAGAGAAAACTGCAAACGGCACGTTCTTGTTGTAATACTGTTTGTTGTTCCACAGGTGGAGGAGATACGGGAGATGATAGAGAAGATACAGAACAATGTGGAGGAGGTCAAGAAGAAACACAGCGAGATCCTCTCAGCGCCGCAGACAGACGAGAGTGAGTATCACCCCTACCCTGGACCTCCCTTCCCTGGACCTCCCTTCCCTGGACCACCCTTCCCTGGACCACCCTTCCCTGGACCACCCTTCCCTGGACCACCCTTCCCTGGACCACCCTTCCCTGGACCTGCCTTCCCTGGACCTGCCTTCCCTGGACCTCCCTTCCCTGGACCTCCCTTTCCCTGGACCTCCCTTTCCCTGGACCTCCCTTTCCCTGGACCTCCCTTTCCCTGGACCTCCCTTTCCCTGGACCTCCCTTTCCCTGGACCACCCTTTCCCTGGACCACCCTTTCCCTGGACCACCCTTTCCCTGGACCTCCCTTCCCTAGTCCCCCCTTCCCCGAACCCGCTTACCCAAACCCCTTATACCTAAACCTCCTACCCTGGACCCATCCCCTACCATATAACAAGTTTACCTTAGACCCTCGTGTTATTTCCTAACCTCTCCCATAGCAAGCAAGATAATGTTTGGAATTGAATTTGCGGAAGTTTTTCATTCAGCATTCTCATCTTATTAATTGGTCTTTGAATTGGTGGGAATTTGCATCTGGTGATTTGTAGACGAGGATAGTAACTAAATATGTTAACATATTTTGACTGTATTTTCATCAAATCATTCGTGTCATTTAGGTGCTAACTGCATGAGTCTTTTCAGCATACTGGACGAACCACCCACCATGTGGCTTATTTTGTAGATCATATCTGAAAAAATAGTATTCTCTAGCATTACTATTCTTATGTTATAGTAGTTCCGATATGAGTTTCCATGCATTCTGCACATTGTACATTAACCTCGATGAGGCTGTGAATGGAACTTTGTTAGTTCTGTGGGGTTTTGAGACCTCGTATCTTAGTAAGGAAAATGAGATATAGGTTTACTTTAATGCTGAGGTTAATGTTCGGGTGTCATTTGCAACAGAGCCAGCGCTGGGGCGTGCATCCTGTGCAACATTTGTATGCAACATTTGCATCTGTGATGCAGCATTGACATGTGTTCTCATTCTGCTCTTCCAGTTGTTGAAGTTTTTGTTCTGTATTCTAGTCTATCATGACTTCACTGGTGTTCATTCACGTGGCCTGGATTGTAATGCTTATCAACCAGTCAACACCCTCGCAGTTGGTGAACACTCACACTATTCTGGGTCGAGAAATTGCCCTTTTTCCACTTCCTCCACTTCTCTTTTAGAACAGGAGTGCTTTCTCTGGCTCATCTGTGTTTCTGTTTTCCACTCGTGTAAACCCTTCCTGTCCATTGTTCATGCTAAACATTTCTTTGCACATTTAGTAATCTCGAATAATACATGTACAATTACCATTTCTTGACATTAATCTCGTGTGAGAGTGAGAAGCATTGCTGATTTGGAAGATTGAGTGAGTGATTGGGATCTGGAAGGTTGAGTGGTATATGGAAGGTTGAGTGAGTGACTGGGATCTGGAAGATTCAGTGGTATGTGGAAGGTTGAGTGAGTGACTGGGATCTGGAAGGTTGAGTGGTATGTGGAAGGTTGAGTGAGTGACTGGGATCTGGAAAGTTGAGTGGAGTGAAGGCAGGAGGCGAGTGAAGGCATCTGGAAGCCAGTCAGGGAATAGCTGTTTATTCAGTTTCAGCTCTTTTTTTTTTTTTTGTTTACTTATGGAAATAGTAAATATTTAATTTCATTGGGGCAGAGTGAGAATTAGCCATTCCTGCTAAACTTGGGTCGTGTTCTGGCTGGTACTTGGGTCGTGTTCTGGCTGGTACTTGGGTCGTGTTCTGGCTGGTACTTGGGTCGTGTTCTGGGTGGCACTTGGGTGGTGTTCTGACTGGCACTTGGGTGGTGGTCTGTCTGGCACTTGGGTGGTGTTCTGGCTGGCACTTGGGTGGTGTTCTGGCCGGCACTTGGCAATTGTCCAGGCAGCGGCACCTAGATGAACATAATAAAACAAGAGAACAATAGTAGGCATATGATGCAAGTTACAGATTTGAAGAATTTTATTATTTGTTCCAATTTTTTTTAATAGTTTTACGGACTGTAAGTTAAGCTCGTGTCCAAGCTGTGACATATTAACAGAGCGATAATATAAGTTGCAGCTGGAACTCGCCAAGCTTAGAGGAACTCGCCAAGTCTATAGCATGAACTTCATCTCAACCTTACTAAATGTCATTTTTTTTTTTGTATTTCAGAGGTGAAACAGGAGCTGGATGATATGATGACCGATATCAAGAAGACGGCCAACAGAGTTAGAGCCAAGCTCAAAGGTAAATGGTTGGGTCAGGGGGTAGGTGTGGCCAGATCAAGGGTGGGTGTGGCTAGGGCAAGGGTGGGTGTGGCTAGGGCATGGGTGGGTGTGGCTAGGTCAAGGGTGGGTGTGGCTAGAGCAAGGGTGGGTGTGGCTAGATCAGGGGTGGGAATGGCTGTGGGTCAAGTCTAGTGAGAACAAATTTAAACATTCTTTACTCCAAATCTTTTAATCATTGAATATAGCAATTTTTTATTGTCTAGTCTATGATATATATATATATATATATATATATATATATATATATATATATATATATATATATATATATATATATATATATATATATAAATAACAATGGCTTTGTGAGATAGCTATCGTTAGTCATTTCTTATGCACCCTATACTCATCCTATGGGTCATGGTGGAAAGGGTTACAGAGGCACATAATGGGTTCAGGAACGGAACCCCATAGTTCATTTAGCTCTGGAAGTAACAATCTTATGTAAATTTCTTCCTACTGGGGGTATTGTACATGCTGCTATGGTTGAATGTTCACTCACAGGAAGAGTGGCACTGCCATATAAATTCGCCCCTCGGTGCAAAGTTAAAATGACAAAAAAGTTACAGGTTTTTAATACATACATGAATATATACATGCACAATATAATTATACATGCATACACGTATATCAATTGTTTTTAAATCACAAGTGGTTCATGAAGTGGCCGGCAGCAGTCTCTGTACAAGGCAATTTACATCTGCAGTGAGTCAGTTTCACAGTAAATAATCAGGCTTTCCCCACACTATCCAACTGGGTGGGAGTTTTACAGTCACATTCATGCATGATCAACAGCAAGTAAACTTTGCATCTGTGACAAAGATTTACATTAGTGCATCATTTTGAATGAGTACTTTCACATTTCTTGAACACCATTGACAGACTTATCTCTGAATTCTGCAAATGTTGTTATTTTCCTCTTTGATAACACAATGACACAAATTATGTGAATAGCTTTCTTTGGAGATTTTTTGTGGAAACAATAATTTCAAATTTCTTCCTTGTGATTAAATGATTGTAAGGTTTAATTAATGTGAATTATGTTCTTTCACATGTCACCTATACAATACAAAAGCCTCTGGGATTATTTTTAGGATGTCATTCAATTAAATGGCTGACAAAAGTGGCCCAAACACATTGTTATTATTATTATTATTTGTGTTTTCATTGTAATCTTTTCATTTAACAGTAATTGAGCAAAATATCGAGTCGGAAGAACATGTGAGTAAGGCGAGTGCCGACCTGAGGATAAAGAAGACTCAACACTCAACGTTGAGTCGCAAGTTTGTCGAGGTGATGACCGAGTACAACCGCACACAGACGGACTACCGTGAACGCTGCAAGGGCAGGATACAGCGACAGCTTGAAATTAGTAAGTCCCGTTGTTGACTCCCAAAGCTGGCGTGTTGCATGAGTGTGAGGCTGGTGTGTTGCATGAGGCTATTGTGTTTCAGATCTCTAGGCCAAGTCATCTTTTTATTTTGAATACGTATGTTTGGGCACCTTGTATGATCACTTCGTGGAGGGCCTATCACTGGCGGACAGGGTAAGAACAGACTAGATCCATGAGACTCTCAACATGATGCCAATGAACACCAGGTTCAGCTACTTGACCAGAAGGCAGCTGTACCGCATGAAGCACATGTATGTACCAGATCCCGAAGAACCCCACGAAGCAGTAAACACAACCAGTGACTATGAGATCCACGAACCACCACACAGACCCAGAAGAATCACACTCCAACTAAGTGATCAGACACATCCATGATCAGGCCTTCCCGAGACGACGACATACTAAGTGATATCCCAGACGACCCAAATGAGTGGACCATCCCAGACCCGATATACACTCAATAAATACAATAAAAAAATATATAAATAAACAACAAAAAACCTTATTTGTGCTACCAGAAGAGTAACCACCCTGATGTTGCTAAGAATAGTCTCCTGCAACAAACTCAATGTACTGACAATGGCTCTATGGCTTCCAGACACCAGCTAGGACACAAACACTAGCCACCCAGCCAATGTACTGACAACCCAAAATACCACAGACCTAAAGAAACAGCACACACACATGCCAACTCATGGTGGACAGGCCACCGAACTTTCAATCCTCTTCTCTCTCTACACCTACATCTTCTTTCAGAATTTCACCCCCCAATCTCTCTACCTCACCCATCCTTTTCAAACCCTTTGGACATCAAAGCTAAAGCTAAAGGAAACCTTGTATGATTGATGACATCAACAAATTCAAGTTGATGTCTTGATTGAATTTATTTTGATTTATACAGTTGTCTTTAGAGTACAATAATTTTTATTGACCAATACTCTTCATACAAAGTTTGTATAATGAATTCTTTGAGATCGAGTATACAGCTTTTATTCAGGTGCCATACGGAGGGTTTCTCTGCCATCCTTAGCATGAAGAATGGTATACTGTGTGCTCTGTTATGCATGTCTATGTGGGAAGTTGGATGAATGTTTTTAGGTTTGTAATAAGCGTAGGCTTTGGAACCAAACTGTTTAATGCAGTACTTGTAAATAATTTCAAAATACTCAATTGTAGAATAAAAGGCACACATCCTGTGCTTGTTTTATCTCCAGTAACTGCAGTGCACAGATTGCCAATTTATTAAATTGCATTGATTTGAATATTCATACACTGTAAAGATGTATATATCTGTGTAACTCTGCTGCTTTCTGTAAATGGCAGAATAATGAACTGTAAAGGTTTTAAAAATATTCATATTTTTAAACTATGTGTTTGGTGCTTTTGATTTTGAGAATAAATTCCAGTCTACCTCCAAGACACTCCACTTAATGTATAGTACACTAATCATAAGTGTCTTAGGTTTGTTTAAAGCATAACTAATGTTTATTCTTATATCTTATCTTATATCTTGCATTATTAACATTGAGACTCGATCAAGCAAGCATTGAAAGAAGCCTCTTGTAGTACTATTCAATACCTCAAATACCTCCCAATATAACTATTTACAGAAAGTTTTCTATTATGTCTGCTTGGCACACTTTGACATCTGGCAGCCTTAAGGATCTAAATTAAAAATTGTAATACTATTTTTATTTATGTCACTTTTAAACCTGAAACTGGGATCATTATATGACTTTTTCATGATCTCTTTTTTTTATTTTTTTGGTGTAGGTTGATGTTGAAAGGACTTGCATATTTAACGGGAGTTTTATGATACATTATCCACAATAGACATAATTTTATCTCGGTCATTTTTTTCTTTTGATAATTATTGCATATATATTAAAATTTTGCTTTTTGAATGTTGAACAAATTTGATAGCTCAATTTTAATTAGTTTTTACTGCCACCCACAGAGTAGCATATCAGATAGTTCATATTCTGTATGTATTGCTTATGTTTATTTGAATTACATAAATTAGCATATTTTCTCTATTTTATGTACTCTGCTTGGTCATGAACACACACTGACTTACAGCTGGGCGAAATACCACTAGTGACGAGTTGGAAGACATGTTAGAACAGGGCAATCCAGCTGTCTTCACACAAGGGGTAAGCAATCTAAGTTCTATCAATTTCTTCGATTTTTCAAACATGTATAAATGCTCTATTTCTTCCTGTTCTTTTGCAAAACTTAAAAGTTCATATTTTTTTATTTGTTAACATTTCTTGCATTTTTATATGGATAAATTATATTTTATGGGAAATTTAGCTGTAGAGAAAATATTGCACCAGTATATGGTGGTGGAGGGATTCTGCTGTGTGTTATTTTCAGGTAAATAGCACACAGCTATGCGTGTGTGTGTTTTATGGCAGTGGTGGCTGCACCTGTTCTCTCTGACATGCTTTGTCATCTCTCATTCCTATGGCTTAGGTGTTCATGTCAATGAGTTATTCATGTTAATTCAGCTTTATATCAAAGATGAATGTACAGTATTATACACAACTAATTTTGATACGAAAAGATTGCAAAAAAGTCGAATTCTAGGTTAAAATGGAAACTCTTAACTCAAATAAGAGGGTTCTATTCCAATTGACCCATATAATTGCGAATTCAAGGTATTGTATGCATGCACCCAACATGCAGTCTAGGGTACCAATATGCAATCTAGGCTACCAATATGTAATCTAGATTTCCAATATTCAACATAGGTTGCCAGCATGCACGCAACATACAATCTACATTAAAAATATGCACTCAACATGCAGTCTAGGCTATCAATATGCACCCAACATGCAATTCAGGCTACCAATATGCTCCCAACATGCAGTCTAAGCTACCAATTGACACCAATCCTTGTAATTTATACATATCCAAATGCAAAATTTATTTTTCCTACATTCATCAACATTTAGTCTATGACTGGCATTATGCAGCCTACATTAAGTCTTAAGCTTTAATAGTGACTATCATATGTTAAAAGACATTCATCTGGTGTAAGTTAGGAAGGGTAGGTACTCAGGAAATCATATTGGGGAGCATTAATAAGCCTTGGCACTGATAGCCTAATGAAGGCTGTGGTGGATTAGTACTTTACAACAGTGCTGTACAGACCTCACTTTTCGATGAAAGTGTACTCAAATATGCAGTGAAATGCATGTTTATTTTGCCATAATTCACCTTTGTGTGATTTTCATCCAGTTTGATGCAAGTATTTTTGACAGATCATCATGGAGACCCAGCAAGCAAAACAGACTTTGGCGGATATCGAGGCTCGACATGCAGATATTATCAAGTTAGAAACCTCCATCAGAGAACTCCACGACATGTTTATGGACATGGCCATGCTGGTGGAGAGTCAGGTGAGCACAAAACTGGATTTTCTATATATTTTTGTAGCTCGAAGAAATTTTAGTTCCTTGTAATGCAAAAAAAAAATGTCAGATAAAATGATAATGGAGTAATGAAGTGAATATGATTACTTATCTTAGTAAAGATTAATTATTTAAATTCACAATAAATATTTTTATAGTCAATACATAATACTAATTATATTTTATGCATTTAGAGTAAATAGTATATACTCCTATATGAAAATGGACTTTACTGTTTCAAATAATTTTTTTTTATTGTAGTACATAGTCATGCATTTGACTATAGAGCCATCATTCACTTGGCAGAAAACATTTTACTAAAATATAATTGCCAAGCAGATTTGAATATATTTAGTCATTACCTTGCATGCTTTTGATCTTCATATATATATTTTTTGAAACATATGAAGTTAGATGAATGGTTAGTATTGTTATTTGTTTGTACAAAATAATTTACAGTCGAATATAAAGCGTTATTATACTGTAGTTCTATACAGGAAGCTTGATAGATGTACTTTATCAATTTTAATCGGACATAAAATTCAACTTTGCTGTCTTAGTAGCATTCTTATTTTTCACAAAATATTTTCATTCATAACTACCTTCATATGTCTATTAAATCTATTATCAGAATTTGATGACTGATTACTCAATAGAGCATTATCTAAAATATAGCTTTGAACTGAGCTGTGTTTACTTTGATTGGATAAATGATTACTGGTGAGCCAGACGGGACCTTACAGGGAATAGTTAAATAATGTGTACAGTGCTAAGATGGAATATTGCAATGGCTCTGATTTTTGTATAGAAATGACCACAGTTTAAAAGAATTCGGGGAACTATGGTTAAATAATAAACAGAAAATGCCTATGAAAGTTCATTACAGTAGTCATTAAGAGTTATGTAGTATAGCTGGCTTGTATAGTTGGTTGTGTAAAATGTTTTATTATTTTAGCAGTTTGTAATTTTTGAAATATGGTGCTTTGATTAGCTATCACATGGTTTTGTATCTTGTTGCTGTATTCCATTATAGTACTGTATATGCTTATACCTGTGAGAATTTGTCTGAGTGCATAATAATCTTAGGATTACATTAATTTGTTATTGCAGAACTAAGTGTCCTCTGCTACTTTGTAATTTAGTGTGAACATGATATTCAAGTAGAAAAATCTAATACTTTAAAAGGGGTGATAGAGAGAGAAAAGACTCCACATGTGATTGGCTGGAACCCCCCAAAGGGAATATTTTGTTTAGCCAATTGCACATAATGATGGCCAAGTTCCACCATGTTTAAGAGTGCGGCTGATTATTACGAGCCGTGCCAGAGAATTAGCAGGTTGATAAGCATCTTTCCCCCTAGTGAATCTGTGATCGGCCTCTTGCTGCTTTCTTTCCCACTCAGCTGAGTTGTCTCCAGTCCTGTGTTGTTGTTGTTGTTGTCTTTGTTGTTGTTGTTGTCGCAGAAAAATAACGTCGCACTTTGACATAAGATTCAGCTTGGCTTAACATGCAACAATACAGTTCATAAATCTTTATTTTTCAATAGCATGCACCTTGTATTTGTTCATCAAATGGTAATGATACAAAGCCTTAAGATAAAAAAAGTAACATATATATTACTACAAGATAACGTAATAAGTAAAAGTATTATAATTTCAGTAATGTTATTTGAAACTAACTTAAAGAAAATTTTTATTCATATAAGTTGATAGTACTTAGTTTCTTCATGCCATAGTTAATCTTTCCAAAATTAATATTTTCATAGTGAAAAAGTGAACAACTAGCTGAGCTGAAACTTAGACTTTAGCCGCTTGTGTAAAATGAAAGTTTACCATAATAGTCATTGTTGGTTGACCACTTGCCATATGTACCATTGTAAAAGTGAGAGAATTACTTAGTAGTTGTCATTCTCTCTACTACTGCATAAATCTGTTGCCTCATATCTAACGCTTTAATATATCATCTAGACAGACACTTTGCTGTAACAACTATAAAATCTGGTGTCAATCAACAATGAAGCCCCATGTTTCATGTATAAGTGGCTTATTTTAATTTGTTTTTGTTATTTTTAATTTGTCTTTTTATTTGTACCAGTATTGAAATGTTAAGTCCGTGTTGTGTAGGCCATTGATAGTGAAGCCCAGATCCCTATGCCAGCAGCACCAGGCTGCAACTTGTTACAACTTGTTGGTTCATCTTGACTTGAGCATCTATCTACTCCCTTAACAAATGTTTCCCTTTGTGTATCAAGCAAAAAATCAATAAAAAAAAATAATAATAAATTAAATATATATATATATATATATATATATAATATATATATATATATATATATATATATATATAATATATATAATATATATATATATAATGTTATACATAATAGCCAGAATGCATTATTATATGGTAATCTATGCTAGGTCTTTTTTGTCTAATAAGGCAAGATTTTCTATAGTTACATATTTTTTTAACAAAAATTCTAATGGAATGAAAAAGCTTTCCATTATAATATACAGTATATGATTAACAATTTTGTTTAATTTGAGTTTAAACTTGCATAGGAACACTGTACAAAGAACCCTAACCAAACCTACCTAACCCAACCTAACCTACCATGGGCCTGACCGCTAACTGGACGGTGCTCGGGATTTGTAGTCCTAAGGTTCTAGGTTCGGTCCCCGGTGGAGGCAGAAACAAATGGACAGAGTTTCTTTTACCCTGATGCACCTGTTCACCTAGCAGTAAATAGGTACATGGGAGTTAGACAGCTGCTACTTGCTGCTTCCTGGAGATGTGTAACAAGGAGGAGGCCTGGTCGAAGACCGGGCTGTGGGGACGCTAAGTCCCGAAATTATTTCAAGATAACCTTAAGATAGATCGTAACTTTACCTAAACAAACATTAACAAGTCAGGTTTTTTTTAAATAACAAATATTATTCTACTTATTAAGCAAATTGGGCCTAGCATAGTAAGCCAAGTACTGCATTCTGGCTACTAGGTACGACATACATACAGTATATGTAATTAAATTAGAGTAGCAGTGTTTTTAATTAAGTTTTATTAAACACTTAAAGTAGTACAAGTATATATATATTATTTTGTATATATTTTTATTTTTTTATGTATATATTTATTTTAGTATTTAGTTATAAATATTATAACTTTATTTTAAAAATATTGTTATAATATTGCATGATGTTGTTATACTTATTATTTATTCATTATTATTATTATTATTATTATTATTATTATTATTATTATTATTATTATACTGTATTTTATTGCAGTAAACCCCAATTCCTGCTTCTCAACCATGTGATGATACTGTGGTATTGTTTGCATTTTAATACCTAGTTTTATGTAGTGTTTACTATATACAGTATACATATTAATATGAACTGTGGTTTTTTTTTCTTCAAGTGATCAATGATTGAGAGAAGATGTGCATCATGCATGGTTTATAAAGTTGATGAATTCTGGTAGGAGGAACTAGTTTTAGACAAGATTTTGTCTCCTTAGAGAGCAATATATTAGGAACTGTAGAGATGAAGTGATGTTTCTCTGGAAATATTCATAAGTTGAATTTTAAGCATAGCCCTCTGTGTGTATTGGATGTTTGAGAATAGGTTGAGTAGTATTTGAAGATGAAACTTTGTCCCAAGATTCTATATTTTATCTATACAGTATTTTTTCCCTAGTGTAGGTCAAATTAAAAATGCCTATCTTTTCAAATAGTCTTAATGAGACTCAACTTTGATCATAATGCATTTTTATTTTGGTTTAATAGTTTTGCTGTAGATAAGTGTTTAGCAAGGATTGAATAGATTTCCTCGAGATGAGTTTTGGGGAGAAAAAAGGTACTGGCGTAGATTGTGATTGGAAAAAGTATTATGTGTTAGGAAGGAAACTGTAAGAGTACCCAATTTGTTATTTTTTTTTCCTTTAAGACCATGTGCCTGCTGTCCTTATAAAGTATACAATGAGGCAATGATTGAGACAAGTATTTTTTCTAATTTATTTAAATAGTTTTGTATTTTTATGAAATGCTCTTAGCAGAAGCAGAACATTTGCTTCCTGAGGTAAGATGTGCTTGTGCATTTTGCCAAAGCATTTGTCATACAGAATTACATTGCAACATTGGTACCATGGGGAACATATCAAATAGTACCTGCACTGTCATGGCAGGAGCAACATAAAGTGCCTAGGAAAGAAGAACCCTGAGCACATGCAAACTCAAGATGAATAGTTTCCAAAGTCCACACACCAAGTGAGGCTTGTAATCACAAACAAGAGAATAGACCCCTCATAAGTCATAGTCCAAAGGGTGGCCAACATTTATCTAGAATACAGTATCTGGGACCCGAAGAGCTGGTGACTCGAGCAGCATAGCAGACTTCTCTGACATTAGACAAAGGACTCGGAGTTGTTAGCATGGAGAGCTGGCAGATCCCCATGGTTCTGCCACCTGGCAGTGACCAGCTGTAACTAGGTGGTTGGGGGATTATGTAACCCAACTAATAGGTGGATTGTTTGCTGTATTCTTTACTTTCTGTGAACAATGCCATTGTCTGTTTTGCCTTGCTTCCTTGGGGTTTTTCTTCAGTGAGAAAGATCACAAATCTCCTACTCTCTGCACTTCTGTATCAGCGCCTACTGTTGTTGCCTAAACAGAAAAAAAGTGTTAAATGTACTATTCTGAAATACCTCACACTGGGCCAGAGTTTCGATTTTAGTCTTTGATAGGCTATTAAGGACTCCGAAATCTGACGTGACATATGTGTTGAGTTATCTTAGTGTTGCTTGCAACAGAAAGCCACCAAGAGTGATCCCCTAACCCCCCAAGAAAGAGAAATTTTATTACATTCAATGCTGGTATTTTTTGAGGAAAAAAATTGTTTGTAATCATTTTTTCACAAAACCCGAGACAGTGGAGCATGTAATACATGTCTCATGACATAGTAACAAGAGTGAGCAAGAACAGCATATTGTGTGTAAAATAAGAAAATAACAAGGATAGATTTAAACTGAAGAAATATAAATCTGCCAAGTGATCAAACAAGCTCCAAAAGTGCATATGCAGAATAAATATGGAAGAAAGCCTTATGGATTTTAATAAAAGTATTGGGAATATCCAAGCCAAAACCTAAGCTAGGGCAACCTACCAAACAAAATTATATGATGAATGTAACAACAGTGAAGTGTCGTATAAGGAATAATATAAACATATTGACAGAAAAAAGAGATTATGCAGAGCCAGATACCGCTGCAGTGCATGTCACACCTCTCCACTTTTATGTCAAAAACTGGTTTTCTGGAAGGACATTTAAAGTGTGTCTTCGTTGCTAACTACCTGGATTGCTCCACTCAATTCAATCCATCCCAAACTTTTGCAAATCATTGTAAGTCTACCATAGACCAGAGGCCAAAACTTGGCTCCACCTTTATAGATGTGTAAGGAGCAGAGGGAACTAGATCACTAACCAAGAAAAAATGTCAGCCAAGTAAAGAAAAAAACACAGAAAACAAGACACTAGAAAATTCACTTTTGCAAACAGAGTGGTAGACGGTTGGAACAAGTTAGGTGAGAAGGTGGTGGAGGCCAAGACTGTCAGTAGTTTCAAAGCGTTATATGACAAAGAGTGCTGGGAAGATGGGACACCACGAGCGTAGCTCTCATCCTGTAACTACACTTAGGTACAGTAATTACTAGACACTGAACCAGCAAACCAGCCAGTTGTGAGGACGTTTACTTTCTTTTCCACCACAGACAATTCAGGTAAATGTTGGCTATCTTGGACACATTTGTCCTGCTAAGAACATTTGCTTGTGTACGTGTTATGTATTTTAGCATTTGTTTCATGTGCATATACATTTATGCCTTGTTACTTATGTGGATTGTGCTTAACTGTCCACCTTGGACTGCTTGTGACTAGTGATGATTTCTAGGTGTTGCTGCTTTTACCTAGCCAAGGTTCTCTCCCCTGATGGGTTTGGGTGGCTGTCTCTAAGAAACTGGCTTATTGTGAAAGGTAGTGTTCCCTTATCAGTGCAAGTGTGTTTGACTCCTCTGCAAGGCTTTGTGTGTAGGGGTATTTGGGATTTTCATTATTACTGTAGGGTTGCACAGGGTGCTACCGTGCTTGTTTTACAGCACACTGCTCATGTCCTTAACTGAATGGGAGAACCCATTCTCCCTAGGCTGTTTAGCATTTGTGAGATTCAGCAAGTGGCTCCTGTGCCTGGTGTTTCCTACTTGATCTGACCTTCGAGGACCCAGCAAGGTCTTTACTGTCCTTGAAGGATTTATTATGGATTAGCCCTCCAATTCTACTGTCACTGAGTGCAAGTTTGATGGCTGTCTCAGTTTTGATGTATTCCAGTGGACATTCTGCCTCTTGTCATGCCACTGCTGGGTTGGGGTGCATTCCACCCCAAGGTCACAATATAAATTGTCATTGGAGGTTTGTTTTAAACCAAGCCTCCTTCTAGGGTAGTAATTTCCAACCTTTTTTGTGCACCAGACACAAGCTCCAGTGCCTGGTGCTTCCTGCTTGATCTGTCCTTCAGGATCCCAGCAAGGCCTTTACAGTCCTTGGAGAATTTATTATGGACCGGCCCTCCGATTCTGCCATCATTGGGTGCAAGTTTGATGGCTGTCTGTTTTAATGTATTCCAATGGACATTCTCTCTGCCCCCATCATGCCAATGCTGGGTTGGAGGTGCGTTTCACCCAGAGGCCATTACATAAGTTGTCATTGGAGGTTTGTTTTAAACCAAGCTTCCTTCTAGGGTAGTAACTCACAACCTTTTTTTTTTTTTTTTTTTTTTTTTTTTTTTTTTTTTTAAATAACCATTGAAACATTTACTAAAATCTTGGGAAACTCCTACCTGGCTGATATACACTAGGTTCTACAGGGATAAACTTTTAAAATAGATGTGTAAAACAGTAGGGTTTCTAAATAATAATTAACTTGGCTAACTTAGTGTTACAAGCAAACATTGTGTATATATTTTATAATGAGTTTGTGTTAATATAATTAATTTCTTTTAACACTTTACTATCAGTGCCCTTGATGGCCTCATTTTATTTTAGTTTCGTAGAGATTGTAGATTTAGGCATATCAAACACGGTAGCAAGAACAGACATGCGGAGACTTTTTTAATTTACTGTGATATCTGCACCTCAGAGCAAGGCAACCACCAGCTTTGAAAGGGAAGCTAACTGGGAATTCCAGACCAAACCCAACTTCACCTGAACCCAGGACAAAACCAACTGGGACTTCCTTCAGAACACCAGGAACCCAAACCCGGTGTGCTGAGAAGGGAACAAACCCCTGGCTTGCAGACATGTGGACTGGCTGGGAGGCAAAACTAGCCAGGTATTGAGGTAGACCAGAAATATACATATAAAAGATTCTGCCAGGTAAAAAACACCACCTGGGCTAACCAAAAGCAGGAAGTCTGAAGCTCCACAACAAACCCTAACCAATCTATGATGCTTAGATGAAACAGGACATGCCAGAACCCATCATAGAGGCCCAGGAATGTTATTTAGGAAAACTGCCAGCTACACCAGGCAAACCTGAAGCTCATGTTAAAGGTCGAACTAGAGGGGAAAAAACTTACAACAAAATAGAAAGAACATAGTGGTTTGAGAGAACATTCACCATAGAATGATTGAGTCCTACAAAGGGACCAGGAATAACAAGCACATCTAGTGAAAAGATGGGACACCCAACCAACCCAAAGTCCAACCACAGAGGAGGAACAGACCCAAGAGCCCTGAAGCAGGAGGAGCCGAGGACCACCACCACCACCAAGATCTGCCTCAGAGAAACTGCACCCAAGAAAGCTTACCTTTAACAACAGGCAAGGCTCCAACTCTAGTAAACCATCCCCGAGTAACTGATACACATTCCCCACTGTGAAAGAACCAAAACAAGGGGCTGAAACCTTTCAGTCACAGCTAAAAGAACAGAAGAGACACCCACCACAGTAAAAAAGGAGGGTAAAAAATACGACAGGTGGAGAGAATGGAAAGGGACCAAGCCGTAAAGAAATCTGCACTGCAGGCAACATGGCTGTAACACCCATCACTAAAGCCAAAACATGTTGGCTGCCCTGGAACAAAAAAACATAACAGAGATATAAAAATAAAACCAA